>NW_023458564.1:2582980-2608857 GCF_013731165.1 Rhagoletis pomonella | reverse complement strand
GCTTAATCGATTTCTTTTTTCATCCTGATCATTTATGTATACATTTGTCTATATCTATCTCGATTCGTTTTGGCTGTTACAAACAACCGTTATGTGAACAAAATTAATATACCCTTGTGCACAAGTGCGCTCGGGTATAAAAAACTCCATTTTTGGAGGTATTTTGAAATTGGTCCAGCTCACTTAAATCTTAATATTTTTTCGAAATATTTTGGTGGTCGTCTTAAAATATAATAGATTTTATAACTCCAATGGAAAAATAGTACCGATTTTTTTTTGTATTAGGAGTGATTAACGTACATATATCAAATATTTTCCTCCGCTGATCAACTGTGATTCGAAGAGTTAGCAAAAAGTGGTGCATTTCCAACCAAAATATACTGGCGAAACAAAGAGTCAAATATATATAAACTTTTTTAAAAAAATTTTTGAAATTTTGAGGACATGATTAATTAAAAAAATTATTTAAACAATTTTGTGCAATAAAGAATAAAAGTATGGGCATCATAAGAAAGAGAAAATTCTGTAGAAAAAGTTTACTTTTTTGGTATACAAGAACGAAGATGTCAGTGCTTGAAAAACTGTCAGCATAGCAGCAACATCACCAACGAGCCTGCTGTTGCTGTGCTGCGAAAGCAATTCTTTCCTTTTGAAGCTTTTGTAATTTGCTGCACACATATTCACAGCTAACCCGCAGCACAGCTGAAATGTAAGTTTCAGTTTGCTGTTCTGTTGCTTTAGCTGCAAAATTTCAAACAGTTCGTATGTGCTGTCGCTTTAACTGTCGAAGCGATATACAAACGGGACAGCACAGCCCATCACAGCACAGCACTGTTTTCTATCGTTACTGCTGTTGCTTTCCTGCGTTTTTGCAAAAAAATGCTTCAAATGCCATTTGGAAATATTTTGAAAATAAAGACATTGGGAAAGCAGTGCGTAGCAGGGTGGTCCAAAAATAAATGTGAAAAAGTAAACTCGGCAATTTAACGCTCTCACCCCCTGGGATTGTTTTTAAAAAAAAAATTTACCTCCTTTTTTTTTTAATAAAATTTTTTTTAGAAAGTTGTCCATGTGCTTTATATGGAAAAAACAAGTTTTCGTGGAAATGGTATCACAGGGTGTCCAATTTTTTTTTTTTAATATCGAAATCGATTTATCAAATCTTTTATTTTAAAAATGAGATCTTGTTATATTATAGTTTTAAAGTGAAACTTCTTTAGTGGCGGTTGGTTGATTGGGAGTAAATTGGCAAATTCAACGGAAATTTCACACGGAAATGGTGCAACGGAAATGGTGCAACGGAAAAGGTTGGGCCTAAAACAAGTGCTTCTTTTGTGTATGCGCATGGTATTAATTTAATAAAAATTTGCTAATAAAAGGTTAAAGAATAACACTTAGATAAAGACCAATACAAGAATGAAAGTAAAGGTGAGTACGTACATAGATAAAGAAAAGGATAAAGGCAAAGGTAAAAATAAAAAAAAAACAAAGATGCGTAAAGATAAAGGCAAAAATTAAGACCAAGTTAGATTTAAACACTTCACTTATATATATAAGGGCAAAGGTGAAGGTGAATATGTACATGAAGAAAATGATAAACATAAAAATAAAAATATAGATAAATATAAAGAAAAAGATGAGGATGAGGATACCGATAAAAGTAAAGAACAAGATAGGGGAACAAAAATTAAAATAAAGGTAATTAAGGAAAGGGATTTTCGGGATTCTCAGGACTTATCGGTAAAATAATCAATATTTTTGTCAGTTTTGTTATCGATTTTTTTTGTTTATTTAACCTAAATGCAATGGGGCTTATTTCAAGTTGTTAGGGGTTCTTTAAAAAATAGTTAGTAATGGAAAAATATTAATTTTCAAGAAGTCCATACGAAAATTTGTTTTTCCCATATAAAATACGCGGACAACTTTGGGCGTTTTGAGCGATCTTAAAGAGAGCATTCAAATTTTGACTCTACTTTTTTGGACTACGCTAGTGTGTAGCCAAGCAAATTACATACATATGCCTAAGTAATTTTTGCTTAAACAATAATATTCGATTATGAAAAGTTATCTTAGCTTGTATATTTAACTAAAGGCATTGCAAGTACATATCTTCATATTTGTGACATATATACATAGATGAGACATTCTTTTTCATATCGGAACCCAAATTTGGTGTCATACTTTTGATTGGCTTCAAATTTTTTTTATGGGTTGAATACATGAAATAAGCTAACAAGTGTTCGAGGAATTATTTTTTTTCTTCGGAGATATGATCTGCCAAAGTTTGCATTTTTTCGTGACTCTGACTAATCATGTACTTCTTCTCTTCTTATATCTCGGGTACTGTTCATCGTGGAGACTTCATCTTATCGTCGTTTTAAAGCTAAAGAAACGGGCTTAATATTTCTATATATAAGATGGTCAATATTGTTCTAAAGCTAACTTACCTATTAACAGCTGAACTTTTTGAAGTAAATTTGCAACAAGAAGACCAGTAAATTAGAGATTGAAAATTCTACCATCGTAATCCTTGTTTAATACTCTATATAAAACGTGGTTAAAAAAAATTGGGGTTTTTCAAGAACTATTTTTTAAATATTTTTCCTTATGACGACACGGTTTATTTTGTTAGAATAAAATTTTTTTTAATCCGTTTTCGAAAACTTATGTTGAGGTATATTTAGTAAGGTGTTAATCATCGGGTTTTTGCAAATGCGCCTATGAAAAAAATACGTGCATTTCGATATAGTTTGGTCGGATTGAATTTTTATTTGCCAGCGTGCGGGCCCAACTCCCGTGACTGAATCGCGCGCAATCCGTGTTGACTTCTTGCCCAAGAAAGAAAAGCGAATTTCGAATGCCCGCAGGAGTTGGGCGCGCACGCTGGCAAATAAAAATTCATTCCGACCAAACTATATCGAAATGCACGCATTTTTCAACAGATAAATGCAGAAATGTTTATTACATAAGTAGTTGTTCAAAATTTTCGTCCACGAGGCGCAGAAAGTATTTTAATGTTCAATTGTTTATAAAGAATTTATAGAAAAACAAAAAAAAATATGTGTAACGCAAATATTTTCATTGTATAGTTTAATGTTTCTTAAATCTGCGCAAAAAAATTTTTTTTCATCGGACCCTTACTTTCTAAAAAAAAATAAAAATTTCCAAAACACTGCAAAAATTTTCAATTGTTGATTAAAAAAAAAAACTACTTGGAATTTTCCAACAAAATTTACAAAGTTTACTTTTCGACTACAAAACTCGGCGCTACCTGAATATTATTGAAAAATATTAGTCTTGGTAAATTCGGGGCCCACTTGAGAAAGCCTTACCACATGCAAGTACGCACATGGATTCAGTTGTTGATTCTTCTATTTTAAAATCATAATTACTGGAGTTAGTGAACGTGATATGGCACATACATACGTATAATTATTATTAAATATGCTTCCAAAAATTTATTTTAAGCGCCTAAAATATGCCAATAAATTCTAAAAGTATGCTCCAAAAAATGCTTTTAAATTTCATTTATGTACGTAAGTATATGCCCATAATTGCCTTTCACTTTATTGGCAGCACTTAAATTTTTCTAAATTTCATAAAAGTGGATATACATAAATATTTATGTTTAATAATTCATATTTATTCGATTTGCTTTTAATATAATTCTATGAAAGTACTTGGAATCTAATTCTCCCTGCAGCGGAAAGTACTAGTTGGGAGTCGAATACCGGTACCTCGCAAATCTACCACCCATGCTTTCTGCTGTCGCATTTCATATGGAGCTGTCCTAGGAGGTGACAATTGACTCCCGCTGTGTAACTTTGCCCTAATACTTGTAGTAGTAACACGTAGCCTGTAACCGAACCACATTTTGTAACTCGCTAGTCCAGTACTAATAATAAAAATTTCCACAACAAAACATATATCCTTGCTAACAAGCCTGACAAAAAAATGCCCGAACATATTTTGGGTTGCCCTAATTGTTATGTATGCTGTAATACCTACGTATATAGATAAATTTAGAGCTTCGCGGTATTCTTTTATCTCTGCTGTGGCATTCCATTTGTTGAGTTGCTATAAATGTTTTCCAGAGAATTTCTTTTTATTTACTTGCGACTTCTTACCAGTATTTTAGCTGTTTGGCTCGTTTGCCTTCGACATGGCTTAAAACAAAACTTTTAAGCTGCAAGTAAAACATTCATGGTGCTGCTTCCGTTGTAGGATTGAAATAAATATAGAAAATAATAATTATAGAAAATAGAACATGCATACCTCTTCTTCTTATTTGGCGTTGTATTTAACTGCCTTTCTGCGATTCTGGCCCGGTCCAACAAAGCACTCCAGTCGTTTCTCTTCTGTGCCAACTAACACTAATTGAAAATGCCAAATGAAGTTATTCTACACTTGGTCGTTTCATCGTAGTGGGGGCCTCTCTCTTTCTCTACTGCCATAAACGAGTTTCCGGTTGAACACTTTCAGAGCTAGAGCGTCGGTGTCCATTCGAATGATATGACAAAGCTTGCCGAGCGGTCATATTTTTATCCGCTGCTCTATGTACATGTCGTTGTAAAGCTCATACAGCTCAGCAATTCATCGTCTGAGGTACTCGCTGTCGCCACCAGACACATTCGCTTTGCTTTCTTATCCATCTTGGTAGAACAGACTTCGCGATTTTTGTGACCTATTATTCCGGCCCGGTTTAGTTCAGCGTCTTTTATTATCTACTCTACTACTAGAAGAGCTCACTACCATTCCTAAGCACCTGGGATCTAGTCCATTTTCCGACTAGCGTTAAATAGACAAAGTTAAACAAAAAGTTTTTTCTAATAGCGGTCGTCACACGGCAGGCAATGGAAAACCTCTGCGTGTAGTTCTGGCAAGAAAAACAAATCCGACTACTTCTTCCGCGGTGGTACTTAATGAGTAGGAAATGAGGTTCTACTGCTCATTTGGAGCAGAATTAATGTTGCGAGCATACGTTAATGATTACCTGGTCATGTTTCTTGTGGTACGCGCAAGTCTAAATGCTTTTTGTTAATTCGTAGTAGGATTTTAGATAAATAATTAAATACTTGTCGCCTTACCTCATATAAATCATGCATATACAAATATTCAAGATTTCAACTTGTACTAACTGTTAGGATTGATTTGTTTTGAGCACCTGAACCCATGAAGACCACAAATTTGAAAACTGGCACACGCTGTTACATATTAAGATACGAAAGTAGCAAAGTGCAAATGAGAGAAGATTTTCGCATGAAATGGGATGTACGTACATGCTACATACTAAGTATTTTGTATATGTTTACATGCACACACATACATACACCCGTTTCGAATGGACATTTGTATATTTCTTGCTTTCAAGTTGGCATAGCGTTTACAAATACAACCAAGACCATATGTCTATCTAAGCCATATTGATAAGTGACTTTATGTCAACAAATGACAACAACATCAACAAAGCCAGAAACAGCATGTAAACCAACATTAGGATCGAGCAAGCGTAGTGCGCTCAAGCACATTTCAGTCCTCTTTCACCTTAAGTTGATGCAATTACTCGAATTTATGCCGCAAACGCTGCCTAAGTGGACAATAGCCCGGATCTCGTAAATTATTCGTTGCTTATATGAGTTGGTTCAAATATTTCACAACCACCGATGCCTTGAACTGAAACTGCAATCCACTCATCTCAACCTTCGAACAATCTTCAGCAGTACCTGTATAACCAGGATTCGCTTTGTAACGGACGCATATCACATCCAAACTACATAGCGCTTTTCTGGCTTTTATTTTAGCTTGCCGTAGGTATGCTAAAATTGAAAGGTTCCTTTATTGGTGTAATGCATATCTACCGATACACGATTGCCTACTATATATAATACATATTATTTATGTATTTTTTATACAGCACAAATTAAATACGTACGAATATACTATTAGTATCATACCAATTTACATATTAAGATATAAGTAAATAAGTAGCTGGTTTACAACACAGCCGGTATTTATGGGTTTCATGCTACTAGAGCGAAGCCATTTTAAAATTGTTAACTTTTTATTGGTTCGGATATATGGGGCGTGCTTTTTCAAATCGTACGCCCAATTTGACACCACACCACACTAATTATTGGAGTTTAATTTTACTAAAAAAGTCCACAACAATTATAATAACAGTGAAAAAATAAAAGTCATAATTTAATTTATTAATACAAACTTTATGAAAAGTATACTGACCATGGGACTCGAACCTACGACCTCGCGTCATGGCCACCCGAAGGCGTGTTATTTCAGGTCAAAAGTGTTGACAGTTTTATTTACGCCAGAGCATGTAATTTAAAATATTGCACCACAAAAGAAATCCACTGATATACATAAATATTTATGTAATTAGGACATTCCATAGCAAAATGGACGGAATTCGCACTTCATGTGTTTGATTTGTTTCAAATTTTTAGGGTTGATGGATAAACATAAAGAATAAATAAACATGAAACTTAAGCTTGATTAATACATACATTTTTAAAAACTTTACAGCACAAAACCAAATCGATTTAATAGTTTTCCAAATAACTCGAGAACGGGGCGAGGAAAAAATTAGAAAAAAACCCACACACACACACACAAATTAAAATTCTCTATAAAAATAAATATTAAAAAAAAAATTTTTTCAGAATATCTTTTCACATACAAATTTTTTGATAAAAAAAATTAGTTTTTGAAAATATGCCATCTCAAAAGAAAATGAATTAAAAAAATCACAATGGAAGCTGTGAGTATTGCGCAATATTTAAGTATAATATTACGGGGTGAACACTACAATAATTTCAGTTAAGAATTTTTGTATTTTACACCGAAGTTGAGTAAGATGAGTAGATTACAAATTTATAAATTTTGAAAATTCTGTGTAGTGTATTTTTCAGTATGCAGTTTTGTAACCCATTAAATTTTAGTACAATAAGGTGCAAGTTTTAAGCGATTGCAAAACTGGCGTTAATTTTTTTAATTTTCTTTGAAAACGGTGCAACGGATCGCAAAAGCCGTCAAAATATTAAAAATTAACGCAATTTTTCAGTAGCTTAAAATTTGCACTTTATTATACTAAAATGGAGTAAATGTTTAACGTACTCATTTTACTCAACTTCGGTGTAAAAAAAATTCATAACTCAAATTATTGTAGAGTGCACCCCGTGATACTATACTTAAATATTGCGCATTACTCAGAGCTACCATTTTGATTTTTTTCAATTTTCTTTGAGAAGGCATATTTTCAAAAACTAATTTTTCCTATCAAAAAATTGTATATGAAAAATTTTTTGATAGGAAAAATTAGTTTTTGAAAATATGCCATCTCAAAGTAAATTGAAAAAAATCAAAATGGTAGCTCTGAGTAATTTAAATTTAAAAAATGTTTCTTTTCATAAAGAATTTTGATGTGTGTGTGTGTGACTTTTTTTGAAATTTTTTCCCCTCCCCGTTCTCGAGATATTTGGAAATCTATTAAATCGATTTGGTTTTGTGCTGTAAAGTTTTTAAAAATATATTAATCAAGCTCAACTTGCATATTATATATTACTTATGTTTATGTATCAACTCTAAAAATTTCAAACAAATCAATCATAATTTGAGAAATGTATAAAATAAGCGCCATAATCGAAATAAGTGGTTCAAAAATGTATGTAAAAAAAAAAGGACTGATTTTTAATGCCGCCACCCCCTAGGGTTGTTATATACCGAAAAAAATATACCCATGTTTTTTTATTTTGAAATAAAAACTAATTTTGGTAGTGCTCAAAGCGCTCAAAGTTTTCCAGGTATTTTATATGGAGAAAAAAAATCTTTTCGTAGAAATAGTATACAATTCTTGAAAATCAATATTTTTCGATCGGAAAACTTTACTTATCTTCAGGAGATTCCCAGTAATAATACTCAATTGTTTCTTTAACAATTTTTTCATGGTAACTATATTTTATAGGTCCTCCAAAGCCCTTAGAAAATGCAATGGGGGGACCAATAAAAAATCTCTAATCACAAAAAATGGTTAAATAAACAATTGGATATTAATACTGGAAGTCTCCTGAAGAGAACCACAGTCGGTCGAAAAATATTGATTTTCAAGAGTTTTATAGCATCTCTACGAAAAATTATTTTTTCTCCATATAAAATACATGGACAACTTTGGGCGCTTTGAGCACTCCTTAAATACTTTTTGATTGCAAAATAAAAAAATAGGGGTATATTTTTTTCGATATAGATCAATCCCAGGGTGGGCATACTTACTACATATTTAAAAAATTTGTTTACCAAAATAATTATAAATGTTCATTGATTAAAAATTCTAAGTATAAAAATTAAAGCTAACAACTTTATTTCATATTTTAACTTATTTGCACTCACTTCTAAATAAATAGATTCATATCTTGTATTATCGGCGAACCATTGCATGTAGACGTTAATGAGTTAATGAGAATGGTAAATAATTTTACACTAGGGACCCCGCGGTCAACATAAAATTTCGCATCTGTATGCAACGCATGAATACATTGACTCACTTTAAAACAACATGGAAAATGCAAAAGGCTATACACACTCGTACTACCTAAAATATTACTTGTCGGTAGATAAAGTCGAAGTTTATTTCGTATGCGCAGTAATAGTGCAAAAAACCAGAGCCGAGCCAACAAAACGCTCATTAGCCTTGGGAAAATCTCGCATTGCTGATGCTCTCACGTCAACACCATAGCGCATTATGGCAGGCGATAATAAGTTTATCTGTACATCATTCGCCGTTGGTCGACGCATTATTTCAGCTTTTTAAGACCTGTACTTAAGCTGTTAAAATCGTTTAAGCTACTTAAATAAAATTTACGACTGTTGAGCTGCTTAATATGAATATCGAAAAATAATTAAGTGAAATATTTTACTTTTTATTAACATTTATTTCTTTAGTGAGGTGTACGTATGTACATATCTACATATATGTGCTTGCTTGTTTGCGCATAAAATTAAAATATTAAGCGATGTGTTTGCTTGTTTGCGCATAAAATTAAAACATTGAGCGGCCATCAGGGTAGACTGTGGAGTTTTTTTACTGCTAAAAGTAGCCATGCAACAATTAATGAATCACCCTGCAACTCTTATCCAAATATTTTATATAACTGTTATAAGGATGGTAAGATTTGGAGGCATTTGTATTTAATTTTATTCTGAACTTTTCGCAGCAAACTTGCGTTGCACAGTGGTTCCACTTATATGGAGCAGCCGTCAAAAAAAAAAAATATATATATATATATTCCGAAAAACCAACTTTATTTTGTAGCCACCTCGAGCGTGCACTTTAATACTTAATTTTAATAAGCTAAACAACTGCATGCCAGATAAATTTCTATTGATTAAAAGATCTGAAACTTTGTTAATTTTTTAAATATTTTATTCAAAGTTTTAATCTTGAATTTATATTGTTTTTGTTGTAGAGTTAACTATGTTGTTGTACTATGAGTATTAATTAAAGGAGAAATAAATCCATAAATATTTCAAGCTTCCGAACATAAATTCAAATGCATTTTTCATTAAATGTTATTAAAAGCAAAAGATTTCAGGTACAACAAATACTATATTTTTCATCTTTTTTAATAATATTACATATAAAAAAACATTTTAGTTAAAAATCAAATAAATACTTTAGTTCATTTCGATTGAATTAAATTTAATTCATTAACTTTGCTCATTTCAGTACTTTCTTTTTAAAAGTTTATAAAAGTAATAATTAAATCATAAAATTTGAGAATTGGGTAAGAATAAAATAAATAAATAATTCACGCAGTTATTAAATATTCTTAATTTGTGTCTATAGTTTGGCTTGTTGATTGATAACTGAAATTAATCAAATAATTATATTATCTAATCGTGTAATTAAAAAGAGTAAAAAATAATTGAGAATGATTAAAAATAACAAAATAATAATGTAATTAAAATTAATGAATTAATTAACAATTCTTAATTCTTAATCATTAAAAAGATGTTAATATTGGTATTTAACGGTTATCCCAAAAAAACATGCTTTAATTAATAGTCATTATGATTATTAATCACACTGGATCACAAATTTTAATTTTGATTTTGTTCTCCTGATGCCACTATCCAATTTGTATGTAGAACCGCTCGCAGATATTTGCAATTTATCGTTATTCAGCTTAAAAACAAAGAGTGGTTCCACTTAATCAAGTATAACTTACGAACGAGTCAAATAATCGTAATGCGAGGTACAGTAAATGAAAGAAAATAAAATTCTCTATAAACCGCGTATACATCACTTTTCGATAGCCCTGATAGTTTCTCAGAAATTAATTAATCATTCGATTTTTTTTTTTTTTTTTGCAATGCAAAAAATTCAAACTTTAACAGGGAAAAAATCAAAAAATAACAGTTTCTGTGTAAATATTTTGCACTTTTGTTAAAGCCTGTTCCTTTAAAAAAAAAAACGAAGCTACTAATGAAGAAACTCGATAAACAATTAACAAAACCAAAATGAAAAAAATTAAAATGAGCAAGAATTTTTTGTGTGAAATATAAGCAGAAAAGAGTGTTACTCATACGCCACATACACCTGAATAGGTAGAGTGTTTGCATCGAAAACAAGAGGCATCGGAAGTAATTAATTAATTTATCAGAAACTATCAGGGATATGTAAAAGTGATTTATATATGGTCTATGGAGAATTTTATTTGCTTTCATTTCCCTTATCTTGTATTACGATTATTTTATTGGTTCGTAAGATATAGGTGATTAAGTGAAACCACTATTTTTTAAAGCTGAAAAGTTATCCATAGAAAAAAAATTAACTCGTTTTCGGCATCACCGAGGAATTCTACGTGGGAATTGGATAGTGAAATCTGGAGAACATTTTCGCTGTAAACCAGTGTTATTATTTAACAGGTCTGGTATAATTGAATATGTACTCGCTTTAAGGGTTTCCGACAGTGGTCGGTAGACCACAGCTCACTGAGCGCTCTCAACAGTTTACTGACAGAAGGAAAAAGAACTTTGTTTATTCCAAAAAATACAATTAAACCAAGGCGCATTGAACAGGTAGTACCAGTATAGCAGCTGATTTGATTTTTTTTTCAAATTATTTGTTCTAGAAAATGTCAAATATTTTTAATTTCTTCTCACAAAAATTCTAAATTGTTAAAATCTATTTGCTTCTAAAACATTTTCCCATGCAAAACCAGCGATTGAATAGCAGCTTTTGGAACGCTAAGGGGCCTGGCACAGGATGTATCAATGCTTCGAGAAACATACGAATTTACTAAGAAAGAAAGTTGCAACAATTTTAATTTTTTTTTCAATTTAATTTTTTTATATTTTTGGTATTTCACATGGTACGCTTTGATGTAGAAGAAAAAAACCAGAACAGTTTTTGACACTTTCGATACCAGAAGCAACAACAAAATACAGGCAAATGTTGTTTTCGCTCAAATGCTCCAAACCTGTTTGAAAGGCCTTGAATTAAACAAAAAATGTGATAAAAATCATATTAACAGGCCTATTCTGCGTTGGTAACAAAAATTTTGTTACCGGTTAGTAAAGTTACTGTCAATTTTTAAACCCTTTTCGTATTCTCCACACTCTTGTAACCGGTACATTTTGTTACCATCTCATGAGCAGGTAACAAGACATTGCTCCGTGAAATATCCAACACCAGAATTTACACAAAACTCCATAGCTGAATTGCTGAATAAAATAAAAAATTTGCAAGGTAAATAGAATTGCGGTTACAAGAAGTGGTGACAATTGTTGGTAACAAAATTAGCTTGTTACAAAATGTTCGGTTACAAGCAGAATAGGCCTTTAAGAAGGTCATATTCACAAAATACTTTTACTTATGAAAAGTCTAACAAAATGTAGGGAAAGCATCGTCTTTAATAACTGCTCGGCATATTGGGCATAGCCCTTTTGTATCAGTTTTATCCACATGCTTTTTAATATGTTAAAAACATTGCTGGAACACCTTAAAATGTTTGCATGGAACGATGTCGCAATGAACAGATGAAGTAACAAAACGGCTTTCCCGCTTTATTTTGTGACATTCGGCTGCCTTATAGTCACATTTTATAGGCAAATTTTCAAATAAAGCAGTGGCACCAGGTAAATTCCACTATGGGTGGGATGCATGCAATAACACCATACACAATAATTCCCATTACTCGGACATTAAAAAGCAGTTTCAGAAGTGAACTAATGTTATTTTATTACTTTTCTTAATATTAATATTTTTTTATTGAGCTTTGTACCATGATTGTTTATTAGGAAAACAACGTGCGAACGCGGACTGCCGCGACGCTTGGCACTTTCAAAATTCTATACTTACAAATCCGTCAATTTAACTTGTTCATATACAAGTTTTTGTCAAATGTAACTAGGTTACTACTACTATTGCCGTTTGAGTATGCATATACAAATTTTTAAACTAATTTTTTTCCATATATTCTTGGGACAGTCTATTGTGCAGTTATATTTCCAAAAATTAAATCTGTTACAAAAAGCCGAGATAAATAGCACTAAATTATGAAAAAGTGATAGAAATTTTACTCTATTCCGCATTTGAAAAAAAAATATAGGTTAATACATAACAATAGTAATAGTACACAATACGTTAGGCTGGATTTCCACTAGGCATTAAATAGTAAAAATTGTAATGACAAAGTTGGGCATTAAAAATATTCGTGTCATTACATTCATTTCCATATGGGAATTTTCTTAAAGCCTCCATTGTTCGTCATTTCAATGCCTAGTGGAAATTCGGCAGAAGTGTTTGGCCCCGCTTCTCCTCCGATTTATGGCATGCGCCTTGATATTGTCACACAGAAGGGAGGGACCTACAGTTTTACACCGATTCCGAAATAAACACGAGACAAAATATTAAGGCAATGCGTGAACTTTGGAGCTGTTAATCCGAAGAAATAACCAATTTTGGCGAAATTTTTATATGCATGCATTTTCATAGAATTTAGACATTTTGCTTATTATAATGAGTAATGGCAGTGCCAAAAAAAAAGAAAACGCATTTTCGTTCCCTTTGGCGTACACTCTTTAGAATTTCTAAATTATTATTTTATGTTTTCATTTCACACGTGGCAACTGTTGAAGTGCAAAGATACATATCCCTATTTGCATCGGACCAGACATGGTGGTTGCACCTATCTACATATTTATAGTAAGCCTACAGCGTTTCCATGGCTACTATGCAAATTTTAAGTGCGCACGAATGCTGCATAAGATTTACGTTGTGGCATAAAGTGTGGCATTCATGTTTTAAGCCTTTATGTTATGCAGTGCAGAGAATGTGAGCGAAGGTGTTTATGCCGCTAGCATACCAATAGCTGTGCTGCCCATTTTCACCATCAACCTTCGTCGCCTGAGCGTGATGCTTGAAGCGATAGTAGAAAGTCTGTTTAAGCTAAGATTTAAATGAAGACTGTATGTACATACACATACATATTTATGTATTTATGTACATACATAAATAGATTGGCGCTTACATATATGTTAGTGTTTGGCCGAGCTTCTCCTCCGATTTGTGGCGTGCGCCTTGATGTTGTCGCACAAAGCGGATGGACCTACAGTTTTACGCCGACTCCGAACGGTGATTGTATTTTTATGAGAAGCTTTTTTTATGGCAGAAGTACACTCGGAGATTTGCCATTGTCAAAAAAAAACAACACGATTTCTACAGAAATTAAAATGGAATCAAACTAGGCGATGGGAATCGCTTCAAGAAGACATGGGCATGTCATTGGCCGTAAAACCTTGGAAAAATGGCTCGGCGTTTTTTGTGTGCCATATCCTCGTCGCTACAGTGTTACTAGACTCAGACAAATAGCAAGAGAAGGAAGAAGTCCCAAAGAAAACCTCTACTGAACTATTTAGTAATACTAAGTTTTCAAGTGTTTTCGCTAGATAGAAATAGAAGAAATCATAATAAAGCATAATAATTATAATAATTTAATAATTTATTTTAAATTTTGTTATCAACATTATTTGTTAAAATTTTTATATTTCTACAAAATCCTAAAGTACTTTAATTAATTAATAAGAACTTAAATATTTTTAAAAGTCAATATTACTTTATCTATGTATGTAGGAGACGCGCTTCCGCTACTTGTTGCCATCATCCCAAATTCCTTCAGCAATTTAATCATAATTATAAGTATTTCCAAGCACTAACTTTACAGCCTTAATTTATTATTGTATACGGTTTACTATAACAACACTAAAGTGACGTTGTATTTGATAACTACTCATGCATACATGTGTTTGTGTGCCTACGTACTAATGTAAGTTCAGACATTATTTGCCAGTCTAGCGAAGATGAGTTTTTGGACACATACAAACAATCTTATCTTAGTTTAAAGTACAAAACCGCGTATCAACAAAATGCATAACTGCGTATGTAAGGTTGCATAAAATATTTTCTAGAGAGGAAAACTCTCATATTTCAAAATGATTATATTTTTCATAGAGCAATCGCATTTATGGCTAGTATATTTCAGGAGGAATGGATGAGGATTGAGCCAAGAACTTGTGTGAGCAGATTCAATTTTTGGCAGAAAATGTCAGTTACGAGGTTTTGCAGAATGACGATACGCGGTTTTGTACTTTAAACGACGTTATATATTTACATATGTGGGTAGACTAACTACTTATTACTTAAAACCATACGGTTGTTGGAAAGTTAACAGCCCTAGTCTGAAAATTGTTAGCAACTCAAAGTCAAAAGCGCAGTACAAACAACTCCAGAGGACTGCAACAATTTCGTTTAGATAACATCTTTTGAAATTTATACCCAAAAATACATACATACACATGTTTATAATTGGCTAACTTTGAGCGCAAGGCCGTTTTAGAGGATATGGGAAGCTGAGATGTTAATATGTGCATGATTGTGTGATTATTTGCTTACAAAATATTCGCGAATATTAATAAGAAAATGAGTATTATGTGCGTACCTTATGTATGTATGTGTTGCATGCCACATATCTGATAGTTGTACGGAGACACATCCGCTGCTACAACTAATAATAGCTAAGCTGCCACAGATGCAAATGATGCTAGCGAGACAAAGAGTTGAATGCATATTGGCTTTGAGTGAGTTGCAGTTACTTGAAGTTGCAAAATGTAAGGAAGCATACGTACAAATACACTCAAACTGCTACAAATTTCTGGCCGCATGTGCGGAGTAATGGTCTAGAGAAAAAGCCAAACAAGTCAGTAAACATTGTATGTAGTAGAGCACTTGTTGGACAATTTCTAGTAAAACCCTACCAGTTCGTTAACTGGTATGACCAAAAGCGGCGATCTAGTAGTTCGTAATTTTTAACAATTTTCTGTTATGCGATTAGCGACATAGTATACGACAAATGCCATTAAATTCGACATAGTGCAAATAAGCCTTTAGTCATGCGGACTGCAACCCTCGTACGAATGGGCGGGAGGAGACAACCGTTGGGGTTAATAATATGAAAAAATTAGCATCGCCCGTTATTGAAATATATGAGATTTCCTAGATCTGAAATTTGTCATGTTTTAGGAAGTATTTGTAGTTTTAGTTTGAATTCAAAAATTTTCAACATTTAACTTTTTCTAGCAAGGGAAATTATCGTAGCGAGCTAGAATGAATTTATAAAGCGGTTACCAAGATACAGAGGGCGAGTGAACCTCACTTTCAAAATGTACATGTATGATAGGTGAGTGTAGGCATTGTCCAATATAATACATAAAACAACTAAACAAAATTTGGAAAAAATTATATATGCATATCGTCAATGTCATTCAGGGATGCCGTTTGGATCTAAATAGATCCAATTGGATACATTTTTAGACGAATTTTTGCGGGATACTTATTTTTTCCTATCAGTATAAACGTGGATACTTTTTAAATCGGCCAAAATTTTATATTTTCTATAAAGTTTTTTTCGTTCAAAAATAGATTTTCATTAATGACGTTTTCTAAATGTTATAAAAGTCATGAACATATGAAGAGATCTCACCAAAGCAGTGTAATAAGAGCTTTAACAGACCGCAGCGTTGATCCGGATCAACTCGGGAATTAACTGCAGTTAATCCGGATTAAGTCCCAGTTAATCCGGATTAAGTCCCAGTTAATCCCGATCAACTTGGGAATTAACTGCAGTTGATCCGGATTAAGTCCCAAATAATCCCGATCAACACTGTTAAGCTTTTAGGCGCAATTGTTTAGTTAGCTAAAAAAAATGCTTTAAGCAAGATCTTAATATAATAATAATAATAATAATAGATTGGCGCTTACACATATGTTAGTGTTTGGCCGAGCTTCTCCACCGATTTGTGACGTGCGCCTTGATGATGTCACACAAAGCGGAGGGACCTACAGTTTTACGCCGACTCCGAACGGCGATTGTATTTTTATGAGAAGCTGTTTTTCATGGCAGAAATGCACTCGGAGGTTTGCCATTGCCTGCCGAGGGACGACCGCTGTTAAGAAAAAACATTTTTATTTAATTTCTTTTGCGATGTTGCTTTGACCAGGGCTTGAACCTAGACGTTGCGGAGTGGAAGCGCGCACTGCTTACCACTACACCACAGCGGCCGAGATTTTTGCATAAAGATCGTTAAATTCTTATTAAAATAACAGCTTCGTAAAATAATAGCTAGAGAAAATATCACTTATTAAGGCAATGCCTTCAAAGAATAAACCATTTTTTCGTTCTCCTGTAAAATTTTAGTGCCGTAAGATAGGCGGTTTTCCAAAACATCGACGATTTGTATTAATTAACGGGCGGAATCAGGCTCGATTTCAAAAAATGTAGATTTCATATATTTTTTTTTTCTAAGCGGTTATTATGAATATTGATATTGAGTGAATTGACTTTAGTCCTTATACCGCATATTTTGCATTTCTGTAAACGAAAGTACACATGAAAGTTAGGCGTGGTTATTGCTCCATTTTGCCCTTTTTCCATACCATCCGCCCTTAGGCCTGGAAAAATATGCCCACTAAGTTTTGCTGAGATATATATTAACTTTTAGTCGAGTTATTGTTTACCCAAACAAAGTTAAACTGCCCTTGTGCACTAGTAAACTCGGGTATAAAAATAAGAACCCACAATGAAACATAAAGAAAATAAAAAAAATTATACGGTGTGATTCTTGCACAAATGTATTTGAAATATTTTGTAAGCTTCCGCGAAAAAGTGAATTTGTAAAACTGATGGACCATTTGCATGAATGCGAGCCCTTGTGAAAAGTATTTTGCACTACCACTAAATAATATAATGCCAATTTGATGGCAGCCGCCTAATGCAAATTGACCAGCATCGTAGGAAATTGCCGAAGCGCGGAAAAAGTAAACAAATATATTTGAAGTGTAGGGCAGTGAAAAAGTAAAAAAATAAAGCAAAAAAATATTTTGCAGTAATAGTTAGTAATCACGAATTCTAAATCTAAATGAATAGCTGTGAACCTTCCATTTGTATACGTGGAAAAAGTGAAATTCAAAAATCTGCAAAAAGTATAAAGTACGCCAGCTTCGCATGGCTGCTGAGCACAGACAGCTACAAATCATTATATGAAAAGAGGTTAGAAATTTTTAAAGAGAAATAAGTACAAAGATAAGTTTGCGAAAAGTCTGAAAAAAACACAACACAAAAACAGTGGTTAAGTAAGCTGAGCTTAGCAGATCCGTTAAATCTCGCACAGGGTATTAGTTGGTCCTTTATGATAATAGCAGAGCTTTCACACGATATGCACTTGCATATGTAAATGCTATTTTTTTGTTTGTACTCGTATGTACGATATATTAGAAAGTATCAGAAAAGTAGCATTTAAATATGAAAATGCATATCGTGTAAGAATGCTCCAAATAAGTGGATGCTCATGCATACATCTGAGACACAACACACACTTTACTTAGTTTTAGCAACTAGTTATTTGAAATTATATTCTCTTTGGTGAGAAGAAGAAGGCAGACCCAGGTGTGTTTTGGGAGAAATTTTCGGGCCCCTGGTATTTTGCCTTCCATACCATTGCCAAGTCTACCCTGGTTTTTGCTGTTTTATATAACACTATCGTAGAATTTGTATAAAAAGGTCTTCGTTAACAATAAATAAATCAATATATATCTAATGCCCAAGATTATACTAAGTTACAGCCCACTTTTCGAAAATAAGTTCGAAAATAGGTTCCCAGTTACCGCGGTTGGACTACACCATTCATTAATAGGGTTGAGGTGACGTTCAGTTGAAGTAACCTCATCGTCATTTGTCTGTTACGAAAATAAAAAACAAACTTGATTTCCAATATTCTTCCTTAACTAGTATATGTATCACCTCCCGTTTCTAAAAAACTTGACAGATAATTCTGTTTACTATTTAACAATAATGACAAATGCTGTACTGGAAATTACATAAATAGAAAAAAACATAACTGTAACTAAACAAATTAAACATTGCTACTGCCCCACAATTGCACTAGATAAACAGTTGTTGATGCGACAACTAAAACCGCCAGCAAAATAACAAACTTTTAATTGGCGCTATACAAGTTTGAAGCTGAGAGATATAAAATAATATACATATATAAAAAAACAAAAACATAGAACACAAGAGTAAGTCTCACGGCAGATTGTGCACTATTATGGGAGAAAAATTGTGAAAAGTTGGGCAGAATGTTGTTATACAGGCAAGCGCAAATAATATTTAAAAGAATAGTTTTGACAAGTTGGAGTGGTGCGGCTGGAATTAAGTTAGAAAATTGTCATAGTTTAATTTGACCAAAAAATAGTCAAGGGAAGGTGAACTACAGGTTAAATTTCTGTCTTTTAAATGAGGCACGGTATTATGCGACAGCAGCTAATCAAAAGCGACAATTAGTACGAAATAAAACGCTGAAATTTATTGAATGGAGTAGACTATATAATTATTATTATTTTATCTGTATCGATATATACATATATAAATGATATGTCTTTCGTATGACGGCGATGCCTTACTAAACGGCTGAATCGTTTTCTATTCTGTAAAAAGGACATTTTGGGACCTTCTGTGTGGAATATTTTTCGATTTAAAAAAATTTGAAAATTGATGTTGTTGTTGCCGAAAAATGAAGAATGCTGATACGTCACGATTTCACAATTTCATAGAGTTTTCCATATATTGAACGTCTCTAAACGGCTGGGCCTTAAAAATAAATATTTTAACCAAAAATGCTCTCGCTAGGTCGTGCTTGGCTCGGAACATTCCTAAAATCGGCATTTGCTTGCGATTTGTATCATATTTAGAAGACATGTCAGCCAATTCAAAATAAATACTTATACTTATAATACTACTTATGGCGAAAATTGGAAGCTATTGGAAAAGGTTGCGTTACACCTCCCTTATCTATGGAACCGCTTACGCTAACGTCCGGAAATTTGACGCAGCCATCGCAGGAGATCAGTCAGTTTCATCGCAAGCAAAATGCTAATCGCAGAGACATTTTGGCACTTGGACATGTCATCGCAGAAGATTTCATTTCAAAAAATGCTTACGGCACATAACGACAATTACTGTATTCGCGAAAATTGCTTACTCCACGTTCTTTTGAGCAAATATTTTATAGAAAAAAAAAAACAACTAAATCAAAATATGAAGCTAAGACAAGCTGTGAAACCAACTATTTAACAGTTTATGCTTGCGATGAGCGGTCTACACAAACGATTCATCGCCGGAGATCTATATATAGCAGCAGATGAAAAATCGCTAATGGAGAGAGCAAGTTACGGCTAAGGGCCAGTTTCTCAATATCTGGTTACACACTGCGATAGCGACTCGGAGGTTTGCCATTGCCTGCCGAGGGGCGACCGCTGTTAAGAAAAAACCTTTTTTCTAATTTTTTTTGCGATGTTGCTTTGACCAGGGCTTGAACCCAGGTCCTGCAGGGTGTAAGCGCGCCCTGCTTACCACTACACCACAGCGGCTGCATAACTATATATAAGCAAAATGTATACAAATTTATTTATTTTTTGCTTATTGTTAGGCGGTGCATATTTTATGACTTCGTTTTCTGCATAAAAATCCGCAGTCTATTTATTAGAGTCGTATTTATTGACCGATCTAGTTTAAATTCGCAATGTGAGCCACCTATATGATGAATTGGTTTGCTAAAGATGCACCCGCTGGGTGGCGCTGGAGTCGAGATATTTAGAAAATCCTTATTTTTTATACAACCTGGTTGAAATTCATAATGCGTATTCATTTCATGATAAGCAATGGTTTTGCAGAAAAGGGACCCAAGGATGGCGCTGCAGCCGTGATATATAGAAACCCCATGTGTTTGGTCTGCTTTGGCCCTATGTTTTTTTATACGAATTTCTTTCAGATGGCTAAATGAAATTATGTAAGCGCACCTTTGTCTGACGCCCTCATACACCGTTAATGCGATCTTGCATCTACCTCCGATCAACGAAATTGCTCGAGGCGGCCGTTAATGCAGCAGCAATACTCAAAGAAATCAGTTCATAAATATTAAGACGAATTGTAAAAGTGGCGAATTGACAAGTAGAAATTCGACCACATTCGTTCAAGAAGGAACACGGTTGGTATATTAATGGCTTCATTTGAACGAAATAACACAAACGGCAATAACGCAAAATTTGCTTTTCTTCACTTTTAAATGGGTTATAATACCAAAATCTGAGTTTTGCTTTATTTCCAACAAAGATTGGAAATAAAACAAACTTTTCCTTATTTTCCATTGCTTATTTATACTATTTGTAACAAAAGCAGTTTACTGACAGAAGGAAAAAGAAATTTGTTTATTCAAAAAATACAATTAATTAAGTATTTTAACTTAGTGTAACGAAATATAGGGAAAGCGTTGTCTGTAATAACTGTTCGGCAAATTAAACATAGCACTTTAAGTGCACCTAAACTCACAGCCGGTAACACGATGAGTGTCACACCGCTGCAGAGAAAACAATGCGGCTAACAAATCCACACTGCGATCTGGTGCAACGCGATCTATTTAGTACCGATATAGAGAACTGAAGGGAAAAGCGAGGCGTGTTTTCTGTAACAAAAAAAAAAGAAGAGGCCGTAATGCGTGAGTGCGAAGAGCTGAAATGCTGGCTCAGAGGAAAAACGTAGGAACATTTTAGCAGAAAGTCAAGCAAATAACGGAACGATTCACGATCAGGGCGGACTCCTGCAAGAACTAAAATGGCGATTTAGTGATACTTCTCCTCCCTTCTAAATGGTAACGGCACTGAAATGAGCGGAGTAGATGAAGTCGACCACACACTCAAAGACAGCGGAGCCGATGTTCCAACACTCGGCTACGACGAGGTACGGATAGCAATTACGTGGATGAAAAACAACAAATATGATGGAGACTTGGCTTCACATGGCACCTCAAATTGGCGTCAGTTGGCACAGAAGAAAAACGGCAAAATCGCTCAACCGGTTACAACGCAAAAGTAGGAGAAGATAATCACATTTTCTAAATCTCCGTCATTTTCCTCTTTTCTTAATTAAGTTTTTATTCGATATATTACACATTAATTTCCGTAATACAAAATTGTATGTTATGTCGAAAACGAAGGAAAAAACCTGTTAATATTCAGCATTTCTAGTGCAATATCTCTACTTGCTGCGCTTCTAAAAAGTATTTAGTACATATCTTTTAACATATTAATAACAATATTCGAGTGCAACAAATGATAAAGGAAAATTCTTTTGTCCACATATCTACATTATCAGTTATTTATGTTTGTAAGGACAATTTTAAGTACATGCACAAATACATTTGTAAGCATGGGACAAGTCGTTTTCTATTATATATTAGGGTGGTAAAAAAAAAAACTGAAGTCGGAATTTTAATATTCACACCCCCTAGCATGGTTCTATACCCATGCTATTTTATTTTTAAATCAAAATATATTCAAAGCGCTGAAAGTTGTCCATGTATTTTATTTGAAAGAAAAAAAAATCGCAGAATTCTTGAAAATCAATATTTTTCGATCGGAAAACTCTGCTTATGTTCAGGAGACTTTCCGTAATAATATCCAAAAGCCTATTTTATACTTTTAAATACTAACAATTTTTTTATGTTCCCCCCATTGCATTTTTTTTTTACGTTTTTGGAGGACCTATAAAAAATGGTTACTATTAAAAAATGGTAAAATAAATAATTGGTTAAAATTTTTGAAGTCTCCTGAAACAAACAGTGTTTTCCGAAAAATTATAGGGGTGAGGACATTAAAAGTCAGAATTAAAATTTTTTTGAACCATCCTAATATATATACATTTCGTTTTTAGGCAGAAAGCGTGTTTAGGCACAGTGTTTCGACTATATTGAGGCAGGTGGGAAAAAGTCATGGTGAGAGTTGATAAAAAAAACCGTTGGGCTTGGAGAGAGAAAAGTAAAAGTCCTAAATATAAAATTTCACATAATTTTATGTAGTTTTCGAGTATATAATTGGATTTATTCAGGCTACTTAGCAAATACATGTAATTTTCGATCTTCAGCTACTTTTTGCATAATTTTGCGAATAGAATTTTTCGAACAATGGAAAAATCTTACTAAATATTGGGAGAAAGGAGAATATTTACACCTATGTAATTTTAAAGTATAAGCTTTGTTTTCTGAGAGTGGAAAGCCGAAAAATAATAAGTCAAAACTCCATCACATTTAATGACTTGGCTCACATTTTTTGTGAGATTTGGACGTTGTAGTAATCCAATGCTACCCATATTTTATATTTATGGTTTCCTAATAAAGGAGTGAGTACAAAGTAAATTTCATCGAAATCGGATGAAATTTAATGTTTCCGCCCACAAGGTGGAAGGCGTGCCAATTATTCAACCCACGTTAACTATTATTTCCTCCATATACTACATACATAAGTAGTCACAACACTGTGCGATGTGCTGCTGCACTTTAAATCTTTCGTACAAATTTACTGAAAATCGCTTTTGTATCTCCCCTCCAACTGCTGCTTATTTTGTTGCTTTTCCACCATAAAATTTTACGCTTATTTTTTTTTCTGCTAGAATATGCTCGGAATATGTGGAGAAACCAGTTTATTTTTAACATTTTCACAATTTTTTATTTCTGAGGGAAAGTCTTCGGTCGATTGCATGGACTTTCTCCTGCTTTCAGCTTGTAAACAATTTGTGCAATAATGCGAGCCCCAAATTTCTGAAATGCGCACATACATAAGTACATAGCGATAGAAGCATGCACACGTGCTAGCGTAAACCACACAAGTGCAAGTACACATGCACTTATCTATGACATTTGCTAGAAATGCAGAAAATTATTTGAATTTCAACGCATGCCATAGAATTGTCTACTATTTATTGCTTGTCAAATTGCAAGCAACCTATGACGCTTGTGCGGTTTTCCTACCACTACTGTGCTTGAGCTGGTTCCGTGTGATATTGAATTTAAACTAGTAATTCTTAACAAAAAAAAACCGACTTCAACTCTCATATAAAAAATATATATATATATATATATCTCATGGTCCACTGATCGGATCTTAACCAGACTACCTCTGAGATACTACCTTTTTTATTTAAAGTGGCGTTTTATTTAAAGTGAAGTTTTCGTATATCCAAAAATTAACGTTATACGGGAAGTCGGTGAAATTTTGGTCCGATTTGAATAATTTTCAGCGAATTGCCTTTTTGTACCAAGGTTATTAAATGCACCGAGTTTGGTAGAAATTGATAAATCGTTTAACGAGATACACATTTTTGGTTACAAGTAGGCGGAGCCACGCCCAAAATCCAAAAATATATAATAATCTAATTATTTGCTCAGTGGTCATTACTACAATCACTTTCCGTGTTTCTGTAAATTACCGTTATATTGCAGGTGAGCGTGGTTATTGCCGGATTGCCGAAAGGATTTCAACAGAATTTAACTAAATCTATATATATAATACGCGAAAGGACTTTTTGTCCTGGTCATCAGATCTGAACCATTCGTTTGATTTTCAAAAATGAGGTATCATTATTATAGATTATTTATAAATCAATACTATCATATCCCCATCCTTCGTTCGATTTTCAAAAATGAGGTGTAAAATTAAAAGGCTTGGTTGCAGATGTGCAATGAGGTTTTCCTTTTTGAAGAGAGTTGCCATAGGTATCAGTCGAACTGCTTCTTAACTGTGAGATTGTTGCCCCTGTTTAAAAAATCAAATTAAATTTTAAACAGGGAAATTACATAAGTAATTTACAAAATGTTGCCCCCATAGGGGTCCAGACTAAAGGAGTTTAAAAAGGTAGTAATTTGAAAATGTTTTGAAAAGGGTTGCCACCTGCTTTAAAAGCCGAATTTAGTTATATGCAGTATTAAAATGTGGGTGTTATACGAAAGAGTGCTAAGAAATCTTCAGTTAAAAAATCTACATTTTGTTTGATGGTTTGAAGAGAGTTGCCAGCTGTTCAAAATTTTAAGTTTAAATGAATTATTAAGGGCCGTTTTCTAATGTAAGCAATAAAGTTACCTTTACTAACTGGGCGGAAAAATTGCTCCTCACTTTAAAGCGCGTTTTAGGTATTTTCGTTTTCTCATCTCACCTGTAAAGATAAATTTGTTATTCTGAAATTATGGCAAGGCCAAAGTAAAAATCTACTACATTGGCTATAAGATTTTAGTGTTGGCAATGCCGTACAAGTAAGAAGTAAACAAAACCAGCTGATAATTGAAATTAATTTGCAATGGAAAACTCACAATTAAAAAGAAAACGAGGTAAAAATTTTACTTCTCAGGAGGAAGTTGTGTTAGTGGAGTTGGTCGATGACCAAAGAGATGTAATTGAAAGCAAAAAATCAGATGCGGTAACTTGGAAACAAAAGGAGGAGGCCTGGAAAAAGTTGGCGGAGCGCTTTACTGCAAGGATTGGTGTCCAACGAGAGTGGAAGACTCTAAGGGACAAGTTCGAGAGCTTAAAACGAAAATCCAAAGCCGAAATGGCCTCAGAAAAATGCGAGCTATATCGCACAGGTGGTGGTTCGGCGGCTGTAAGGAGCAACAGCGTAATAACGCAAAAAGTTGCTACCATTTTGGGGGAGTCAGCCACTGGAATGGAAAATGCATTTGATGGTGATGCAAGTAAGTACTTTTATTGTTTCATATACTCTTAAATGTGTTTTAAAAATAAATGCCTTTAACTTTAGTTGATATTAGTACTCCGGAAAAATCCAAAGTGCACCATGAAGAACCAAATAATTCCGACGATCTAAACCAGGCAAGTACACATATATATCGTCGTTTAAAGTAAGACCCCGCTATCTGTGGCTGTGGTTGTGGCTAGATTAGATCTATTTCTATTTTTCTGGGGACAGATAACGTTCTTCCTCTTCTTTTATGTCAAACTCATACAAATTTATGATGTCGCTGCCGCGTTCAAATAAATCATGTCGCCATCGACAATGCATTATTTAGATAATGAAGATGACAAATTGGTCCGTAGCTCGTCGTTTTCAATGTGTTCAGAACTTAATACGCGGTTTTGTACTTTAAACGACGATACGTATTCTTATGGCCGAAATGATAGAAACGCGACATTTTGACAGTTTTGCATATTTTCATTCCTTTGTTTAATGCCATTAATTTTTTATAAAACTATTGCTCATTATCGAACAAAACCCATATAAATTCATTTCAAAAGTTGTGCAAAAATTAGAAAGTTCTGCAAGTTTCTTTTAAATTGCAAACTTTTTGTTTTGAATTGATTTAAATTTTAGTAAAATAAAGTGCGAGTGTAAAGTTGCTGAAAAGTCCCGCTGATTTTTGATATTTTTTTTTTGCTGACGGTGTTACACATTTTCTTCCTTACAAAGTGT
>NW_023458564.1:2521506-2582580 GCF_013731165.1 Rhagoletis pomonella | reverse complement strand
AGCTCATTAAATTCTAGCTTAATACAGTGCAAGTTTCAAGTGGGTAAAAATTCGCGTTGATTTTTAATAATTTATTTTGCGAATGCTGTTATTATTTTCTTCTTTGTATGGATAAACTGCCTGACACCGCCAGCAAAAAAATTATCAAAATTCAACGCGAATTCTTACCCACCTGAAACTTGCACTTTATTAAGCTAGAATTTAATGAGCTATGAGACTGGGTACTTAGAATTTTTCTTGAAATTCTTAATAAAAAGTTTGTTGTTGTAAATTCTTTTTGACTTTTTCTAATTTTTCTACAAAGTTTGAATTTTGGACTTTTATGCTTTTTATTAGATAATGAGCAGTATTTTTATAAAAAACAATAAACATTATACAAACAAAAGAAAAATATCCACAACTGGTCAAAATGTCGTGTCCCGATGCTTTCCTCATTACTATAAGTATATACACACATTTAGGGGATTCACAAGACGTGTTAACCGTCGTAAAATCTTAAGGTTAACATCTTTTTTAATTATAATGGTTTTAGGGGATTTCTAACTAAACCGAAATTCTTTTAAACTGATAAAGAATATATAATTAGCCAACCCCCAACCATTTTAACCGCTATTTTACATAAACAAGTGTTAAGCTTAAGATTTTACGACGGTTAACACGTCTTGTGAATCCCCTAATTGTATAATAGTCATGTTACAGTACTTTATACACACACACACACATTGATAAACTCGTCTGTTGTCTGCTTATGTACTGATTACATATATATATATATATATATTTAATATACATATATAAAAAATAACATATTTAACTGCAAATGTGGATTATACGTACATATCGACGGCTGGGTGGAAGATCGTCTTATATCGGCAGCCGATTCGAAAACGCCTTATCTCAGAAAATTACTCGCGAACGCCTTACTTCAGAATTTGCTTGAAGAAGGCCCTAGCTCAGAATTGGCCGATATATTGAATTCACATGGAGATAGGGCATTCCTCAACCAAATTCGGAGATAGGGCGTTTTTCAATCAAATTCTAAAATAGGGCATTCTTGAAAAATTTGCTGAAGTAGGACGTTTTTGAACCGGCTGCCGAGATCGGTCGATCTTCCACTCAACCGTAGATATGTATTTACATAAGTATAGTATGTAAACTTGATCGTCATATTACATAAGCTTTTATAAGATTATTATTATTCACAAAGATTTGTTTAAGAAATGAAATTTTTATGTTGAAGTTTTGGCTTTACTTTTTTAAGTTTGTAGTTAAATGTTTTTGTTCATTTTATTAAATGTGGACTTATGTATATTTAACATAAATGTAAACTGATAGACCTTTTATTTGAAAAATTACATTGGAAAGGGTTGGTATCTTTTGAATGTGCATATGCTCATAGAACTCCATTTAGCTATTTTTTCTTTTGGTTGATGGTTTTATAATCTGAAAAGTGTAAGTATTACGTATAGCATAGGAATGTGTAAGTATTTCATAATCAGTCAATCACCTAGCAAAATAGTTTTGTATTAGTCGGTTTCTTGCAACAGAGTTAGAATTTATCTCCACTGAATTATTTTCTGCGGCATCTTCTGGAATCTCCAGCAGACTCAGTTCATCCATAGGAGGAAGTGGGTCTTTTGAAAGTACTGCAATGTTATGCAGAACACCACATGCCACTATAACAGCCATTGTGGAGTTTATTGATATTCGCAGTCCTATCGACAATACTGGAAAACGTCTTTTCCATACGCCAAAGCATCTCTCAATTGAATTTCGCGTGCGGATTTGTGACTCATTGTAAAGTCTTTCCGGTGCATTTGATGGGTTCATTAATGGAGTCATCAGGTAATGAGTTTGCTTGTAGCCACTATCGCCAAGGATGAAATAATTACTAAAATGTCCTTCTTCCATACAAAACTTAAGACGGCTATTGCGGAAAATGTTGTAATCGTGTGCGGAACCAGGCCACCTTACCACCAAATCTAGGAACATCAAATTTGCATTGCACATTGCCTGGACATTGATCGAAAAGTATCCTTTTCTATTTCGAAAAATTTCTGCATTGCCACCACCGGGTGATTGTACTCGAACATGTGTGCAATCAATAACTCCGATGACTTTGGGGAATTTAGCTATTTGGAAAAATTCTGCCACCGTCTGAGTAGGATCGCTTGGAAGTTGAATGAAGTCCTTGTATAAAGCAGCCAGAGCAAACGACACTTCTTTAACTGCTCGGCTTGCTGTAGATACGCTTACCCCACAAAAATCTCCAACGGTTATTAGGAAACTTCCGCTGGCATAGAATCTGAGCGCTAGCATTAGTTTTGTGCGTGGTGATATAGAACAGTACCTTGAAAAAGTAATTGCAATAGTTTAAGATAATTTTGTGCATTGGTATTGTGTGTTAACTAACTTTCTTGTACTGGGTTTCAAATTGTTAAAAATTGTATTCAAAACTAACCGAAAGGTAGGTTTTGATAATCGAAACCTCTTGATGAACTCATTGTCATCATACCTCTCTAAATAATCTGGCCGATATCGATACTGCCTATGAGATGCAGTTTTTTGCTCGGAATCTTCAAAAATTTCTTCTAATCGATTAATATATAAAACACGTTGTGTCGACATGGTAAATTTGATATTTCCATTTTTCGTTTATACTGAAAATTTAATAACAGCTGATCAACTTATGTAAACAAATCAAAAATTTTAGTTGGCAATGCTTAATTTAAAGCTGGGTACAAATTTTTAAAGGCTACGTCAAGTGAGCAACAATTTATCGATCCGAGAAATTAATGCGCGGATGAGAAAACGAAAATGCGTTTATCGAGGCGATAAAGTGGCCATTAATCTAAAGGCTAGATTAGAAAACGGCCCTAAGTTAAACAAATTACTAAAAGAGGTGATTTAATCGTTCATGGGTTTGAGAAGAGAGAAATTAAATTTAATTTAATTCTTCAGATAATTGAATTATATATCAAAGTATCAGACGAAAGAGCTTTAAAAGATTTCAGTTTGAAAATGCTTTGCAGAAGGTTGCCACCTGTTTGAAAAGCTTAATTTATTTAGCTTTTATACAATTTTAATGAAATATTAAAATATGAGTGGAAAAAGAATGAGTTTTAATAAAACCTTAGTTTAAAAATATTTTTTGTTATGGTTGCCATCTATTCGATTTTTAGTTTGAGCGATAAAGTTCGGTAATTGTGTTAACAGCTGTCTCGATGAAGTCAATTGGCCCCCTCGGAGCCGCGATTAGACTGTTTGTGCCATGCCGTGAAGGACCGATTTAATGTTAAGTTTTTTAAAAAATTGTGTCTTTTAGTTTATATTTTTTTTGAAACATTAAACTTTTTCGAATTTTTTGAAATTTTTCTCGGCGTAATTTGCCGATTTTTTTTCCTTTTTAAGAACTCTTGAACTATTGGAAAGCTACTCAGAGCTGCTTTCTTTTGTGTTTTTGTGTCGTACAGTATGCCATTCGTCGCCCGTCTCCCACAAGAGCATACGATTACCCGGAATATCTTTCCGAGTTCATATATGTAAGTATATTTAAGGAAGCTTTAGTGGTGAACATTTCCATCGCGTTTACCGACCTTTATCCATACTCCAATTCAAATATATTTAATATGCCGTGAAATAAAGAATAGAAACTATTAATTGTACTCTAGTGTCCTGTATAAGATGTATATTTTTATAAACGCAAATAAAACTGCTAAGATATATGCAAAGTCTAGCCCGGTGACTTGTTAAATTGTGTAAAATAATAAACAGAACATGTGTCCATAAAATTTTTTTTCAAATATCTGAGCTCCATTTTCACAATATCAGATATAGTCCACATTTTTTTTTTAGTAGAGTAGATGTTATAAATACCACTAGAATTATAATCCATTATGGAAAATTGACACAAAATTACACACTTTCACAATGAGAGGCTCTTCAAAAAATATAGGAAATCAACTAATGTATTTTTAAGTTTCAGTAAGGTTATACATTGACTTCAATGGAATTGACTAAAATGTAAGTAATCAAGTAACGGTAAAATAAAATATGGGAAAATTTAAATTTTGGTCTAATCCAAGTCTCAATGTCGTTAACTTCGATTTCGCTCCCAGCATTCACTTTTGCTTCATAGTGATTTTCTATAGTCTTGCTACATTGTCTTCTGTAACTTACAATTGCAACATTGCTGGTGGTCTCAAGGCAGCACTAATTGCAGCGAATAATTGCCTTTTTTTGTTGTAGATTTCAAGCGATGCCATCTTATAGCTGCTGCAAGAAAACCTAGAAATGTGCAAACACGCACGTTTAGGTTAAATGCATTCTTCTATCTTTCCTGCTGCCAAAAGCATTGCAATTTCATTTATTGCCATGTCCTATGCCTTCGCTTTCATTTCCACGTACTGTTCGGCAACTTTAGTTTAAATTTGTTTTTAATGTTTTCTTTCAGCAGCAGCTATCAACAGCGATGCAACCTACAAAGCTGTTTTCACATCCGTCTATTGAATTCTGTTTTTTTTGGTCTTCAACGTCCGCATGAGTTAAAGCGCAGTTAGTTAACGACGTAGAGTAAACGTAGGTTGACGTACTTAGCAGCATATCAAATTTACTGTTGATAGAGAGAAAAAGAAGCAACGGCAACGTCAACGCCATGCGGTGGTGAGTTTGCGTTAACTCGTGAATCCCATAAGGTAGATCGAGTCTGCGTCAACCTACGTCTACGTTACGTCGTTGACTGTTTGAGCTTTTAAAGCTCACGCATGGCGGTGACGTTGCTGTTGCTTCTCTCTCTCTCTCTATCAACAGTAAATTTGATATGCTGCTACATACGTCAACCTACGTTTACGCTACGTCGTGGAATAACTGCGCTTTTAGTTCCCCTAATGTTTCTGCAGATAATTGGCACCCTCTAAACACATTTGCAAAAACGGCACATGTTTACTTAAATAAATAATAAGAATATGAAAATGTAATTTGTGTAGAACAATTCCTACTTCTTTGAGAAGTTATTTGCCCTATAATTTCCTAATATTCGTTCTAGTACAAGTGAGGATGAGAACTTGTATCAGTATGAAATCAAAAATGGGTGGGAGGGTGTTTTTTTAAAACTACCGTTTAGGATTACTAGATTAAGAACATTATTCAGTACGCTGAATCGAATGATATGGGCGAATATAAGGTACTGAAAAGTGCAAGTTCCATAGTAACAAGATATTGGACTATACTCTGCACGCTGGATTAATTGGATGTAGATTAATTAGGGTGGCCCAAAAATGCATGAGGAAAGGTAAAGTCGGAATTTCTGTGCTGCCAGGTTTGCTCTATATGGAAAAATATGCCCCTATATTTTATTTTGGAATAATGAATTATTTAGAGGTTGTTCAAAGCGCTCAAAGTTCTCCATGTGTTTGATATAGGGATCCAAGTACATACTCGATACTTTTCTCAATTTACCAAGCATTTTTGTACTCGATACTTTTTACTGCGATCCAAGTAGGTATCGAAGAAAAAGTACTTGTATCGGAAGCGCAAAACTTTTTATGCTGCAGCATCTTCTTTGAAAAGCAACTCATTAGAGGAATGGGAAGATTTCCGCAGCTATATAAGCAAGTCCGTCAATACATAACGTTTGTGGGCTCATCAGTTCCTCACGAGAGGCTTTTCTCACAAACAGGTACAACTATATCAAAATCTCGAAACCTCCTTTCAGGAAAACACTTGGAAAAGTTGATGTGTTTGGGGAAATATAACAAAACTGGAGCTCTTTTCTTAAATTTATTCTATATGAAACCACTTTTTCTATTAATCTTGTAAAAATGTGTTCTATTGCTTTTAAAATCAAATACTTTGCATACAAAAATAATTGTTGTCTTAAATTTTTGTATGTGAAAATATTAAAAGATAAATAATCTTGTAAAAAACATATTTTTTGTTAAAAAAACCATAACTTTTACAAATATTTATGGTAAATCCTAGTTCTATGTACAAGTTCTCGATACCTTTCCGATACTGATACCTTGTTTCATACAAGTTCAAGTACTGATTTGAGTATTTAATAACTACCTTGATAGTATCGATTTATCCCAAATTTTATATGGGAAAAAACCAACTTTTCGTAGAAATGGTTTGCAATTGTTAAAAATCAATATTTTTCTATCGAAAACTCTGCTTCTCTGTAAGATATTCTCTGTAATAATACTCACTTGTTTATTTAACTATTTTTTCATAGTAAATATAATTTATAGGTCCGCCAAAAACCCCAAAAAATGCAATAGAGGCATCAATAACAAATCGTTAGTATTGAAAAATGGTTAAACCAAAAATGGAGTGTTATTATTGCAAGTCTCCTGAAGAGAACCAGAGCTTTCCGATCGAAAAATATTGATTTTTAAGAATTCCATACCATTTCTACGAAACGTTTTTTTTTTCATATAAAATATATCGATGGCTGAGTGGAAGATCGACCTATTTCGGCAGCCAGTTCGAAAACGCTCTATATCAAAAAACTTTTCAATAACGCCCTATTTCAGAATTTAATTGAAAAACACCCTATTTTAAAATTCGGTTAAAAAAGCCCTATCTCACTTCAAAATGTATTGAAAATATGCTGATATAGGGCGTTTTTGAATCGGCAGCTGAAATAGGGTGTTTTTGAAACGTTTTCTGAAATAAGGCGTTCTTGAAAAGTTTTTTGAGATAGAGCGTTTTCGAACTGGCTGCCGAGATAGGTCGATCTTCCACTCAGCCATCGATATAGAAAACTTTGAGCGCTTTCAGCGACCTCTATGTATTTTTTGACTTCCAAATAAAAAAATACCCCCTGTTATATTTTTTTTACATAGAACGTTCCTAGAGGGTGAGTGCATTAAAATTTCGAGTTTACTTTTTTGGACCACCCTAACGGGTATACGAATTTTATTTTTGTGCGCAGAAGAAGACAAAAGGTGATTGATCGACCTGAACCTATGCAGTAATGGTGAATCAGATCAGAGAATGGACTGACTGGAAAAAAATGTGTATTGAATTATAGGTTCATTGAATTCCTAATTTATTAAGAATTTGGGTTGCTCCTTGAAACAAGAATACCAACTCAATTGAACAGTTGAACCCTATGGTAACGAAAACATCAATCTGTTGTTGGACAGAAACGATGCACTACTGCGAAGCCTGCCGAGGCTGCCACATGAATAATATCGTATTCCATAAATAATGGGAATGCTTGCTCTTTGGAAAAAATTTATTTTTATTTATTTTTTGAATTTTTAAAAATAAACAACAATATGTGTCACCCTTTATATTGTGAACTTTTCTAATTACGGCGGTGGGAAGTTTTCACTTTAAAAAGCAAAATAATTATGAGTCTTCTGTACATTAACATAGGTATGAATGTATTTGTAAATGCAACTATATCTTAATTCAGACTTATACCTATGTATTTAGTCGAAAATCTTGCGCATTCAACTCTACCTCCCTTCTGTTTCTTCTGCCTCTTGTTTGGCCTTACAACCATTACTCTGTCGTTGAAAAGCTCGTGTAATTCATCAGACCATCTTACGTAGAATGATTATTTCGAAAGCGACCAAAGGGTTCGAATCTTTTTTCAACATTGTCGGCGCTTCTGCGCCGCATACAAGCTAAAGGTAAGTTAGAAGCGAAATTTGTGTTCCTCGAAAAATGGCTGTGCTTTTCTTCTCTCTCACTAGTAAAAAAAAAACAGCTGATAAATTAAAAGGAATAAAACTACTGTAGCAACCGCCATCAATTAAGCGTGAGCAGTAAATTTGATAGGTTACCCGGCCTTTGTGGCTACTGCTTGACTGCAACGGATAGACATGAGAAATTCGAGGAAATGCATAAATTATCGTTAATTGAAAATAACATCGATAAAAAAGAGACTTTTCATAGTTGCCAATAAAGATGAGGCCTGCCTGGTGGCCAACTGAAAATTGACCGATGCGTCAGTTGACGTTGCTTGCTGAGTGAATGAACAAGTTGCTGTCATGGCAGATTGATCGGTTTGCGGATTTAAATATTTATTTCGTGGATAAATTTATTTCCCGTTCAGAAGCTATGCAAAGACATATACGTACATACGCACATGTAACTATGTATGCACATACATATAAATATATTTCGTTACAAATATAATATAAGATACTTCAACGGTAGAAATCGATACAACCGTAAAAGTAAGATTGAAAATGTGGTAAAGAAGAAAATTCACATACAAGGTTTTCAGAGAAGATGTGGGTACGCTGAAAAAAAAGGTACATATGATTTGGCGCCAATCGATCTTTTGTTTACATTTAACATATTTTTGTTTGAAAAAATCATTTTACTTTTTTCATAGTATATATTCATACAACTATGTATCGACGACTAAATGGAAGATCGACCTATCTCGGCAGCCATTTCGAGAACGCCCTCTCTCAGAAAACTTTTCAACAACTCCCTACTTCAGAATTTCGTTGAAGAATGCCCAATCTCAGAATTTGGTTAATGAATGTCCTATCTCAAATGAAGACATGTTGAGATAAAGGTTATTGAATCGGCAGCTGAGATTTGGCGTTTTTGAATCGGCCTCTGAAATAGGGCGTTCTTCATTCTTCAACCCCATTCTGAAATAGGGCGCTCTTGAAAAGTTTTCTGAGGTAGGGTGCTTTCCACTCAGCTGCTAACTTTCTAAACAGATGGAAACCCTCTTGAAACCCCTCAAAAACATTTTAAATGTCCTAACACTCTTTCATTTGATACCCATATTTCATATAACCTGTGTAATAATTCAACTTTTAAAACAGGTGGCAACTCTTTTCCAAATTTTTTCAAACTAAAACTTTTTTATTTTTAATATTTTTATTGAGCTTTGTACCACGATTGTTTATTAGGAAAAATTGAAAAAGCAACAAAGTCTAAGCGGTAGAAGTTATAGCACTATTTCGGAGATCACCACATCTCCTCATCAGACTTTTTTTTCTAGACTTCAGCAGGGATCGAACCTGCGAATTCGATGTTTTTTAATTGTTTCCTTGCCACCCATATTGTGATACATACATATTTATATATTTAAATTATCCATTTGCATTAATTCAAGATGAATTAAATTTTTTAAACATATTTCAGAAAAAAAACGACCTTTCAAATGCATTTCGATTGATATCCATCTTTTAATAATTCAACCAACTTATTGAATATTTTGAATGAAACTTTTTAAGCACGTGGTAACAAACCCTCTTCAAACATTCCAAATGTTCACACTAAAGGTTTCTTAATATTCTTTCATTTCACTCTCGTCTTTTTATGTTTCTTATCGCACACCTACATATGTAGATCTAAAGTGAGCTAATCCAAAATTCAGACAAGGAATTAAAACTGCTTGTGAATCGTGCAGATTCAACTCAATTAATAACAAAAACAGCTACAACAGTAGTTTTTTAGTTAGTGTAAATAAGCATGAAGAAAAAAAGTATTTGCATTATTTGGAGGTAAGTTCTATGCATTGATTTATGCAAGAAAATCGTCCAATTTTTTTGAGTTGATTGCTTTTCAGATCTAGGTGTGCGATATAATTTTTGTATTAGTTAATTAAATTCAACAGGTGGCAGCCCTCTTCAAAAGTAGTTTCAAACTAAAAACTTGTTAACTTGCCTTCGTCTGACATTGCAATAAATATTTAAATTAACTGATAAATTTAGTTGAATTTTGTATTTTAAATATGTGGCAGCCCCACTAGAAATAGTCCAGAAATAAAGATTTTTCAAATCCTTTTTCGATTGTTACCCATAGTTTAATAGTTCTGTTTACTTATTAGATAATTTAATTTTAATTTTTTAAAAAGGTGGCAACCCTCTTCTCAAAAAGCTCAAAAATATTCTTAGTGATCAAACTAAAGAACTCTTAACTCTCTTTCGTTTGACATCCATATTTTTATAATTCATATAATTTGTGTATAAGTTAACTAAATTCGACTTTTCAAGCTGGTGGCTTCCGTCTTCAAAATATTTTCAATCTACTACCTTCTGAAACCCCATTTTTTGGCACCCGAATTGTGGTATCAATCATGTTTACCTAACTGCCTTAATTTAAAATGAATTTGATTTTTAAATAAGTGGCAACCCACCTACATGTGCTTAAGAAATAAAGCATTTTCAAAACTATTTCGATTGATATCCTTGTTGTAATAATTGATTTAACTTATTAGATAATTTGAATTTAATATTTTAACAGATGTCAACTCTTTTCGAAAAAAAAAACAAAACCTTGTTGCACATCTACAGGCCAAGCCCTCTTATTTGCCCTCTTAGGTGACGATGACCTGAAAAAAGTCCCTAGCTGCTAGAGCTGAGACTTAGCCAAATCTATTGAGCTAATCCTTAAGGATCCTGGATGCAGGAAGTAGTCGTTCTCATAGGTGTGCAAGCTTAAGGTTACTTATACGTGGGCAATCACATAATTTATTTTCCGAGGTTTCTTCCACCAGCCCAAAGAACCTGCAGTCCATCTCATCAGAATTTTCCATTTTACTTAAGTTAAGCAGTCAGTCAGAGACTCCAATAGAGGTAGATATAAATCTCTTAGAATTAATTTTGCCAGTACGCTGTAACCTGCGAGTCCTCCCACCTCCGCATGAGCTCTGGCAGGTATCCCTTGGATGGACCACATAAAGGCTGTATGCGATACTAGCCGCGGGGGGGTCCATATTTCGAGAGAGTGTTAGCACTTTCCTTACCACCAAAGCCCTCCTGACCTGAAACAAATTAACACCGTTACAGTACACCTTACGGAAAAGAAAAGTTCCCGAAATCTCAACGAAATCTTTAGGAGTATCTCATTTCTGTAACGATTTTTTTACGAATCTTCAAAGAAAATTATATGAAGGGGTTGACACGAACTCGTAAAGAAATTTCTGTACCAAAAATAAAGAAAATTCTACAAGAAATTCTTCACATAGCAGCATTATTTTCATTGCTTTACCGATTTTCTTCCGAAATATCGTGTGTGCACAGTTTATTTCATTTTAGAAGATTCGGCAAAAAATCGGATGAGATCTTTACGAATTCTTTAAAATTTCTCTACAATTCAGAATTCTCTGAAAAAATGGTTTGCAGGGTTATTACAAGGAGCTCCCAGCAATGTAAGCGTATGTGTAAACTTTTTTTTTTAATAATTTATGTTTTCTACTGGGCGTCCCAATCTTGGGATGGTAGCACTATTAACACTGTTTAAGCACTTATGAAAAAGGAATTATAAGAAAAGTATTTTACGAAGATTTTAAATCGGATATGAAAAAAATTATCACTCAAAACTACCAAAAAATCGCTTCTATCTGATGAAGCCATAATTAGGAGTAGAGTAGTCTGGTCTCCCTGCCACGTACTCCAATCGATAGGAGTGAACTTCACCCGCAACAATCTGCATTTACTACAAAAGACTTTTTGTTTTGATGTTGCTGAGACCAGAAATCGAACCATGTGCCTGCCGAGTGGTAATAGGCACTTGTAAGCACCCGGTTGCGGTTACAAGAGAACAACTCAAATCCGAAAGAAGTCAGAAAAAATCCAAACGTTGTATCCCAGAAATGGAGATTCTTAGGAACAGAAGTGCAACGGGTGTCGCAACAGATAATTGCATGTGTAGATAACACATTTGTCTAACCTCTTTTTTTAAGTTTTACCGTTTAGCTGAGAAATAGTAAAAATCAATTTATGTGACTTTTGACCTTGAATAATTTTTTTTAAAGATCTGGAATCGATGAGGGCTTTTCACATTACATTTGTAGTGGTGTCCGCAATTTTCGTACGTTATGCGAATTATTGCAACCTTGAAAATCTAATTGGACTGGGCTAATAAACTAAACAAATATTAGTTACACGGATTATATTGTACTGCAATTAGGTTGGCAAGTGTTAAATTATGGAAAAAATGTTGCTACTATTAAAAAGAAAGGTTATTAAAAACTCAATAAAACCTTCTTTCGTTTGCAGATATCCTGACAATTATGATTCGGCCCACGCTAATGGGCAAATCTAAAAAACAGTACACTTTCAAAATAAAATTTTAATTTTTCAGTTTGCGGGCACACCTATGATTTATATATGATTATATTCGTAATCTCTTAATGAATCGATAAATATAAGTGTAATTCATTTTCATCAACTGACTTAATTGCGACGTTTTAAATTCCCCGTTTTACCAGATTGACTCCGGTATTCGAGATAAAGGTTATTGAAAATTTGACAAAATTTTATCTATTTTATAAATAACTCCCTCAGTTTTAAAGTTATTTTTACTAAACTTTGCACATAATGGTATTTTGATATTACCTTAATTATTCATTAAAATTATCGAAATAGGTTCACTCATTACTCAGATAAGAGTTTTTGCGCTATAACGCTAACTTCATATCTGAATAATAAATTGTATGCGAGCTATGTGTTAAAGTGAACCTATACTAAATTTTTACCTGCTTAATTGGAGGAGTTATAAGGCAAAACAACGTCTCTGAACAATCAGTTGTATGTGAGCTAGATTATATATAGTGAACCGATTTCGAAGATTTTACGAGATAAAGAAAGTAATTTTAAAATACAATCGGGTGCAAAATTTTAGTAAAATACATTCAAAATTGAGGGAGTTTTTTTATTTAATATAATAGTTAAAATTTAAGCAAAGTTCAAAGTCTCCAAAGGTGGAGCTAATCGGGTAAAACTGAGGGCGCAATTGAATTAAGAAAGCTCCAATTAAGTAAGAGCAACTATCAGCAACTTTGTCGAGAGAATTTTGATTTCATTCCACGCTCGATATATTTTCACTACAAGAAATACTAAGGACTAGGACTAGTTACAAAAATATTTAGATCATTTCGGCGTATTTTCCAAGTGCGCCTTCAATTAGGATATTTTTGGAATAAAAATTACGATCGATATCGAAGAATATTTTATCTTATCAAATTATTCGTAATTGCTTGTAGAATACAATACAAACTTAAAAAGGTTTTTTTTTTTATGAAAGGTTTCAAAAACTATAAGCGATAAGCAGAAAATTTTTAAAATTGTGAAAAGTAGAGCTACACCATTTGAGTTATTTGCCTTTTTTTAAAGCACACTTTAGTTACCCATACAAACCAGTATATTGTGTGCTTCAAAAGTTATGAGCTAATTAACTTTTCACCTCTTAAAAATTACACAAAAAAAATCACCTGTTTTTAATATTTCTCTTGAACATCTACAACTCAAAAGTTGTGCAACAAATTGGTTCAAAATTTCATTGAGGCTTCAACTATACGTCTATGAATTATAGAGCTGTAATAGTATGTATTCGTTACTAATCCAATCAACAACCGTATCTTTCGTATCGTTACTTTACTCGTTACTTTTGATACCTTTTTACTTTTGATAGACTTGTACCTCACACGGGGTTAACGTTGCAGACATCGATGATGCGGGTTCTATCCCTGCTGCGGTCTAGAAAAAGAATTCTCATGAGGAGATGTGCTGATCTCCGAAATAGCAGCTTTAACTTTCACCGCTTAGTTAAAAAAAAAAAACAAATAGTGGTATAAATCTCAATAACACTTTTGATATAAATCTACTAAAATTTTATATATGGCCGTACACATTAAATTAAATAAAACCAAATTCGTGTAATTTACAAGGAAGTAAACATCGCTACAATAAGTATGTGTACGTTTATAGCTAATTATAATTTGTTAAATGTAAACAAGTTTTAATGGAAAATACACAGACGCTCACATATACCTGCACTAATCAGAAAACAAGATTTGTGTTGAAGAACTTTACTCACAATCCTCCTATTAGGTAACCAGCAAAAAATAAATTGTAGTGAAAATTACGAGCGAGACATGCTAAATGAAAAATAAACAAAGTTGTCTTTATTTCGTGGTAATTGACTGTAAAATACTTCCTTTATGTGTGTGTGTTAATAAACTTCATTACTGAAAAATGCACGAACACGACTGGAAATGCAACCGTTCTTCACCCATCCATTCTGTAAAATTTCACTTTTTGCGTAGATGTGGGCAAAAGCATGCGTGTGTGTATGTAAGCAAAAATATGAATATATTTTCGAATGATGCCGTGGGAATTACCAACGTGATAACATGTAATACAGACTATATTTGTTCGGAGCGCCAATTAAAAGAATAATAAAATAAAGTGCAATTAAAATAATTCAATCAGTTAGGCAAATTGGGTTTATGTGCAAAGGTAATTGCGCTTTTTTTGTGAGCGCTTAAAGCTAAAGCTGGCTGGGACGTTTCTACAAAAAAATGTTTTTATTTTGTAAAAAAAAAAAAATCGATGATGATTCATTTGAGTAAAGTTGGTTGGATAAAAAACAAGTGGTTCTAAAAATCAGTTAGTTACCAAATTTGCTTGCATACAATAGCACTTTTTATGTTATTTCGAAATAATCCTAAAATGACTAGATATGTATGTAAATCTGTATTTACATATACATATAGGCACATTTTAACTACATACTAGACACATACGATACCAATGATGTGAATTGAATTCAGAACAATTAGATGGGCCATGGTTTTTTTCGGCTGAGTTAAATTAAATTGTGAGAATAATTAAATTTTCAGCAACAGAAACTTTTGGACATATTTTTGCATTGCACACATTTTCGCCTCCCGACTCTTACACTTGCTCACTGAGAGCATTCTTCATCGAAGCGAGCAGGGGAACCACATTTATCGTAAATTACGAACCGCCACCGAAAAAGTTGTGTCGAGAGTTTGAAAGAACAACCGGTACCCAGAGGAACGTCACAAAGCTGCACAGCGCGCATTTCTGCTAGAAAACACACAACGACATAGTGACCGAAGTCAAGAGCATTCTCAAATTATATACGTAATATTTCTCCACACTTTTGAATGGTAACACTACCAGCGGAGAAGATGAAAGCAAGTCTTATGACTGCCGACTGGAATTTTAGTTTGCTAAGGAAGCATAACGAATGGCTCTGGTGGTAAACCACGATAAGACGAAGTATTTCCTTTCATCAAACACTAATTCTATTTTTGTTCACGTGGTCATATAAAAATTATTTGGTTTGAATAAATACATAGTTACCCTGTAATCAAATGTACCAGTTGTAAACTACCTCACAACTAGTATGAAGCAAATGCCCAACTAGTCAACTAAATTTTTTTTCATGCAATCAACTGGTACCTTTACCAGAAATATACCAGTCGCATACTAGTTCAAAATAGACAGACGAATACTAGTCCAATTATGGACCAAAACCACTACTTTGGGAGTCAAAAAATAAAATGAATTCATGAATATACAATAAAAAACTTTTAAGTACTCTTTAATTAATTACACATTTTTATTTAGCAGCCGTAGATTTGCCGATAATTAATGTTAAATTTTTTGAGTATTAATTAAAAGCAAAATCAAATACATAAATATTCCAAACTTTCGAACATAAGTTTAAATGCATTTTTCATTAAATGTTATTAAAAGTAAAAAGTTTCAGGTACAATAAATACCATATTTTTATCTTTTTCAATAATATTAAATATGCAAAAGCAAACATTATAGTTAAAAATAAAACAAATACTTTAGTTCATTTTCGAGTGAACTAAAATAAAAATGAAAGTTGTGATTAAAATAAATTAAATTCATTAAATTTGCACATTTCAGTCTATTCTTTTTAAAAATTTATTAAATTAAAAATTCATGTTTAAAATTTGAGATAAATAAAAATGTCAAGCAGTTGTAAATTATTCTTAATTTTTGTCTACAGTTTGGCCTGCTGGTTGATAATAGAAATTAATCAAACAATTATATTAATCGTGTAATTAAAAAAAGTAAAAAATAATTGAAAATTATCAAAACTAACAAAATAGTGATGTAATTAAAATTAATTTATTAATCAACATTTTTTAAGTAACTAATTATTAACCATTAAAAAGGTGGTAATATCGGTATTTGTAAATTAAACCGTTATTCAAAAAAAAAAACACGCTTTAATTAATAATCATTATGAATATTAATCATTATTTAACAGGTCTGGTATAATCGAATACGTACTCGATTTAATGGTTCACAATATACGCGAATTAAAGTTATACATGCCTATTACGGTATTCGACGGATTCCATCCGCACGAATCTAGTCCGATTCGTACTGTCATAACAAGTGAGTGTGAGGGATTAGATTCATGCGAATGGCACCCTTCGTACCAGAATAGGCATGTATCGAATGTCATTCGCACGAGTATAATCCTTCAAGCTAGCTTGTTATGACAGTGCTATTCGGATAAGATCCGTGCGGATGTCATCTGTCGGATACCGTTATAGGCATGATAATATTTTGTCTACTTTATTGTATTAAACTGTCGAAGTCAAATAAAACAGGGCATGAATAAATCGTTTTGTACTTGGTAGAAGTCTGGTAATTTTCGAACGAGTCCGGTTCTGTCGGTTTCACTGCAGGGTGTCTACAGGAAGTATTTTTATGTAATCCAAGAAAAGTAAAAGAGCGTACAAACACAAAAGAGCAGATTGATATACCCGAATGTAGAAGCGATCGTGGATGCTTCGAAGGAATTAAGAAAAATTCAAGCTTTTGGCTAAAAACTTGTTTTTTTCATATGGGTGTTTCCATGATGTCGGTATCACTTCGTCGGTAGGACTTCAACAGAAACCGAAAATAACTCTCTCCACTTATTATACCTTTCATGAGCATGAAATGGTATTATAACTTTGGTCCGATGTTTATAAGTACCAGAACAAAAAGAGATAGACCCATTAAAATGTTTACTTATATGATCAGAACGTCGAGATGAGTTGATTTATCCATGTCCGCCAGTTTGTACGCAATCTAGTCTCTCAGTTTTCGAGATATCCGGATCAAGTTTGGTAGGTGGGTGTATTTTTATAATGTATTAATCATTTGTCGGAATCGGAAGAATCAGAACACTATAACATATAGCTCCCATACAACTGATTGTGCAGATATGAGATTTTTCGTTATAACTTCTCCATTTATGCAGCTACGAACATGAAATTTTGCAGCACTTGCACCCATTATCAACAGAATACTTACAGTACTTACTTTATCTCCTACAGTACAGTACTTTATCTCCTATATCACTGATTGTTCAGATACCAGTTTTTGCGATATATCACCTTTATGTTGGAAACTAAACCCAATAAATCGTGTTACCGGTTTACATACCGATCTAATAGCAGTGAAAATCACTTTGATTGGTGCTAATATAAGGTATATCTTCCATACCTCTGATTGTTCAGATGCGATTTTTTATATAGGTATGTAACTCCTCTATCGATGTATGCAGATGTATTCAAAATCAGTAATCTGTCAAACTAAAATTTCCAGATGTTCATGAAAGGTATGAAGCCTTCGGTACAGCCGAAGACAGCGCTGCTCTTACTTGTTTTTTATTGTGTTTCTCACTGACATAAACTCAAATCTCTCAAGCAAAGAGTGTTTCTCACCGTGCCAAATATTCATATATGATCGTTTTGTGTTTTCCGCTCTGGGTTATTTATCAACTGCTTAAATTTCCCATCCAAAAAGACACTTTGGCAGGGACTTTTATTTTAAGAGTCTTCGTTTTTGTGTTATTGAAATACAGAAAAATATAATCGGAAGTACATAAGTAGACGAAAAGCGGTAGGCATATCTTTACACGACACCTACATACACATTACGTTTAGCGTACAAAACCGTGTATCAACAAAATGCAAAACCGCGTATGTGAATTATGTAAATTATCTTCTAGAGAGTAAAAACACTCATATTTCAAAATGGTTCTTTTTTATATAAAGCAATCGCATACCTGGCCAGCATATTTCAGGACGAATGGATAAGGATTGAGCGAAGAGCTTGTGGAAGCAAATCCAATTTTTGGCTAATGCCAGTTACGCGGTTTTGCAGAATGACGATACGCGGCTTTGTACTTTAAACGACGATATGTACATGTGCGAGCATTTCCCTGCAGTACGGTGGAGCGACTATAGGACCAATGAATCGGTAGCTACCTGGTAAACTCCGTCAATTACCAACCGATACTTGCAGTGTATTTCAGCGATTACTTTTATTTGGCAATGTCCTAGGCGGTAGTCACCATAGGCTCTCTCTGTAATACCTTACTAAGGTAGTCACTGACGTGACTTATGGGCGCCCTCTTTCGTACACTCTGTGCACTACCACGGGTTAATAGAGTAGCTACTTACTTAGAAGGCGGTGCAGTAGCGGTTCAAAAATAGCGATTGACTCCAGCAGTACTGGAGGGTTATGACACCGAGCGTACACATTCATAACATGATACACTGAAAATAAGCTATTTTATTTTATTGTATTAATTTTTTTTGTACATATATATCAGTCCAAGCAGAATTAAACATTGTTTTAGGTTCTATTATATTTAAGTATATTTTTACCTAGTTTGATTCAAAAAATTATATAAAATCTCTTCATGGTTATACAAACGTATATATATCTGAGTAATGAAATAAGAAATAAACATTTATATAAATGGAACAAAAATAGATACAAGTTCTGTGGCACATAAATAATTCTCTATCATCGGCAAATTTGATATGTTTCTACGCACTTTTACAGTTCGCTACGTACACGGTCGTGGGTAACCACGCTCTAACACTTATTTATTCTCTCCTAGCGATAAGTGTTCGAGACCAACAGCAACGGAAATTATATACAAATTACCCCTTTCCGACAGAGCGAGAGCACACATGTACATAAAACAAAACACCTGTTCTCTGTTGGAAGAGTTATTCTGCGACACTTTCAAAGTGGAGAGGGTTATTTTCGATCTCTGGACTTTAGTGTTAAATAAATCATATGAACACGGAAGTCACTTATAAAAAAAAAATTGCCGTTGTGTAGCTTTCATACCGTTATATGGTTGACCAAAAAATCGAGTGCGCTTGCAACACTGGTGTCGATAAAACCCATGAAAAGGAGCTCCTAAGGAACGTGACAAAAATTGAAGTGGTTTCAGAGTACATGGTAAAACTCTGCGAATCCTGTAAGTTTCCCTTTCTTAAACATCCCTTAAATAAAGTCAAATTACAGACCATTACAACCATTTTTTTTTAATCAAAAGCAATTCGTTGTTAGTTTAATTTTGAATTAGAATGTGATAACGTACGTGACAGAGTTTTCCGCCATACAATATTTTTTACTAGTAATACATACTTATATAAACAATTTTTTGTTAAGTTATTTTCGGTTCTTCTCTCTACCGATTCGCGTTTTCATAATCTTTTTTCGTTAATTGAATACGAAATTTAAATTTATAAGCCAGTGGCGGATCCAGCGGGGGGGAGGGGGGCGCCGGTTTAGGGGTTAACCTACGTGTTAGTCAGTGGCGGACCCACGGGGGGTGTTTTAATACATAGACGCATACATATGCGCTATATTAAAACACCCCGTGCGTCCGCCAATGACTGTCACGTAGTTTAACACCCAAAGCCCCCGCGCTGGATCCGCCACTGGTATAAGTTTGGTTTGAACTCATTTACTTGCATTTTAGGTTTACATTTTTATGGAGACGCCCATATATAAGTTTATTTTTAGTTTACATGGTAGGGATACTACATAGATACAATGTAAACAAGGTAGGGACACTAAAATGACAAAAAAAAAGCCGACACAGGGAACTTAATTTTGGATCGTAGATTACAGACCTGTACACAATTTTTCTAGATCATGTTTTTCCCCAAGACACTTTTATTTTAAGTTTACATTGCGAGTGGACAAAATTCAAATATCAACAGGAAAATATTGCTCATACGCCCGGTATAAATATGTATGTATGAGAATGGCCATGTACGATGTGGCTTATGAGTAACAGTAGGTTTGTATAGTAACAAATAGTCAGTACTAATTTGTACTGGAACCTGCAAATTTTTACTGGAAAAGTGTATAATAACCCTAAAAATTTGCAGGAGAGCCCCGAATCGAGAGCGTAATAACACGGGAGAGCTGCAAATTCTTGCTGGTGAAATTTTTACAAGGAGAAATTAGCTAGCAGAACAAGAAGAAGAATGTCAAAAGGTGCCATTTGTTGAATTGGTTAAGCGTAAACAAAAGTAAAATGAGTGGAAATCAAAATACTAATGATGTACTGGACTGTTTAAGTGCTTGTGTGTAAAGCAAAGAGATTAAAACTGACTTATAAATAGTAAAATTTTTTACAGCAGAATGGCAAAACACTGCACACACACAACTGTTCACTTGCAAGTTTTTACTAGTTTTGTGTTCAATAACTTTTTCTGCTCGTTTTGTCTTGTTCTCAATTTTACGCTCTATTTTGCTTTTACGCTCTCGCTGCAATCTTTTACTGGAGAAGTTACTATACAAACCTATTATTTCCCGCTCCTGTTTCATAAAAAAAAAAATTATTGCTCATTTTCATTTGACCATTCACTACTTGTTTATTTATCCATCGATTTTTATCGTAAGAAGCTTGATTCTTTTTTTTGCAAAAGAACGTGCTTTAATGTTTTTGGTTTTTCTTAAACTATAATTTTATTATTCATCAGGCCTATTAACTAGTTTTTTACACACGTTTCATTTTTCTTGTTTCAATAAAAGAATTAATATTATTTTGTAATGAATGTTGTTGACTTTCGGGTATAAAAAAGGAAATTTGTACGAATGATAAAATTAGAGTTAAAAAAATCAAAACACGCTTTCATTACAAAAAGAACTAAACATTTATGTAAAGATTCCGTTTAAGAAGAATAGGAAGTTTCCTGACTTGATTTAATTTAACTTTTTAAACTTGCTTAAAATAGGACCAAGGTAATTGGCCCGTAATACTAATAATAGGTTGGCGCTTGTACATATGTTAGTGTTTGGCCGAGCCTCTCCTCCGACTTGTGGCGTGCGCCTTGATGTTGTCACACAAAGAGCAGGGATCTACAGTTTCACGCCGACTCCGAACGAAATCCACTTGCACCTTCTGAAACTGGCAAGGATGAGGTGGTCAGAGATTCAGACTTGCAAGATAGCACGAGAGCTTTGGCCTGACTTTAGCAGGGAAAGAACAGCAGAACTGCTAAGTAGGTCAAGAGTAGAAGTATTTAGAATTGTATCACCGGTCACTGGCCGCTAGGAAAACATGCATGTAGAATGTAGAATAGGTCTTCCATACAACAGAATATGCCGCAGCTGCGGCTTGGATGGCAGCGAAGAAACAGTATTTCATTTCCTGTGTGAATGCCCAGGCCTGGTTTACTTAAGACATAAATCTTTCGGGAAACACATAGTGGAGCAGTTAACGGATCTATCTAGTGTTACAATAGGCGACTTATACAAATTTATAAGCGGTTCTAAATGGTTTGACTGAACCGCTGGAATGTTCTGACAGGTAGGCTACGGCATAGTAAAATATCATTGTCCACGAGAAGTGCACCAAAATGTGCTAATTGTTTCCTGAGCGATAGCTTAGGTAGCACTACAACCAACCAACCAACCGAACGGCGATTGTATTTTTATGAGAAGCTGTTTTTCATGGCCCATTGCCTGCCGAGGGACGACCGCTGTTAAGAAGAAACCTTTTTCTATATTTTTTGCGATGTTCCTTTGACCAGGACGACCGACAAGCATTGTAAAAATAAAGTCGAGTGGAAAGTTAGTTGCAGTTTTTTTTATAGCTATCCTATTAGAAGCAAACAGCGCCTCATATTCCTCTAAATTATTTCTACCCCATTGGTAGAGGGTATCGGGTATGCGAAACGACAAGAGCTGAAGATTATCTCTAGCTACTTGTCGCGTAAAATTTCATTCAAAGGTGTTGCCTCACAGGTGCTCCCGCACTAATCATGAAGAAATTAACGACAATCTAAAATTTTTATATGAGAATTGAAGTCGGGCCTGTTTTTTATTTAAAAATTACTTGTTTATTACACCTTTTTCTTTTTACAATTTTCAAGCTTATGTTTGTTAGGGGCAAATCTTGCAATCAATTTTTAACCAACTTCCCGATGACCTCCCTCCTGGACATTCCGCCCATAGGCCTATACGTTATAAGCGTAGCAGCTAAAAGCGTTCTACGACTCAGTGCGTCCAACAGGCTGCGAACAACTTGCAAGGATCAAGCCACAATCTTCGAAGGAGTGGGGGTGGAGTACAGCAACTGCGACTATCAGGTCACAGAAATTTACTTCAATCGAAATCTCGAGATCCATTTTCCTCACAGAAGAGACTGGAAATTTAGTATTGCTCTCAACGCTACCATCTTCACGGACGGCTCCAATAGACTCTCAGATCACTGCAATGTTTTCAAACTAAGATATATGCAATCCATATGGTGGTAAGGTTGGTGAGCATGATCGACCTAGCTCCATCCAAAACTTGCCTTCGTTGTTGACAGTTAGGCCTTAGTCAAAGCCTTAGGGCCGGCAACGACTAACTCGATATGCGCTAAAGAATGCCAAAGATCCATACAAGCTCTACATCAACACATATTCAATCTTTACTGGGTCCTGGGGCATTGTGCGGACGAATGTGCTAGGAAGGGATCTGAGATATGGCCCGGGAAAGCGATCCAGATAGTGAAACCTCCCAAGCGATTTCTGTCTTAAGAAGTCGTGAGAGTGACTAGGGCAGCTACCAACAGTAGGTGGGAAAATTTGTACACCTGCAGGGTATCGCGCTCGCTCTGGCCACGGCTCGGTGAACGAAGAAAAAGGAGTCTATTAAGGCTTTCAAAACCAAACGCCAGGCTTCTCACAGGAATACTAACGAAACACTGGACCATTGGCCACATGGTTTAACCTAACCGAACTGGATGACCTGGAGACTGGAACCTTCACAGTTGGCTCAAAACCCGATATAAATGCAATACCAAAGCTGAATTAATCCGCCAGGTGGTGCAGGAGTCGATATATTTGAAAAACTCGTATGTGTAGTCCGATTTTAGGGTCCGATTTCGTTCAATTTAGAAGGCTTGTTTTAAAATATTTTTTTTTTTACTATTAACTTTTTCAAAAATATGCAATAATATAATATGATAATACAATTTTTATGTTTATTTATTATATTGCTTAGTTAGACAATATTTTTATGTAAAAAAAAACCATTTAAAAATGTCAAACTCAAAAAGAAATAAAATTGACTTAAAAATAATAAGATATTTTCCTGACGTGAAATAGAGCATATACTTTAAGTTATACCTCTAGCAATACATCGGTGAAGATGCGTACAAACATACAGACAGACAAAAATTCTAATAATTGTTGATTTGGCTTCTGTGCTCTAATGAAGATCCCTCCCTATATTTGTTTTTCGTTAAGATCTATGATTTACAGACCTGTCGGCCTGCTACTATTTTATTATACATATGTATATGTATAGAATAAATTAAGACTAAAAAGATATTTTTGGAAAAAGAAGTTGCGATATATGGGGTGGCGGTTTTCAATTTAAAAAATTGTTGTTGGAAAATGCTACATTTTTTTTTAAGGAAGAGTTAAAAATAAAGAGACCAAAGTTAAAAACAAAAGTTTATGCTAACTTTTTTATTAGCCCATGTGTGTCAATAACAACAGTTTTCTACGGCACTCACCAATGTCGAAAATAAAAATTTCCCGTTTTGCGAAACTTCAAGAAGCAACGAAAACGAGAAAATATATAGCGCACAAAAAATTTAAATACTAAAATAATTCGTATGCAAGTGTCATTGAGGCAGTCACGTCCAACTACATACATATATTTGCGTATTTGGTAGTGATGTGCGGTTCCGAGGATTTGAAGAACGGGTTTGGTCGAGTCCGGTTCTAAGAAGAAGCGGGCAAGTGGCCATAATGAAGCAGATCAAAAAGATATTTTAAAAAGTTTTTAAAAAAATTCAATGGCTGTTTCACCAACAACTTTTACTGGCTCACGAATTTTACATTAGCGCGATAAAATAATTAATCGCAAACATTCGTAGTATCAACACGAACTTCTAAATGAACCATAGAACGAAAAGTATGCAGCTACTTCGAATTGCTGCGTAAAGCAGAGAGTTATAAGTTATTCGTCGCCTCGGGGCCGATTTTCGGGTCTCTAGGAACAGTTTTCGTTTTTTTTGGAGTGGTTTTCAGTTTTTTGGATCTATTTTATGTTTTTTCTCAGACTATTTTTTGTTTTTTCTAAACCGTTTTTTAAGTTTCTTGGCCCGTACCGGTCGGTTCATTGGAGGACCCGGTTCTCCGGTTCTGGTTCCTCAATTTTGTGCACCACTAATATTTGGTGACCTTTCTTTGCACAATACTCGTTCATATGTAGATGAGAACGTGTGCTAAAGCAAACAAATGCTTTTAAAGAATCGTGCAAAAAAAAAAAATGCAAACCAAAATTAAGAAACGAGAACGAAGACAGTAAAGCATATAAACCACCCAAACGATATGCGAAATATGAAATATTTGTGTGTGCTAGAGCAATATAAACACAGCTGGTGGGAAGTGTTAAGCATATTTGGGTGAACATTCTTGAAGTCACTTAAATTATCAAACACATAAGTGTGCATACAGAGGAAAGTTTTCATATTTGTTTTTTATAGGAAAGTTTATGTTGCATATATAGGAGCAGCCTTCGGCCGTGTATACGCATGTGGAAGAGCCATAAGATCTTAGCAGGAAAATAAAAAATCAGAATCTTCAGTACATGCGCCAAGGAAAACTTATTGTACAGAAACGAAGCGGTTTTCTAACAGTTTCTCATATACATAGTTCTGTATGAAAAAAAAAAAAAAAAAATTGATTCCTGTGGTTTTTGCGGTTGAATGAACTATATTTTTATAAGAAAAATAAGAAAAATTTGGTAAGGAAAGTATAAATGAATAACATGGTCAAAACGTCAGTAGAAGTAACAGCCCACGCATTACATGTACATCTATACATATATGGAAACTTATAGCCCAACGCGTCATCGACATTGAAGTAAGGGATGCGAACGGCGAAGAGGCCGTATCTTCGAATAGGAGAAGGTAGTCCCGCCTTAAATTTGACAGCATAACCAGACGAAGGCAACATTCGAATAAACAAAGCGATTAAAGTCGGATGGGCATCAAGAATGCTGGGAAAAATTTATTATTCGCTAACTTCAAACTTTAAACACGGCAGCGAGCGCGTAAAACCGCACAGCTCATTTCCATTGAACTAAGATGTGAAAGAAATGCCTAAGTACATGGCATCAACAGGTACAGACACTCATTTAAGATTAACAAAAATATATGATTTTTTTCACAAGAACTAAGTAGAGTTTACATCATAAATATTAACTGCCAACTCACATATATATTGAAACAATTTAAATAAAATCGGACTTTGGGCTGCAGGTTTCGTGGGCTGGTGGAGAAAAACCCAGAGCACCTTGGAGAACGTTCCATCAACGGACCGTGGCACCCTCCAATGTAGTGAATTTCCAATGTAGTGAATTTCTTCAAAAGCCTAAGGTTCGAGTGGCTACAATTATGTTTAGCACAGTAGATCATTTTGACACACAACGCGACTATATCCGACGTAAATATCTACTAATAGTAATTATCCCTAGATAAACATGTCAAACCGCGAAGTCATCGGTAACAAAAACTTCGAAGCCTTTTCTGGTTTTTCAGGGTTAGATAAGGAAGCAAAGCGAATGGGTCTGGAGGTAAACGAGCGACTTGGTTCCCACCGTCACTGTTGACAGTAAAATTTTTTCGAAAAAGTAGACGACTTCATTTATTTGGTAACCCGCATTAACAAAAATAGTTAGTGTGGTTAGCCTCGAAATCCAACGCAGAATCAATCTGGCCATCAAGTTCTACTTTGAACTGAGGAGCCAATTGAGAAATAAAGTCTTCAGTCGGCGTACGAAAACCATAAATTATGACCAATTTTTCAATGCACGGCTGTGGTTTAAACCAGAGACCCAGAATAATAATTATTTCGTGGTGGAGTTTTAAAAAAGTCATCCACATGTTCGTAAGAATAATAAAAGTCTTTTGATAACAATTATGTGTGAGAAAAAATGTTTAAGTCATCGATAACTATTATTTTAAGACCTACATATATAATAGAAGTCTCTTCATAATAATTATCAGCGAGATAAATATTTTTAAGTCTTCAAAGAATTTTATTATTCAAAGAATATTGTTTGTAAATATATATGTATGTATTTATGTATGTATTAGAGAGAATGTAGAAGGTAATAACCATAAAGCATAAATTATTATTTTTTAATTGCATACAGTGCAGATATGTTATTGGAGTTTGTTGTGAAAAAGTTAAATTTGTTCAACCGTGGAAATAAATTTTTCATAAATTAAGAGCATTTTTTTTTTATACAAATGGCGATTGAAATGGCTTTCAATTATTTTGACACGCTCCATTGGTCAGCACTCGCTTTGATAATATAACACTGCATACATATGTATATATATTTAAATATTACTAAAGTATGCATCCATAGTTGTAAATAGATAAATATGTATTTACCAAATAGTTAAATAAATTTTTGTGTTTATATTTTTTTTAGCAAATGCATTAAGTTGCCATTTGACGCCATTACCGCATTGTTGTCAAGCAGTTTGTTTCATCAGGCACAAGTGAGGTAAACAGAAATGTCCTTGCGGATGAATTATCTATTAGAGATTTTTTTTAGTTCAGAACTAGTTTCAAGTCACTCTTACTCTTACACACTTCCTGCCAAGAGTTGAAGAAATTCAAAATTCTCTACTGAAGTGGGCTAAAATGGCAGCTTGGCTGTTTGAAAAACTTGAATTTTAAGCCTTTAAAATCCGTTTCAAGGTTAAGTCTGGCGTAGATGGGGATTGCTGTTTTCTTGGCTTGTAAGACTGTTGGCCATTTATCTATTGCAGTGGAATGTATCGGCGCCGGGCCATAAGTACCTGGACCCGCTCTGTTATCCCTCATTTACCCGTTTTCATACCAGTGTACACATCCAGGATCAAGGTGAGTGGATCCTGATGTAATGTGGAACGATTTTCCGTCATCCCTTGTTAAATTTTGTTTGGAGACAAACCGGTTTCAGCGTTGTGCCATCTTCAGTGTCCTTTTTCGTTCTCCTACCCTGTCGGAAACACCAACAACGAAAATGAGAAGTGAGTGGATCCATTTCCCAATACCTCTAGATCTGGATGTTCGACTTGGAAATTTTCGCCAAAAGAGATTTATTTTAGCATGGGGACGTCTACAACGAGACATTTAAGAAACAGGGTCGGATTTTCTCGGAAGTGTTGCTCATCGGGCGCACAAAGCAACTTCCTTAGACTCGAGGGTGTATTCGATCTTACTAACCTGTTGATTCACCTTTGACATGAACATTTTTTGGAACCAGTCATGCGTCTAAGTCGATCAAGTTTAGTACAAGGAGAATTGCCTACCGGGAAAATGTTTGAAACTATACTCACAGCCATGCAGAGATATTTACGTTGTGTTATCGGTTAAAAACTCATAAAGCGTTAGCACAATATGCGCAAGCGGAGACTCAAAACTATTCATATTTTTCAAGGTTGTTTATGCGAACAATGTAGATTTTTTTTAATAGAAGTGTATGCAAAATAAACATTTTCACTGCTAAATATATGGTGGTATTCTCCATCACATTCATACATAGTTGTGAATTGCAATGGCTCATGTTGAAAATGTGTATACTTTTTTATACAAATATTGATATGTATATATGTATGTATGTATGTATGCGTGTAAGTTTTTATTTCTCCACAAGTGCATGACATACTTTCATTTAGTTGAGTTGGTAATAGGCAATGCTTTAAAATGTCCTTAAAAAGTGTAGAGTTTTAAAGAGGCGTAGAATATAACTGATACATATGTTGGTAGAAGCGGCGTCTGAGTACATTATTCCCAGGACCCAATTAGTGTTGATAGCACCATTTTGAGAACTGATACATATGTAGTTTCCCTAAAATATTGTTTGGATTAATGTGGTAGACACTCACAATGAACTGACTTAGTGTATCATATATAGATACTTAATGCTCGTATCTATACATTCTTTCGCAGTATAATACTTTTTTTTGGAGTCCAAAAGTGTGCGCGAAAACACCAAAAAATTTCCACAACAACAACCTTTGTGATCATAATTTTTAGAAAAATTTCAAGTATGCAGTTTTAAAGCTTATTTACCCTCTTACGATCTTCGGATGAAAACTCACCCATTTTGAGAAGTAAACCCAAGTACTTTTTAAATTATTAAGTAAAAAAATATTACGTTTAATGAATTTGTCAGTAATGACCACTATGTTATAAAAAATAAGCGTATTTTGTTACTTTTGTGCACAACTTTAGTTTTATTTTTGTAGTTACGTGAGCGATCTTCGGGTGAAATTTCACCCACATTCATAAAGATCACAAAATGTTCGCGATATATTTTTGTAAATATTGCTTAAAATTAAACATAATAAATGTATTTCACAATAAACTTGATATGAACAAAAATTTATTGCGATTTATGGATTTTTTTGAGGATCGTATGAGGGTTAAGCCGCAAGCTTCAAAAGGCTAAGAATTTGCGTTGATTCTTGGCTATTTTTTTGCAGGCGGTGTTATTCTTTTCTTCCATATAAAACAACATCATCGAATATAGTAACTTTGTAAGCAAGAAAATGCGTGACGCCGCACAGTGTTTCGACTATATGGATGCAGGTGGAAATAATAGTACACATGCACCGATTTCACTGAAACTTGACATGTGCTCTAGTTTTACTTAGAAATAGAGAATTATAAAATTTGGTTAAGATAGAATAATTGCCACGCCTACTACTCTTGTGGGCGGAAACATTAAATTTTATCCGATTTCGATGAAATTTAGTTTGTGATCTTTATTTTATTAGAAAAACCTAAATATAAAATATGGGGAAGATTGGATCACTACAACGTTTAAAACTCACAAAAGATGTGGACCCAATCATTAAATGTGATGCAATTTTGGATAATTTTTGTTTCCTGCCATCCACTCTCAGAAAACAAAGGTTGTACTATAAAATTACTAAGGTATAAATATTCGCTTTTTCCCAATGTTTAGTGAGATTTTTTCATTGTTCGAAAAATTCTAGACTAATTACCTAGAAAAAAAGATATTCACTATCTTTTTGTAGCAGCTTTCATCAGCCACCCTATAGTAAGCAAGTAAAAATAAAAAAATTGAAGTTTTGCTAATAATAACACAGGCCCGCGAAATTTAAATTTTTATTCCTGGAAAATTGGTCAGACAGACAGCATGTCTTATCCAACGTCAGATGAGCTCGGCTTTTCGCACATATTCTGTCAAGTGAGCTAGTGGTACCGGTTGGTGATTTGAAATTTGATGAAATGGAATGGATGAATGGTTTATGATTTTTGGCGAAACAGGTATGCAAAAACTTTTAGTGGATTTTAAAGTCGTACTTGAGTTTGATGATATCTAACGGGGGTTACAAATCTGTATAACCGAGCAAGCTATGTAAAAACGACTTATAACTAAGCTCAACAGGACATTTGAAGGGAATATATATATGTATACCAGTACTGGGCTTCAAAAATTGAATTTCAAATAGCAAAGTTATAATAATAAATAAATTTGTTTCGCATTTTTTAAAAGCATCAAACAAAACTTTTTACCCAGTCTAATGTATACCAAATATTCTATCAGCAATAAATTGCTATTTGTACGTAAGTTTTTTGATAGCAGGAAAGTAAAAACAAACAAACATATAGAAGAGTAAAGCATTAGCAAGACTTGTGGAATTAAATGCTTAAATCAGCAACAAAAAATGATTTTGTTATTGTGTTTATTTAGTGCCTATTTCCCTTTTATTGTTTTCACTTGTAAAATTTGCGTACGCTATTGAAATGATTTCTTAGGAGCCTTGTTTCCATTTTAATATTTTTCACTCCACTTTCCTTCTTACACAAATCGGCTTTTCATCGTCATGGTGCCCATAAGATGTGAACAAATACTCAAAGCTAAACCAAAATCAAAAAAAAAATACAGAAAACAGAAAATAGTAAAAAAGTAGGATAAATTAAATAAAAAGGCTTAGAAAGGGCTCTAAATAAAGGAATAAGTAATGAATGCCAAGCGTTTTGATGCTCAATTTGATGAGGGTCAACACTTGAAGCGAATAAAATAAAAAAATGGTCGTGCAAATTTTAAAAGGCCAACATAAAAATGATGCTCCCATTTAGTAGAGCTTGCTGCGAATAATATTAAAAATGGTCGTGCAAATTTTAAAAGGCCAACATAAAAATGATGCTCCCATTTAGTAGAGGTTGCTGGCCGAGTGGCATGTTACCTAACATCACTTCGTTTTGTGTTTAATAATAAACATGTTTCGTACACTATGAAAGAAGTAGATAACATAATTTTTTTCAAACAGAGTCTTTATTAGTTTTTTCCTGTTAGAGATTTCAAATTTTTGATCGGAAAAAGACTTTTTTTTTAACCAATACTTTTACACTACTAGGTTTACCCGCTGCGCGGAGTGCGTTCAATTTTTGTATAAAGTTAGACATAGTTTATTTAATTAAAACTCGACATATCGGTGGTTCTCTGCAAGAACGGCACAACTGAAAGCTGTAGGTTTTTGAGTTATATAGCGGATTATTTTTATAAACACCCAGATTTAGTTATTACCAATCCAACAGGAGTGCAGTTATGCCATTTGTCACAAACCCGAAGTAGGCAACCCTTACTACTAAACATCGGCATTTTTCTCACATTTATGGTAATATTGACATAAGTCAAAAACTGTCGATGGCTTAATGGTGCTTTTATGGGAAATAATGACATTTGCCGTTTTGTGTCGTTGTTGGTGGAGTTATTTTCGTTTAACTACTAAAGAGTTTTTTCTTATTTGGTAGTTTTTCCAGTCCAACCTTTACCAAATCTTTAGAAGGAGGTTATAATTTGAAAGCTTACATATTTACTATACATAATGACTGCAAATAATCTGGAATAATTACGTTTCAAGACATATTGTTGCTGAACAACAAAACCCGAAACCTTAAATTGGTTCTCCTGAAAAATATGAAATTTTGAGTTGTATCGTTTTGCTGATCACCATCAATATGTATGAAAAAAGCGAAAAAATTTATAAAAGTTCTACATGAGAACTGTATTCAAAATAGCTATCAGATTGCGAAATTTTTGAAATATAATCAACTCAACAACTCTTTATTATAATACTTTTTCGCAAAACCAAATTTTATTTTCATACTTAAGACAACACCAAATGGTTCTATGAAATCCCTTTTAAAAGTTGGCCAAAATTGGCATAAAAATATCACTATTCTGAAAAAGTTCGTAGCTAGTAGATATTTTAATTTTACATTCTTCTTTCAGTCATCAAAAAGTTTTTACTACCAAAGGTGAGAGCTTTAAAAATGCTACACCAGTTTTTGATTGTGATGAAAACGTGGACTCAAGTATGTTTTTTATTCGCTTCGGAAAGCAATACCTTCTTTAAGAGGCGTCCTGATGTGAAAAAAGTGAGCAAGCCTTAAAACAAAGGGAAACTAACTGACTGAGCAGACAGCATCGTGCCTGCTGAGGGCATTGCTGCTGGGCTTTCTACGGGATTTCTCAAGCGCAATGCACTAGTGGAGTATACACCAAACCAAAGCAATCTACATTTAAATCTTATTTTTCTTCTAGGAGCTACTCGACCGCTTACTCTTTAAAAATAGCTTAGTTAAACTAGCCTCAGGTAATGGAGTAAGTGGAGCTGTTGGCTGAAGTTTGGGAAACCGTTATTGCATTTCAGTAAACTAAGTTGCTTGTTATGCAGCTAAATTACAAGCAGTGCCAATGTTTGTTACTTTTTTCGCCTCACATTGCCTTTCTTTACTCGCATCAGCAACTCTCCTAGTAAATTAAAATGAAATAAATTGGCGCAATGAATTTGGTTGAAGCCAAATGCCAGACTTTAACCAAGCTATAAAAGTCAGATTCTATTGTTAACGTTGTAATTTAGGAACTTTTTTTATTAATATGTTCACACTTTTAAAATCTCAAGAGCAGTCGCCAAGGCGTATTTAACAGGTGATAGCAGCACCCTTTTATTTTTCTTCGCCTCACGGCTTCATATGTCAAATGGATGCTGTTGATTGGTTGGAGCAGTTGATTGTTTATTGTTTCTTGTTCTCTTTCACATCATTCCTATGAAATTTTTGACAGTCGCGTCGCAAAAGCAAAAACAAAATACATGTACATGTATACCACCTTATTGAATACGCCTTGGCAGTCCGCCTTGCAGACGGTACAGAAATTAGTACTGGTTGAGATCACGACTTGACAGGTGGCCCCTGGCGTATGCGCAACATTTCTTTGACTTCCATTTTAGCAAATTTTTTAAGAAAAACAAACATTTTACAAATTATTTAAACATTTTTAAATACTTTTATTTTGCTCTATGTAAATTTGCTACGTGTCTTTGTCAGATTTTTCCTCATAAGTTGCATCATTTTCTTAGCGCCATGCTCAAAGATATATGTTTGTACAAGCAATTGCAGCGTTCGCTTAATGAAATCTATAAAAAATGGTCAAAGAACGTTCTTAAAATTACAGAGATGTCACTGAGGAAATTCATTAACAGATTTGCTTTACACAGCTATCACCCGGTGTAACAATCAGCAGCCGACGCACACTGCGTAAGAACACCCTAAATGAAGGACTAATAAACTAAAGCAGGACTCTTACAGTTTTTATATTGAAATGAAATAGAAAATTTATTTGTACACTGATTTTTTTGTTTGTAATTTAAATGAATTATAAAAGTATAAATTGATTTTTATTGTACAATAAGAATTAAAATTTTTAACAATAGGAGTATTTGCACATGTGTGGACTAACAGAGTGCGTTAAGAAATGATGATCCTTGCACATATCTGCATCACATTGAAGGCTAAAATTTTGCATGTTCATTCATATCCTTGGCATACTCCTCACCTATAAAATTTCCATTTTAAAGCGTCAATAAATGATAGCACCATTGAAGCAATATGCAACCAAATTTAATGGCGCCCTCATTAAAATCTAGTGTGGATAGGAGATTGTAGAACTACTTAAACTTTTAAGTAAACATTTTAAATTATTTTGAGGCAGCCTGTGCGTAGGAAATTTGTAGACATTTCTTTCAAAGTTGTAAGAATGTCAGCAATCTTATCAGCTTTCCGCGATGTGGTGCCCCAAAGGTTTAACATTGAATTCAGATTGGTAAACAATCAATTTCATCATCCCCCTTGAAATGTTTCAAAAAGTTTTGGTTTCTTCATTCGTTTTATAATTACAAAGCACAACACACACTGCGCTTTGCACTGAAAATTTTTGCGAAAAAAACTCGTACACACACACTTTAATGATCGCTTATTTTCAATGAATTTAGTGTAGACTTTCACTATATACGAATATTAATTCAATTTTAAATGTAAATTTTTTTCAGTGCTGTCATATTTTTGTAATTTTTTTCATTGCATATTTGTCAGGTACTTTCATATGAATTGTATTTATATGTCAGGGCAAATATTATTTATGCTATTTTTTATATATTTAAAGTTAAAATTTGTATAGCGCTAGCTGTGCAAAGTTGCTAAGTCCATTTTTTTTTTAATTTTACAGGAAAGGGAAAAAACTTCTTATAGCTATTTTCTTCAAGCGTGTTTAAAGCAATGCAAAACTTCATACGAATGAGAAGGATTCGTCGGATTTTTGGTGCTTTTTTGGACTTGGCAAATCTCGCTTTCATTGAACATAGACCAGAATAAGTAAAACAAGTGCCTTTATCCTTTTCGAAACAATGCATTTTTAATTTCTCTAGCCTCCGGCATCAAAATATAAGTTTTCATAAAAAGTGGACTAAGCAACTTTTCACTCTAAGCTAGCCATTTGTATCTATACTTCACGGCAAAAAAAAAAACAAATGTGCAACAAGTGCTAATGGAGTGAGCAGCTTTGAACTAAACAGACATTTTAAATTGTTTTGAGTCTACTATCTAAAATTAGAAAAAATATCTTTGATCAAGAAAATTATTTCAATTACTAAAAAATCGTCGAAAATCCTTTGTATGTAAACGACAGCACAATTCCGTCAACAAAAAAAAGAATACCAAAAAACAATGGTAAGCTTTAGCTACTTCACATTTGCACTTTATAATGTTAAAATTGAATATGCCAAATATTTGTTAAGAAATCTAATTTAAAAACTTGAAATTTTTATGTCAATTAACTTTGGAACAAAAAAATTTTCTCCTCGAGGTAAGAGCATCGATATAATTTACTTTAAGATCCGGCTTTAAATTCCAAAGGTTTGACCAAAAATGACAAAAGGCAAGGCAACAAAAATCTAAATTGCCTTCGAATCAAAATATTTCCTTTGCAACACTTTGATGATTTCATATATTTATTCGGTGCATTACTCCATAACAGCTGACTGAAGCGGGAGAAAAATTGTCGTTTTCAGGGAAAAAAATAACTAAACTTTTTTCCGAATTTTAGATGGCACAATTGTTGTAGTTGCTTATTTGGATACTTTGTTTCAAAGTTGCTACTTTTGCTATTGTCCATTTAACAACGCAATCAGTCGGTAAACACAGCTTTGCAGAAGAATTTTCGAAAAAAACAACAAAAAAAGCGAAGGAAGTGAGACAAGTAAATGAGCTCAAGGCCACACGAGTAGATCTTCTGAAGAAAAGCCACTTGTCTGTGCGATTATTGCTTACATATGCATGTATGTACATTAAGGTTGTGTGACATTTCGGTAAAAAAAAAATATAAAATTCGTGCAGAGCCAAAATCTGTGATGAACGTCTTAAGGTTCAGTATCTTGAAGTGGACCACAGAAAATGATTTTCCAGATAAATGAACAAATCGCTCCTATACTACTAATCCTTTTGGAAAATGTTTTGTACGCAGAAGATAGACAATTTAATAGGCTTCACTAGTGTAAAACTAAATTTGATACTGGCCAACTACGTTGAAAGAAAATTTCAATTAAGTGAGTGGACTGTGGTGTAGTGGTCAGCAGTGCGCGCTACCACTCCGAAAGGTCTGGGTTCAAGCCCGGTTCAACCCAACATCAAAAAATAAAAAAACAGTTTTGTTTTTTCTAATAGCGGTCGCCCATCGGCAGACAATGGCAAACCTGCGAGTGTATTTTCGCCATGAGAAACAGCTTCTCATAAAAATACAATCGCCGTTCGGAGTCGGCATAAAACTGTAGGTTTCTGCCCCTTTGTGTGACAACATCAAGCCACAACGCCACAAATCGAAGGAGAAGTTCGGCCAAACACTAACATATGTGTAAGCGCCAATCTATTATTGTTATTATTATTATGAGTGCACTTTTTTCAGATTTTAAAACACGAAATTCGGTTATATCTCAGGAACTGTTATACTTTCTTATATTCCGACTTCGGATTCAGCGGAAAGTTTCACATTCGAATTCATATAAGAATGCCGCAGGTGAGACAATTATTTTATTTCTGTAAACTTTTGTAATAATCAGAAATATTTATAAAAATGGGAAATATAAAGAAATTGATGGTTTCGTGGTTGGTACAGGGAGGAGGGGGAGGACCCAACTCCTAGTAGTAAATACAGTGCAATATCAGAAAGAAATGAGCTGAGAGCTGCAGGATATTATTATCTGGAAAATTCCTTTCTCAGGACCATTTCAAGCGTATACTGCACCCTCACGATGTTCACACCTTGGACCTTGGCTCTGCACGAGATTTTTTTTCTAACCGAAATGTCACAATTATTTTGGCCGAACACCATCGAATAACGAAAACAAGTTTTTCGTTCCACCTTAATGTACATTTGCATGTATTTATGTTTGATTTTTCAAGTGTCTGTAAAAGTGTCAGCTGCTTAGCGCGTCAGCATGGCATGGAAATTAATATGCCAGTTTTATTTTTTTTTTTCCAAAACTAAAAGCACCATCCTCTCCTGGCCCTCAGTTAACCGTCGTGTGTGCAAATGTGGAAATGCTTCGTTTAGCAACTTACAAACATATGTATGTACATTTGTTTGTTATATGTAGCGATTTTCTTTTTTCTTTATTTCGTTTTAGTTCATTCACTTGTTTGCTATTTATTTTTGTTTTTATTTTTATATTTCCCTGAAGGTTTTTCTCTTTGACTGTTTTCTTATCGTTTTTTGTTTTGGCTTGCTTAATTTTAATTAGTTTTTTGTGCAACCGCCCATATTGCGGAAAGCTAATTAAATTTCTTTACTAGGCAGTTTTCGTTCGGTGTAGCAACGTTTATTTGTGTGCAGTTGCTTTGTTGTTTTAGCGTCATGTCGCGTTTGATACACCTTGCGGAGTTAATCAGCTTAAATCAATTATCCCAGTTAATTTGCATTACTTTAGTAAATAGTTACTGTTGTAATCGATAATTATATAAAAACAAACTAAATTACGTTGTTACTGCATAAATGTTTGTAGGCGTGCAGAATTGATAGACGATAAACGAACTAAAGTGTATAAGTGTGTAAGCGTATAAGTGAAGTTAAATGCAAAGCCTGTTTTCCTATAAAAGGTGTCTCAAAGTGTTATCGTCAGATTTTCTTTTAATGCATATAAGCTCAAAAGTAATTTTAAAATATCTTTCTTAACGGCATATGCTGATCTAGAGCAACAGAATATATTTTTTCCTGTCTCAAAAATTATATCTGATCAATCCCGCCATCAGAGTGGGTGCAGGCTTTGGATCATTTCAAATTTACGCATTGCCGATTTCATTGCGAACAGAAGTTATGATAGGTGGAAAGTTCTGGGGATTGCTTACGTCCTTTAAGTAACCCCACAGAAAGAACCAAAATCCAATTGCAAATCAAAATCACACGGCCTAAAAAGCGTTCCTCAAAATCTTCATCCTCTCGCGAGCTATGTGGTCAGCGGTATTATCTTGTTATAGCTAACTATCCTTTTACTCATGTCAAAGCGTGGCACACCTATTCCATTAACATTTAATTCGCGCTGCTAACCATTGACGTGAAATGCTCATAAAACAATGAAGTCCGCGGCTTTTATTTTACGACATTCGTCGTTTTATGCTTTACGTGGCTTATGAGTGATGTTTTCCTTCGAAGATATACACACATACTTGTACATATGAACAGACTGATTCAATTTGTTTTTTTTTTTTAGTTAATGACGCTTATATGTGGAACAATCCGTTAAATGCCCAAAACGACTCCTCTGGCAACACTGGATGCGCATATCAAAAATTGTTCATGACTGGTCGGCATAGTTCGGGCTGTACATCATAAACCACGCCTATAATTTCGTTCTTTAGCTCTGGAATTATAACGGGCTTATGGGCATAGACCGGTGATTCCCAAAGTGGTTCAGGTGAACCCGAAGGGGTTAAATTTTCAGATATCTCAACTAAAACTGGCCGATAGAGTGGACAAATAATTTGGGAACTTTTTTTGTCCACGGGCTTGAAATTTTTTTTTCAGCTAGGCCAGCATGTGGTTTAGATAGCCTCTTTATTTAGCTTTGACTTAATTTTTAAACAACTCCCTTTATTTTTTTGAGAAGTGTATTTCAAGACAGAGATCGCGAAAATTCGTCACTGAGAAATAAAACTTCCAACTTCCTCCTCACTACAACTCAATTCAAGAGCATTCAATTTTGATTTCCTCTATTAAAGTTATCTTTAACTTAACTCAGTTTTTTCACCTCTCAAAACATTTCTGATCATAAGAGAGCATTCTGTATCTTTTGCTTATCTAGATTTCATCACTCAGCGGTCTTGTTGTTTCAAGTTATGTGTTTTAAACCTGTCTAACCAGGGTGCGGACAATAGCAGGCATGTTTTGCATCGATGCGTCGAAAATTTTCCACTCGACGTATATATAGTCGATGTATCGATGCGACGATGTTTTTTTTGAAAGCTGACACCTCTTGTACATTGAATCGCCATTTCAATTTTTCAGCTGTGCAAAAAAGGATCAGTCCCGCGCCTTCGTCTTGACCTGTGTCTCCGAGACAGCCGCTAAACCTAAACGTAGAATACGTGATGTTATTAAGAACACTTCAAGTTAAAAACGGTATATGAAATATTCATTTTGATTGTTTTGAATTGAATTTAATAAATCAATATGAATTGCAAAAAATAGAGAACCAGATCCTCATTAGCTTCAATCATATGTACCATCAGCTTATAAATAAACATATATATGCCATTACGTGTATTACTATTTCGATTCATTTTTATTTCTTTTCATACTGCAGAAATTTGTATCATATTCGCCTAGGTCCCCGTATTAGTATTCTCGTGTTCATGTTTGTACTCATTATCCTCGTCTTCGAATTTGTACATAATTTAGCTAAAACTTCTGAAACAGCGGGCAACCCTCCTAAACATAGTTAAGAAATAAAAAAATCTCGTGCGTCTGATATTTTGATACCTACAAATTTAATGTGCCTGATGAATTAAGTTAAATTAGCTTTTTGAAATACGTGATAACGCTCCTAGATACAGTTCAGGAATAAAACCTTTTTAAACTCATTTTGTTTGATAAACATATTTTTAATAATTTCTTTAACTTATTAAATAATTTGAGTTTACCTTTCTAAACAGGTGGCAACCCTCTTTAATACGCTAAATATTCAAACTCACCACCTTTGTTTGACGTCATATTTGAAAATTTAATTTATATTATGCTTACTTAAATTAAATTCTTATTTTAAAACATATGGCAACCCTATTCAAGGTATTTTAAAACCAAAACCTTGTTAAACCTTTTTCGAGTGACACACATATTGCGATAAAATTTACATTGTGTATCTAAAACCCTTAATTCAAGTTGAATTTATTTTCTAAAACATGTGGTAACCCTCTTAAATAAAGTTCAGAAAAACATTCTTAACCTATGTCGATTTATACCCATACTTTTGTAATTCATTTTACTTATTAAACAATTTGAGTTTAACTTTTTACACAGGTGGAAACCCTCTTTAATGTTACAAATGCTGAAACTAAATATTTCTTAATACTCCTTTGTTTGACGCCCATATTTCAATATTTTATATAATTTAATTTAATTCGACTTTTCAATCAGATGTCAATCTTGTTCCAATTATTTTTAAACCAAAACCTCGTTAAACCTTTTCATCAGGTGGCAACCCTCCTACATGCAGTTTAGAAATACAATTTCTTCAAAGCAATTTTGATTTCCATTCATATTGAAGTAATTTATTTAACCTATCTAACTTTGTAAAAAGGTGGCAACCCTCTGCAAAATATTTTCAAACCACAACCTCTTTCGTCGGGCATCCATATCGGGATATACATTTCAATTTGTCTGCCTTTATTTAAGTTGAACTTGCCTTTTGAAGCAGGTGGCAACCCTTCTACATATAATTAAGAAATAAAGCCTTTTCAAAACCAATTCCATCGATACTCATAGTGTAATAATTGATTCAACTTAAAAATAATTTGAATTTGATTTCTTTATCAGGTGGCAGTTTTTTTGAAAAAATAAGAAGTTATTGCACAACCACAGGCCAAGCCCTTAAATTTGGTAGCTCATTTTGTAAAATCGAACGAACGGTAGAGATCTTTCATACATAGATTACTAAAAGAAAAACAGATCCACATTAACTGCAATCAACATATGTACGTATGTACAGTGACGAACAAAAGTATTGGCACAGTGAATTTTTCGCCATATATGCAAAGGTTTTTATTCTAATTTATTTTCGATAATTTTTTATAAAAACATAGTTCATTCTACACCTGAAAACGTAATAATAAAAACTCTAAACTTTGTGCAAAACTCAGGAAAAATCATTAAATTTGCATACTAAATGCGGAACTTTTCTTTGCTAACCTCATCGCCTTGTGCCTCATCGCTGACCGAAAAAATCACGCAATGCGTGAGGTACGGTTATTTTTACAAAACGTTTGGATAACTTTGCGCGTTGTTCAACTGAGTATCTCCTCTCGAATTAGTTTGTTAAAGCCTATAGCCTCAATTGTTTGGAAAAAGCAAACAAAATTTAGTCCGCTAAACCTCATCTACTCCCCAGAAAGTTACTCCAATGGAACCACCGATTAAGTATTACTTCGTAGTAGTGATATAAGACAGTTGAGTCCGTCAGTATAACGGACGTGCGGCAAACGTTGCCAGTATTTTACTCTTCGGTCATAATAAATCTATATATTTATATAATACGCGAAGGGATCTGTTGTTGCGGATGAAATATCTGTATCGTTCGCCCGATTTTCAAAAATGAGATCTCAAATTTAAGCGCTTGGTCTGTAAATGGCCAACTGGTTTAAGTTTTCGAAAAGAGTTGCCACCTGTAGAACAATTAAACCCAAATTATTTAATAATTAATGCCATCATGAATAGGGTTGCCACCTTTTAAAAAATTATATGCAAATTATTAAAAAAAAAAAAATAAATAAATTATGACAATATGGGTATTGAGCGAAATGGTTTTGAAATGCTTGGTTTCTTAATTGAACTATAGCGGGGTTGTGACCTGTTTAAAAAATTTTATTAGATATCAGAACTATGTATCACCATAGGGGTGCCAAACGAAAGGGGTTTCAGAAAGTAGTAGTTTGAATATATTTTGAAGAGGGTTGCCACCTACTTGAAATGTCGAATTTAGTTTACTTATACACAATTTATGTATACGAAATATCAAAATATGGATGTCCAACGAAGGAGTGTTAAGAAACCTTTAGTTTGAACGCTAAGAATATACATATTTGATGCGTAGGAAGAGGGTTGCCAAATGTTTGAAAAATATATATCGTCGATGCTTTTGCGAAACCGCCCATCGCCCAACTGCCAAACCGCCTATCTTGCGGCACTCAAATTTTACAAGAGAGCGAAAAAACCGTTTATTCTTTGAATGCATTGCCTTGATTGGCGGTATTTTCTCTAGCTATTATTTTGGAAATCTGTTATTATCGATCAGCCTCAGTCTGTTGTCGGACGTTTCGTCTCGTGGAGGCTGCATTTCCCGACGATCATTCCAAACATCCCTTCCTTGCCCACCCTGGCATTGAAGTCGCCAAACACGATTTTGATATCGTGGCGAGGGCAGCGCTCGTACGTGCGCTCCAAGCGCTCATAGAAGAGATCCTTGGATACCTCATTCTTCTCTTCCGTCGGGACATGGACGCAGATGAGCGAGATGTTAAAGAATCTCGCTTTGATGCTGATTATGGCTAGACACTCGTCCACCGGGGTGAACGACAGTACTCGGCGACGGAGTCTCCCTCTCACCACAAATCCAACACCGAATTTGCGCTCCTTTACATGGCATTGCTTGCCTTGCCCCGTCCAACGCATTTCTTGGATGGCGGTGATATCAGCTTTTTTTCTTATGAGGACATCAACAAGCCGGGCAGAGGCACCTTCCCTATTAAGGGTCCGGTCTTTTAAACAAAGGGGGGTCTCATCCGAGGCATTGTTTTGCTTCTTCACTGGAAGGGGTTTTTACGTGGCGGGACCCCAAACCCAGCGCACTACCCATTGCTAGGACGGGGGTGGTTTCACAACCAAATAAAATTTATATAGCGAGCCGCTTGCTCCAAGGCAGACACCCGCTTGCAGCCGCACCTATTGGTGAACTGACGCTGCAGTCTTCAGTGAACCCTTAATACAAATATGTCAGAGTGGCCCCACCGAGCTTTCTCTCTTTCTGCCGTGACCCAAGGCTCCACTCGGTTTGGTTACCGCATCTCGCACATCGGTTGCTCACGTTGCCCAGCGTGCGCGAACGAGGACGCAAGAGTCGGGATTGAGTATGGCCGTGCAACTGTACCTGCATACACAGCACAACGACTATAGCCCATCGTCACCCAAGTAAAGAAAAAAATAACAATTTGGCCATTATTAGCAATGAAAGTATTTCACAATCTGCCACCTTCATTGGAAGGCATCGATTCAGAAATATTTACCAACGCTGAGCGATACCCATTGAACCCTACAAAATCCGAGGCAAGAAAAAAGGCACATATGTGCAGATGTTGAAAAACTTCGAAGGGCAAAAGCAAACTCAATTTCACTTCAATTCAATCTCTTGAGTAATTTGACCACAAGCACATGAACTGATGCCGATATAATCCCTCAAGCTGTCAACGGTTTGTGTAAACAAACAAAAAAATTAAAAGTGCGAAATAAACCATTTATTCGCATAGTATTTATGTTCAGACATATGCTGCCTTGTGAAATAAAAGCATAAAATCGGTAGCGAGAATTATTCTATGCATAAAAAGTGCACAATTCAATCAATTTTATCGAAATTAAATTTCACGCTTTTCGTTGCACTGAAAGCAAAAAACGCTTCGGTCAGCGATAAGTTTTTTTTTGTAAATGTCCACTTAGCATATTTTATTGCTATTTAAGCCTTTCCGAGTTTGTGTGAATATTTAAAAACGTGGAACGCTGAGAATGCTAAACTCATCCATTTGTTGAATAAAATTATTTACTGCCTGTAGCATGGAAATTTAATCATAAATTGTTTGAAAATTTAAACTATACATAAATGTGCATAGGCAAGTATGAACATTGAATTGAGATTAACAAGCAAAAAATGTTTAATTTATTAACGCTTGCTGTTTAGCAACAATGTACATATGTATAAACAGTTGAGTGTGAAAAATTAGCACTGTCCGTTTTTGTTGCTGTTATGATCTTTTTATACCAACATTATCTATAATTTTAGCAAAAAAATACATAACGCGGTAATTCCGTTGTCTAAATTTCTATGTCGATAAGGTTCATAACGCAAATTTGAAAAACAATTATCCTTTCACCCACATATTAAAGTGGATTTAGTTACTAGGTTTCGAACTCGCTAAAAATCATTGCAGTCCTGGTCCAAATGTCATCCAATGTTTTTTTTTTTTTAAGTAATGGTGTTCGCCCTCGGTAAGCTTCGCCAAAATCGCTGAATATATTTCTGCAATGAAAAGGCTTCTCATAGCAAACCGTCTGTCATTCAGAAGCGACGCAAAAGTGCTAATCTTTTTACTTGTGTGAAAGCTTCACAATTAACGCCAAAATATAGCAGTATCTCGACAAGACACTTAGCGCCAAATATTCATTTTAATTTTAGACAGATACTTTCTCTTAAAACCTTCTCAAATTACTTGTTTATTTGAACAGAATATTTGAAAAATTACAATACCAATCATTTACACAAAGGTGTACTTATCCGCTTTTTTTTAATGAAAATGCAAATGCGTACGTACATACATAAAAAAGTATGCTGATGTTGGTGTTTCATATATAGATGATTTATGTATTTATAACGACAATGATATAAGGTGATTGCATGCAATTCGAAACAGTATTCCTATAATGTTCTCATACAAAAATGACTAATTAATGATTTTTTATGAATCACGCTGAATAACGCATCGTATGTACGTAAATATGTGTTTGCTGTCAATGTATTTATTTTAATTTCAAAAATGAACCTGGGCGAAAAAAACTTTTACTCATAATACACATTAGGGTAGTCCTTAAAAATATCAACATCTTAATTTTCAATGGGAAACCCCTTAAATTCTTTTTAAATAAAAAAAAGCATCCACGAAAATTTCAAAATTTAAAAAAAAAATAGGGTTTGAAAAAATTAAAACTTTTTAAAAAAATTTCAAAAATTCAAGAAAGTTTTGACTTTAAATCTGATATATTTTGCATATTATTGACGCTTATCCATATAAATTCATAAATTAGCTGAGTAAAAGCTATTTTAATTCACAATTTTGTGCAATTTTTATGAAATATATGAATTTTTTCAAACCCATATATATATATCGATATATATCTATATAGGATTTTGATTTTGAAATTTTTGTGGATATCTTAACTTTATACGCATCACAATATAATTTGGTGCCTCATAATGTCGTTATTTTAAGGGCCACCCTAGTATCTACGCATAAATGTGACCTTTATTCGTTGACTGCTATAAATACACAACTATTTATTTATGCATCGCTACATAAGTATAATGTATACGTATGCAGCAATTAATTTTTTTGTTCAGTTTATCTTATGGTGCAAGAAAAAAATGTTCCTTTTCATTGCCCCTTTCTCTTTTCCTGTTCGATTCTAAATTACATTCAAAGGGTGAGAAAATTTTGTGTTCATTTCTTAGAATGTCACACTCTTGTAAGGCAAAAAAGGTTCACTTTTTGTCCTGTGAAGCTTTGTCAGGGGCGATGGTTGTCCTGAAAGTCAGATTGCAGACACGAACACAAAAATCATGCTTTTTTACGGAGTTGATTGTAACATCAAACACTTTAGCACCGGAGAATGGCAACATTTTTTGGAAGAAGCGAAATCACCATTATTTTAAAATAAGAATCTCTGCAATATTCGGTTCCAAGCCCGATTGAGAAAACGCACCTTAGCCAATATCACTGGATTCTTAGAATTGTGATACATTTTTTTTTTTAATAAAAATAAACAGTATGTTGCATTTAATTTTTTGGGGTCTGGCATCTTATGCATAAACAAAAATAAAAAAATTAAATATTGAATATGAAATCAGTAACGAAAAAAATGTTAAGCTCAACGAACATACAAAGGAATCTGATTGATGCGAAAGCTGCCTCTTCCCGGGTGGCTATCCCCGGGAAGACTAGAGCTGAAATAACCGCCACTCAGGAAATGCTCTGGACGGGCCAAGACAAAAAACCCTCGAGAAATTAACTATAGCTGCCAGTAAAGAAGCGCAAAGTCGATTCCGGATTTGTGGTGCGTGAAAGGCTCCGTCGCGGGGTACTGACGTTCGCAACGTTGAATAAGCGTCTCAGCACAAGCCGCAGCAAAGCCAGATTCTGCAACATCATCATCATCAGGGTTGCCACTGATAAAAAAAATACTTACCACTTGAAAAAAATCTTCCAAATCTGGAAAATATCTACCAATAACTTTTTTTTAGTTACATTAATAAAATTTATGGTTTTGCTCCATTTTTTTAGTTACTTCAATAAAAATTAAAACTATTTATTAATGAACTTTGAGTTTAACTAATAATATGGTATTTGAAATCATATTAATGACATCTTCTCTTTTTTTTCAACCAAAGGCGAAAGTGATGAGACTAAAGGCAACAACGAAGTTTCGTCATTTGAAAATACTTAAACTGGAGTTATTATAGACAAATACATTGACTCAAACCCTTGGCATTTTTCTAGTATTCTATATATTTTTCTATGCTTTTCAAGTAATTTATTTTTGCATTTTTTTGTGTAAGAATATTGTATTATTAACCAAACCAATAAAAATCAAGGACTGAAGCTATATCCAACATTTAGAAAAATTAAAAAAAATCGTAAAAATTTCGAGCTTTTTACTCTCAATTTTTACAAAAATTTTTTTGTATGCAGATTTATCGTCCATGGAATTTTAGTATAACCAAAAATGTCCAGCTAAAATATGCCGTTGATTTAGAAAAATAAATGGCCGACGGTCTTTTGTGTTTTTAATTTTCACTTAACAATTGTCATATTGTCGTTTAAAGTACAAAACCGCGTATTGTCATTCTGCAAAACCGCGTAACTGGCAATGGCTGCCAGAATTTGGATTTGCTCTTTGCTCAATCTTTATCCGTTCGGCCCGAAATATACTAGCCAGAAATAAAAAAGAGAACCATTTTGAAATATGAGTGTAAAACTTTCTAGAAAATAATTTATGCAATCTCACATACGCGGTTTTGCATTATCTTGATGCGCGGTTTTGTATTTTTTGTGAACAATCATAGTGTGTAATTACATGCCCGTCCATTTTTTCTTTCTATTTAAAAAATTATTCAAAATATTTAGGTAATCAAAAGCTGCTCAGCATTCCAGTAAAATGAGTTTTGAATGGAGTACGATATGTTCGCCTTTTATCGATATATATCTATGTATGTACATCACTTTTGGAAAGAAATTTATTATATAAAGCTAACTAAATACGACAAGTAAAGCGGGAGCTAAAGTTTTATTTATTTTTCAAACAAAATACTTTAACAAAAATCTACCAAAATGAGAAAAAATTTACCTTTTTACCAACCCAAAATCTTTCTACCAATTTTGGTATTAATTTACCAAAGTGGCAACACTGATCATCGTGCTAACGCTGCGACGGAAGACCGATTGGAGCGCACAAACGAGTGCTGCGCCCGTTGCAATATCATAATCGTGCTTTGCGATATTCGTGCCAGGGTGGGCAAGGAAGGGATCTTCTTCGCCGGTGCCCGAAACATGGTAGTATATAGCACAAGGTTTCAACATAAAAATACCCTTCAAGTTATAGGGTTTCTTCTGGATCAGAAAAAAAGGAAACAGATTGATCATATTGTGATAGACGAAAGGCATGGTTTCAGTGTCTCAGAAATACGCCGGTTGATACGCGGGGTTGATGCAGTCTCCCCGGATTAGCCATTAGAATGTACATTTTTGTTCGTAGAAAGATTTTCTTTCTTTAGATTCAGTCGAAAATTTTTATCTTTAAGGATCCCTAGAGTTTTTGGAAGCTTAGGAAGCACAAGATACCCGGCTTTGATGACATAACTCTAGAGAGAAGAACCCATGAAATAAAGGAAGATACCAAATATATAGGTCTTATACTAGATAGGAAACTAAACTGAAGGCACAATATTGCAGATAGAGTGCGAGAAGCAACAGTAGCACTATACTCTAGCGCGGAGTCATTTTAGCCAAAGGTGATATAGGTTCCGGGACACTGCGACATTGAAAGAAACTGCAAGGCCGATGAACTGGCGCAACTTGGCACCAAACACCCTGTTGAGGATATAAACGATGAAATAGGAATACCCTTACAAAACTGGAAGGTACTTATCTCCAAGAGGCTCGCAAACGACAGATGGCATGACGAAATCACCTGAATAACTGCCAGAAAGCTACGCACAGCGCTCAGCGCTAAACGCACTGGCCTACTGCTGAGCTTAAGCAAATAAGAATAATATCAGTTTGTTAGTATCTGTTATAACAGGACACTGCCTAAAGACTCTCCACTCTGGGTAGACAATTCTTCGATAACCTGCAGGACCTTAGATGCGTTGAAATCAAGGACCTTCTAAAATAGTTTTAGAAGTCATTAGGAGCTACTGACTCCACATGCGGCATCACAATTGGCCCTGAGCTTAAGTGTGTCCTACAGACGACCGAGACAACCTAACCTAACCTTAGTAAGGCTTATGGGTTTCACATGAGTTGCACTGCTGGGGTACCCTGGGTAGTGAGCGCTTATGATATCGAGCAATTCGCTACATGTTGACGTCCGGTCACCGAAATCGTGTTGCACTCAATCTCAGATGATCTGCCTTGCTATTTGCTTTCATTAAGAAGATTAGACTGCACACTTATAATTTCTCCTAGGACAAGCACATTAATGTGATTGGAATGCATGACTACCATTTCCAGGTCCTGGCTTGAAGTGGATGAGACGGCAGAACAACTTGCCTGCTTCTATTATAAACTTCTAGCAGCTCAATAAAGCCAAACTTATAGAATTCAATGAATCCTAAAAGGGAAGTGGTAAATGAATAATTTATTGTAGTGTGGAAAACTGCTAGAGCTTTAAAATTGATTAACCTATGTCTGACCAAGGCCGCACAGTCTGAAAGAATATGTTCGACAAATCTCAAGGCAGAGTCGGTATTCTGACTAACTAAAATAAACCCCATTCGATACAAATATATGAAATCGTAGTTTCTTATGGCCAGATAGGTACCCATTCTACCATAATTCTATTTAAATAATACAATCATATCCGGTCTCTTTATCCCCATCAGAGCGTACCCACCCAGTTATCACGGTTCTCGAAGAAGACTAACTGAGACCACAAAGCGGTTCTAAAAAAGGGATCATTTCGCCCCAACTTGTCAGCTGCCACATTACCTTCGATTTCATAGTGGGTTCACAGATACCTGCACCTGCCCTGTTCTCCATCTTTGAACCGCCTTTGTACCAATTTATGGAAACTGATATGAAGAGTAAGCAGTCTGTTTGCCTAATCCTAGCGATCTGGGATTTTCACTTGAAACCTTCTGCCAAAGCAGATCTCTTTATATCAGAAATTCTTCCCGAAGATGTTTCGATTTATGTTCTTTATATAGAAGCAGTAGTTTCGCAGCAGAAATTGCAGCTGATAAGACATGATTTCTCGCTCAAGGAAACCTGTGTTCCGAAGAAAAAGCGGTCATTCAGGCGTATTTTTTATTATCGTTTGTTCTGAATTAGTGGAAACTACTTGTAATTAAAAAAAAATACTTAGAAAAAACTTGAGTTATGTGTTTTCATGGACAGGGCTCTGATATATCGATGGTCCTCTGCAATAACGACACAATTTAAATTTCAAAAAATAAAAACTCCTACTTCTGTTAAGTGGCTCATGTGTAGAAAACTTGCGTATTCCATGTTCAGGCTTTACTTAAGTAAGTAACAAGGATTCCTGCAGTAAGTAGTAAGGATTAGGCCACTTAACAGTAGTAAAAGTATGTATTTTTTGAATTTTGAATTATGTCGCTATTACAGACGGCCATCGATATGTTCATATGTGTGATCATGTTTCTTGCTCCATACGAATCTATGTTCAATTTGATTTCTAACAAACACGTATATATGTATGTAAGTATATATATATGTGCCTGTCGTCGAGAATGCAAAGCAATTACCTAAAGTCGTGTCACATAAGCCGATATAACTCATGCACGTTAACAAATATTCATGACTATTATGATTGATTTATTTTGAGCCTCTGAACCCACGAGAGCCACAGACCTCAAACCGACGCACACTCGTATGATATGAAATAACGTAAGCAAGTACGTACCTACTCATAATAACTTGTTATGCATTATATGGAACATTCCATGTAAACCGAATCGTGAGTACAGTAATCAAACAATTCATGAAAAGCTCGGTTTAACCGTAAAGTGAAAAATCCACCTCTGGTTGACCACATGCATATAACATTGTGTCGATAGCGTAGGTAACAATGTTTAACTGGAGGTAAGTGTTAACCAGAGATGGTGAAAACGACCCATAGTAAAATTTACAAAGAAATCTGAATTAGTTGTTGTCTTTTAGGACTACACTGTTCACTTTCGGTGCATTTTACAGGATTTCATATGGCGAAGACAACATGGCGACACTTTGGCTTTTAAAATAAGACTTCCTTCGACTTTTCGGTGTGTACTTAAATTTTACGGTTGACATGGAACATCCCATATAATTTCATACATCTACACCGGTCAATTGTGTATTTCCAGATTTCACTTTGCAAATGCCCGCACGCCCACATGTCGCTGCAAGCCACATTGATAAGTGCCTAAATGTCACCAAGTGACAACAACAGGCACAACAGCAAAACAAGTTGGAAGCGAACTATAGCACCGACTAAGCGCATATTGCTTGCATGCACACTCCATTCGCCCATCGCAAACTGCATCGTTCTAGACAATAGTCCGGCTCTCATAATTCATTCGTTGCTAATATAAATTTGTCCGAATTTGTCCTCACTGCATGTACATATGTACATATGTAGATAACGAAGATCCGCTTTAAAACGGATGCTTATCTAACGCATAATGCATGATGTCCAAATTAGTACGTACTTGTGTGTGTCTGGAATTTCTGGCTCCTCGTTAGGTACCTTCATTCCCACATGCGTCCTTAAATACTAGTAGATATGTGTTCGTAAATACATACCACTGTAAATAAGCTTTCGTTGGCTTTATTTTGCCATCTATATGTGGTGTTGGATTTAAGAAACTCGGATGACGTTGAAAGAAATATGGCAACATACTACAGCGCGTATCACTATTAAACGCCACCCATAGCCGCCTGTCCACCTTGCCTCTTCTGTCTTGGTCACTATTGAGGCCAAAAAAAAAGTGATCCATTATGGAATTGCTTAAAAATGGTTTGATTAATTACGGTAAGGGGTGGAGTGCAAGCCAAAGCTAAAATGGGTAATTCGTTCAACTATTTCGTCCATTTTGCGGAGCTTAGCATTAGGTTAACGTCACGTATCAATATTTGGTGTTGCTTACAATTAAAGAACATTATTTGAACTCATATGTGAAAATAGTTAACGCTATAACCTTTCCACAAAGGATTACAACTTAAGTTTGCTCGAAAAAAATTCGGCACATCTTTACATTCGGTAAGAATAAAACATTCCTTCAAAAACGGTTGCATTTTCTATCTAAAAAGTTTCACTCAAATAGACTAGACAGCTGCTGCAGTTATTGAAAGTGGTTGTGCAATAGTGTGGAGCGTATTTCAAAACGTATTTAGCTCCAAGACGAATACCGAAAATGCTATGTATTGGAGTTGATTAGCCCTAGTTTACCAACTAGGTATGTATGTGAGTACCTTTTGACACATTTTCTTTAAATACATTTTTTCCTATACAAATTTTTAAATATCTCCTGTAATTAGGTATTTGAAAACGTATAGACCAGTCAGGTACCCTGGTATCTATATACAAAAACTATGAGGTTAGTGTATTATGTCGTAAAAATATTACACATGCTACATACATAAGTATATATTATACAAAAAAGGACTAAACATATATTGATAAATAAGTTGTAAAAAGTTAAAAATTGTAAAGTTAGATTTTTTCAACGCGGTATTCGTGCACTGCATGAAAGATAGGAGAAAGTAATGACAACCAATGGCACCTAAATGTACAATCAGTTCTTTTAAAATAAAACCGGAAATTTTGAAAAAGAGAAACGTGCGGAACATAGCTGTGGACCTAATGTGGCAAATAATATTTACAAAACACGAGCACATGAAATAAACACAAAAAAATATTCGAGATAGCGAGCCATATTTGCGATTTTATCGTAAGCTACAAAATGTAAATTTTACAGGAGAGTTTTGGTTTTGTTTAATTCTCCCTTAAACAGTCTCAAAATTTACTTGGATTTAAATGGACAACAACATTAGTGAACGCTAGCTTTTTAATAGAATTATTTATTTTTTGCATAACTTATTGTCAAAAGGTAAAATGGCACTTACGCTATTTTGCCTGAACATGCTGAAAGGTAAGTTATCATAGAATTGGCGCTTGCGATAGTTTTAATGTTGTTTGTCCTAAGATTGGGCTCGGCCGGTAACATATACATATAGATACAATAGTTTATCCGTATTGACGGTATCATTTTTATTTTCATCGCTCCGAGTTTTAAAGTAATGCGTAAAATATTTATCACTCAGGTTTTTAACACAAAAACCCGGAATTTTTTTTGGTCAAACTTCTATTCCGAATCTGGCAATCGAAAAAAGAGCGTATCTAGGAAAAGCTATGAGAAATAACTAAGCAAGCGACACATTAAATTTAGAGCACAAAACATATAATTTTTGCTCGTTGAGCGCCCCCTGCTTCTTTAGTGAGTTTATCAACGATTAAAACTAATGAGTGATGAAAGGCAGATAAGCAAAAGAGAGAAAACGCTATTTTATGAGGAGTAATATTTTGAGTGGCATTGGTGCGTGAGGTAAATATTGAGAAGAAAAACCCTAGTTATATTAAGGATAAATTTAGTTAAACAGCGGTCTTTCTTTTTTAAATCACAAAAGAGAAAATAAAATTTGTTTGCACTTGAATTGATTGTAGTGAGGATTAAGATGGAAGCTTTATTCCTCAGAGAAGAATCACTGCGATCTTTGTCTAAAAATAAGCAACTCAAAAAATATTTAACGGAAGTTTTAAAAAAGAAAATTAAATAAAGAAATTACTGAAATTCTTTTTTTCAAGCCAAGAAAAAAAAATTTGCAAAAGTATTTTTTCGCGTTATCTGTCAGAGCTACAAGAAATCTAAAAATTAGAACGTTAATGTTTCAAAATTTTTAAAGTCCCAATACGGCCATTTTCCACCGAAATACAGCCTGTCAAAATCACCGAAAGATTTGGATTTTTTTCCTCCCTTAATTTTTTTGAGTAGAGTATTATCCCCCTGCATTGGTAGGGAAGGCCAAGCCAACATTTTAATTTTTTACTATCGAAGCCCCCGTCGAGTCCGCCGTGAACATTTGGGGCTCCACTTGGACCACTGGGCGTCCACCTGGACCACATTGAGAATCACGGATTTTATGTATATCTACATATGCTCCCATATGAATGTATGTACAGTGACACAAAAAAATGGCCACGTGTTGTTTTTTTTAATATTCGTAATATTTTTCCAGATCTTTTTTTTGTAATTTTTATATAAAAATGTCGTCTAAACGTTAACCAAAACCGTGTAAATCAAAATTTCAAACTTTATAAAAAATTTAGGAAAATCCAACAAATTTTCATCAAAATTTCGAAAATTTTTGGGTATGCAGTTTTATAGCCCATATAATTTTTATACCCGAGCGCACTTGTGCAAAAGGGTATATTAATTTTGTTCACATTTTGTTTGTAACAGCCAAAACGAATCGAGATAGATATATACAAATGTATACATAAATGCTCAGAATGAATAGGGAAATCGATTAAGCCATGTCTGTCTGTCCGTCCGTCTGTCCGTCTGTCCGCCTGTCCGTCTGCCGGCCGTCCGAGCAAATGGTATTGAAAATGGGCGAAATCGGACTGTAACCCCGCCCACTTCCCATATAACGGTAATTTCCAGAAATACGAAAACTGCGATATTTTAGTAACTACTGAAGATAATTCACTCAAAATTGATATTTACAATAATTTTCAGACGAAAAATAAGAATTTTAAAAATTTTGGAAAATGGTTATATGTGTATATCTTGGCACTGCACCGATTTCATCCAAACTTGGCACAGTTATTGGCCTTGGTACCGCATACCAAACGGCCGAAAATTTTTGAAATCGGACAATAACCACGCCCACAGTCCACAGGGTAATTTAGAGAAATACGAAATCTTCGATAAATCAGTAAATATTAAAGCTAATTTATTCAAAATTGACGCTTGCAACAACTCTTTACCAAGAAATACGTTTATGGTAAAATTTTGGAAAATGGGCGTGGCACCGCCCACTTCTGATCACATATATGTATATCGGTAACCGTTCTACCAATTTGTATCAAACTCGGTATTTTTATTGTGCTTGGCAAATAAAAGCAAAACGTTGAAAATTATTGAAATCGGATCAAAATGACGGCCGCTTTTTATATAACGGTTAATTTCAGAAATGCTTGAAACTGCCATATTTCGAAATTTAGAGACGCCAATTTACTCAAAATTGATACACCCCGGCTTACCATCTAGCGGTAGCTTTCGGAAAGTTGAAAAAACACATATTTAATACTTGCGCCCGGTATTTAATGTTCGGCTCCGCCCGAACTTAGTCTTTCTTAATTGTTATGTAATGAAGTGCAAGTTTCAAACGTCTTAAAAATCACGTTGATTTTTGAGATTTTTTTTTGGAGGCTACCTTTTCGGGTTTTTTAATATAACAAGTGCAATTTACCAAAACTTGCGTTGATATTTTGAAATTTTGTTGCTGAAGGTCTCCCGCGTATTATTTTATAAGAAATTCATACTAATATGAAAAAAGTGCAAAAATCCGTCACAAAAAAAATCTCACAATTTTAGCCGTTGGAAACTTGCTCTCCATTAGACTAAAATTGTATGGGCTATAAATCTGCATACCCAAAAATTTTCTAAAAATTCAGAATAAAAAGTTGAAATTTTGATTAAAAAATATAAATTTTGTATAAAGTTTGAAATTGTGATTTACACGGTTTTGGTTAAAGCTTAAAGCGATATTTTATATAGAAATTTCGAAAAAAATTTAGCTCGAAAAACCTTATCTACGAATGTTTGAAGAAAATCAGCACTTGGTCATTTGTTTGAGTCACTGTATATTGACTGCTGTGTACAAACAAGCTTATATAAAGCTTTACTTGTCCTTTTAATTTAATATTGTGGTAATGCATTACATTTTATTGCTTTCACTTTTTAATAGTGGATTTCGCATTTTGTATTGTCGACGAACTGTGTAAAGAAAGGGTTACTAAGTTAATGAGAATGGCAATAAATTTTACGTAAGGGACATTGCGGCCAGTATAAAATGTTTCATGTGTATGCAAAACAACAGCGAAATGGGAAAGTATGTATGTACAATGATAGTTACAGAGTGCGTAATAGTTATAGTAGACATGTATATACATGCATATATGTATCAACAATGCATCGTTGCCTCTTGTACATGGCGTATGAGTAATGCAAAACAACACTGCCGAGGCAACAGAGTGCTCATTAGTCTGTGAATATTTCATGTCATTGGCATTACCAGCAAAAACTGCTCCACGTTGCAACATAATAAGTGAAAATAAGATAATTTCTTCATCTTTCGCTGTTGGCTGATGCAGTATTTAAGCACTATAAAATATGTAATTAAGCTTTTAAAATCGTTAAGTTGCTGAAATTAAATTTATTTACGACTTATCGTTTTGCGGATTTTAATACAATTCATTATTACATATGAATGATTATATTGCCAGCAGAAAATTGCAGCTAAAGATTCTGGTTTACATAAGTATATGCATATATTTACGTTTAATTCCCGTGATAAAATTAAATGCTCACTTTTTTGTAAAATTTTCGGTTTGGATTACAATGATTGTCTTGTGTGCGAAATGGTTGTATGAAGAATTGCCAAGATAACATATTGCACTGGTGTGAATTCATACAACGCTGAAACTATTAACATTTTGAATTCGAATTATGACATCTCTTAGCTGATAAATGATTTATACGTAATAGTAAAATTAGGGCCATGAACGAGTATATACGAATATGGCGTATGAGTAACTTTATATTTTGCCCCCTATTTCATACAAATATTATTGCACATTCTCATTTGCCTATTCACTACATACTTGTTTATTTATCCATCGCTTTTCATCGTTAGTAACTTAATTTTTTTCGGAAAAGAACAGGTCTGACTAAAAATAAAAAATAAAAATTACAAAAAAATTTTAAAGGGTGAAACCTTTTACAATTTATCTTTTTTCATATAATAGAAAATATCTTGGGGAAAATGACTTGATCTAGAAAAAAGGTATACAGATCCGTAATCTACGGCCCAATCTTAAGTTCACGTGCTTCGGCGTCTTTTTTGTGTCATTTCAAAACTTGAGATTTTCTCTACAGTGCAATTATTTCCTCACTTTTACCCGAAACTTCAATTTTGCCTTATACTTATTGCGGTTTTGAGCATCGTGCTGACCAGCTAGCTAATTTTATAAAACGGAGATTCCGCTTTTTATGCGGAAAATCAGTTTAAAAATCATAAGATGCAATTAAATTTTTTTTTTTTTTTTAATTTCAGGACGTTGGTTGGTTGTACTGCTTTAAAGAACTACGCTGAAAATAGCGCGTTTTGCACCATTTTGATGCACTTTAGTCTATGTCTTGTACTTTTAAAACTATAGGCGTTAAGAAACTACGAAAAAATCTACACCCGGTGATGATTTTTTAATTCCCGTTACTACAAGTTTCTACTTTTTCTAAATTTTATTTTTATTGTGTAATTCTGAGCAACGCTTCTGTAAATTGTGGTCTAAAATTTAAAGCCAACTGCTCTTGTTTGGAAGAAAATTACATTTTTAACCAAAAGAAAAAAAAATCAATGTAATGCTTCGCCCAATTGTAGCTGACTGTACTGAAAAAAAAAATGTATTGCACTACTACAAAAATCAAAATTGCCATAACTTAAGAAACAATATAACAAGTGTAATACCATTTACGAATCCTTATTAACTGCGGCAACTTTCAAAGTTACTCGCCAAACTAGTATAGTATATTTCTTTCAGTACAGTTAATCAAAGTTGGGCGAAGCATTAAAATTCAATTTTTTTTGGGAATAAGTGTAATTTTCTTCCGAGCTAGAGCAGTTGGCTATAAATTTTGGACAGCAATTTACAGAAGCATTACTCCGAATGGCGTATTAAAAATAAAATTGAGAAAAAGTAGAAATTTGTAGTGACGGGAATTAAAAAAGTAGATTTTTCGTTTTTTTTTTTAACGCCTAGTACTTTAAAAATACAAGGCATAGATTTTTTTTTATATTTTTTTGATAACTATTATGTCCTGGCGTGTCACCCGTTTGCGGCTTGACGTTGCTTTCTGGGACACCCTGCATATGTATCTAGATTTTTCGGTCAAACCAGTTTAGCATGTCTACAGACTTTCCTAGGGCATCAACCAACGAATGCAAATAACGACCGTAGTCGAGCCCCAAGAAATTTTTTCTACACCTCGTAGAATATTTTATACTCCGAAATCCCAACTACATAAAATATATATTTTTTTTGCTTTGAAAGAGTTCCACATAAGCTCATTAAAAGTTAGTGATTGAGGGCAAAATGTTCAAACAAATTAAAAAAAAAATTTGACTGGAGGTGACAGAATTTGAGGATATCCTCCGATTAAATTTTAGTATAGACTCTATATAGGATTTTAAAAATAACATAAAATTTATGTTTTAATCTTTACTTTTTTATTTTATTAACAAAACAAACTTTATATACTCAAAGTGAAGCGCAGTGTATTTTGAATTATGGAACTGACTATAAATAACCTTAAAAGTATCTTGTATATAATTTTAAAGGAAAACAGGGAAATTTGGTTAAAAAAAATAATTTTTGTTTCTAAAAAATTCATAAAATGTAAAGTTTTCCGCGAAATTTTTTTCCAAAAACTTAATTTTTAAAGTTACTGACGGCATTTCGCAATTTTGTGAGGCAACTTTTTGCCAGCATTTTGGTCATCGGTTTCGGCCCTTCGTGTGATCCACAAACTATGTGCTGTGCGTTTACTTAACGATCTCTCTGCAGAGTTACAGAGTTACAGTTTATAGTTATTTATATGTAGGTACACTTGACTGGTAACAAGATCAACGGAAATAAGGTCAATTGACACTATTTCGCATATTGGTGCGAAATAAAGTCAATTGACCTTCTAATAACCTTTTCAAAAGCGATATTAAGTCAACAAAAATTTGGAAATAATTTAGGTGATGCTATTTCCTCTTTCAAATGGAAATAGCGCCAACAATGCTTAAAGTATTTCGATTCAAAGAAAAAAATGTTGTTCTTGTATAGTACGTGAGATGAAGGGCGATACAATAAATATTGCCTCGTAGGTGTTGTATTCATAGATGAAAAAGGTTATTTGCAAATCCTCAGAGCGGGAGTGTGGCGCGGCGCTGCGGCGGAAGCTAAGAAAATTTAATGTTTGAAAGAGCAATAATGTCAAAGGATTTTATTTCGCTTTTGAAAAGGTAATAATGTCAATTGACTTTATTTCGCACCAGTATGCGAAATGGTGTCAATTGACCTTATTTCCGTTGATCTTATTACCTGTCACGCGAACAAACACATGACTTCAATATGCATTATTATTTCACTGTAATTGTGCAAATATTTCGCGAAATTATAAGTATTTTAAACATTATTCCAATTCCTTTTCTTTCCGCAGATAATTGTAATAAAGATAATAATCTCATTACGGATCCTTTGTTATTTGATTTGCATAAATATTTATATTTTTTGTCTCATGCTAACAAGCTGATGAATAAGCATATGATATTGACCTTACGTTCAGCCATCTGGTGTCAAGTGCAAGTGAAGCGGAAAAAAGTCTAACATGAAAAATCATTTCGCTTTTTATTCTCATTTTTAGTCGACGGAACTCTTTTGAAATGTATCCACATTTCCTTACCACACTAAATACATGGACTAATAAAAAAAAGAAGCGAAGAAAATAATGAAATCTATACAACTGTTTTCCGGTTTGGTTTTAATAGAATTTCAGAAATGTGAACAGTGTGCGTGCTTGCGTATCAATTGACTCGGATTCCCCAAAATCTACAAACTTTCTGTAATACTAACATGCACTTGACTACATATATACTATAGTATATTTGATTGCATGTACACAAACTTTTTTTAGTTGTTTGTTTATTTTCTATTGGTTGCCCAGATATATGTTTTGACCTCCAACGTAGTACGTGCCGTCTATTGAATAAAATAGTTTAAATGCTCTTCCAAAAACACACTTAACTACATTTGAATGTGTTATGTGCACATTGTTCATTTTCTCATATTTTATTTTCAGGTCTGATAACGTGCTACCCAACAATAACCACATTAGTGAGCCATATTTGGACTTGACTGTGTCAAAGAATATTAAATAAATAGCTAGTGGAAAAATTAGCACATACATGAATTTGGGATGTCGCACAGTATCCATATAAAATGTTGGGGAAAAATAGAATCATAAACGGATTTGAAAGAAAATTTGTTTGTAAGTGAACTCAAAGTCAAAACAAGTCAAGCATTGACATTTTATATATTTACATATTGTAATAAAACAACAAATATGATGTCGTAAATCTTTCATTTGAGACAAATATTATTTTAATTTAATTTAATTTGACATTGCAACGAGGTGGTAACCTTCTTAAACCCCTTTCGTCTGACTCAAATTGAATTAGACTTTCAAACAGGTGGCAATCCTACTACATATAACTAGTTAAAAAATAAACCCTCGGAAAGTCTTAAAAAACGCTATTGTACATATACTTACAGGTCAACTTTTTGATCTGACACCTCGATTATGAATATTGAACGGAAAGAAATGATAAATGAAATGAAAATGATTTTATACATTAGCAAAAAGTATTAGCATTAATTCAAAAAAGCAAAAAATTTTCTGAAGTAATAAAAAAGAAATGTTTACATATATTTTATACTAGTCGGCCTTGGCTTCGCCACGCGCTGAATGTGTAGTTATTCAACAAGATGCGATTGACAACTAAACATCTTGCAACCCTACTAAAAAATAATATATAATTGCGCATCTGGAGGCGAAGCCCCTTCATTTTACACCTCATTTCTTGTAATCTTATAAACAGCCCACATTTTTTAATTTTTCGCATAGGTTGCAACCCTATTCGAAAAATAAAACCTTACTGCAAATCGGAAGGTCAAGCCTTTTCCTTTGACACCTAATTTTTTTAAATTGAATGAACTGTGCAAATCTAATGTCATAAACAAAAAATATCCTCGCGTATTATACATACATAATTTTTAAATAGTTGGCAACCCCACTCAAACAAAAAATAGTTTTTAGTCCACCTGACGGTAAAGATCTTATAATTTTGAAAAAGTGGCAACCCTACTCAAAAAGTAATACATTATTGAACACCTTAAAGCCGAACCCTTTTATTTGACACCTCATTTCTTGGAATCCAACAAACGGATCTAATTATTTCCATTTCCAACAAAAGCTGATCTAATTACTTCTTAGACAGGTGGCAACCCTATAGAATTTAAAGTAATAAAGATAATATTGATTGATACAGGTTATACTTAAAAAATCTTGTAAATGCGTTCAGTAGTCTTAGAGATTAGCGTGGCCAAAAAATCTCGACTTTTCCTTATACTATGTACAGGGGATAGTACTTTTAAAAAGGTGGCATCCCTATTCAAAAAAGGAAAGCTTTTGTACATGCGAATACCAGGCCCTTTCATTTGGTATCTAATTTTGTAATCCAACTAACGGCGAAAGTATTTTAACTTTTTAATAGTTGGAAACCCTACCCAGAACAAATAATAAAGTCTAAGTTCGGGCGGAGCCGAACATTAAATACCCGGCGCAAGTTTTAAATATATGTTTTTCACCTTTCTGAAAGCTACCGCTACATGGTAAGCCGGGATGGATCAATTTTGAGTAAATTAGCGTCCTTAAATTTCGAAATATTGAAGTTTGAAGCATTTCTGAATATTACCGTTAAAGCGGCCGTAATTTTAGCCCGATTTCAATAATTTTCAACGTTTTGCTTCTATGTGGCAAGCACAATAACCACACCGAGTTTGGTACAAATTGGTAGAACGGTTACCGAGATATATATATGTGATCATAAGTGGGCGGTGCCGCGCCCATTTTCCAAAATTTTATCATAAACGTATTTCTTGGTAAAGAATTATTGCAAGTATACATTTTGAATAAATAAGCTTTAATATTTACTGATTTATCGAAGATTTCGTATTTCTCTAAATTGCCGTTACATGGGATGTGGGCGTGATTATTGTCCGATTTTAAAAATTTTTGGCCATTTCGTATAGTATACCAAGGCCAACAACTGTGCCAAGTGTGGAAGAAATTGGTGCGGCGGTTACCAAGATATACACATGTAAGCATAGGTGGGCATGGCTACGCCCATTTTCCAAAAATTTATAATATTCTTATTTTTCGTCGGAAAATTGTTGTAAATATCAATTTTGAGTGAATAATCTTCAGTAGTTACTAAAATATCGCAGTTTTCGTATTTCTGAAAATTACCGTTATATGGGAGGTAGGCGTGGTTATTGTCCGATTTTGCCCATTTTCAATACCATCCGTCCTACGCCCGAAAGAAGTACACGTACCAAGTTTCGCTACGATATCTAAACTTTTACTCGAGTTATCGTGTGCACAGACGGACGGACAGACAGTCACCGCTTAATCGATTTCTCTTTTCATTCTGATCATTTGTCTATATCTATCTACCGTAAGGACACCCTGTGTTTTATTTTGTTGCAAAATTTTATTGTCATGGTTCTCTACTATATATTTACGTATAAGAAAGTAAAAAAACGTCAAACCAACATTTCTGTGGACTTTTGATAAAACAACTTCTCTCGAGTAAGGTCATTTTCTCTTTAAAGCTTTAATTCATTGAGTTGTCGAATGACATTTTTATCTTTTGTTATTAATGGGAGTAGTTAAAGATGCTATCTTAATGAAAATTAAATAAAAAGTTAAATTTTTAAATTGAAGATCCATATAATCTACTCTAAATCCCAACCAACAGAAAGCAACGAGGTTGTTTCGTCAATAGTCCATAGCTTTTATTTCAAAGAATCCATTTTTGACATTTGTTTCCGTAAGGAGCTTACGTTTGGCTATGCTCTAATTAAAATTCTAAGTATACAATTTGTGAGCTTTAGTAGCTTCCTGGCGTCAAATAATTTATTTTATACGGAAATTTTTTTTTTTTTATATTTTTACTGGATAAATTACACTTACGAATAT
>NW_023458564.1:2470561-2516506 GCF_013731165.1 Rhagoletis pomonella | reverse complement strand
GATTTTCCATACAAAATCACCTCGTCATCATTTTGCAAACACGTGCACGCATTGGAAGCGTGGGAAGGAGACAAAAAGTATGTATGTGTCCGTAAGTACATATTTCGGGGTTTATCGGTATAATAATCGATACTTTGTCGGTTTTATTACCGATGTTTTTATCGATTTTGCTATCGAAATTTTTATCGATAATGTTATTGATTTTGCTATCGATATTTTCGGAACTTATCGATATAATGATCGGTATTTTTTCGATTTTGTTATCGATATTTTTTCTCGATTTTGTTATAGATATTTTGTTGACTTTGTTGTCGATTTTGTTATCGACACTGTAATCGATTTTATGATAGATTATTTATCGATTTTGTTATCGATATTTTTATCGATTTTGTTATCGATTTTATTACCGATATTTTTATAGATTTTGTTGTCGGTATTTTAATCGATATTTTTACCGGTTTTGTCATCGATATTTTTATTGATTTTGTTTACGATTTAGCTATCGATATTATTATTGCTTTCGTTATCGATATTTTCATCGAATTTGTTATCGATATTGTTATTGGTTTTGCTATCGATATTTTCGGAACTTACCGATATAATGATCGATACTTTTATCGATTTTGTTATCGATATTTTTTATCGATTTTGTTATCGATTGTGTAATCGATTTTGCTATCGATTTTGTCATCGATACTTTTATCGGTTTTGTTACCGATATTTTTATCGATTTTGCTATCGATATTGTTATAGATTTTTTTATAGGTTTTATATTCGATATCTTTATTGATGTTGCTATCGATATTGGTATCGATATTTTTATGGATTTTGTTATGGATTTTGTTATCGACTTTATAATCGATTTTGTTATCGACTTTGTTATCGATTTTGTAATCGATATTTCGATAGATTTTGTAATCGATTTTGTAATCAGTATTGTTATGGATTTTGCTATCGATTTTGCTTTCGATATTTTTTCGATTTTGATATCAATATTTTCATCGATTTCTTTATCGATGTTTTTATCGATTTTGCTACCGATATTATTATCGCTTTTGTTATCGATATTTTTTGCTTAGTGTGTGCTTTTGTTTTTTTACTTGGATATGCTCTTAACCATACCACGTATTCTACGTTTAAATTTAGCGGCTGTATCTCCGATACAGCCTGCAGACCAAGACGAAGGCGCTGGACTGTTCCTTTTTTACTCAATATCAACAGTAGGCTTATATAGAAAATCACAGTTATCGAGTTGATAAACCTTATATCCTCCACACAACTGATTGTTCAGATATGGGGTTTTACTTTAAAAGTCCTTCATGTGGACGGCTAAAACCAAAGCAATCTTTGTTTGCTATTTTCTAAATAATCATGCAAAGTCTACTGAGAAAATCACCAAGATCGGTGCTGTACAAGATATATCTCCTATACCACCGATTGTTCAGATACAAGTTTTTACGATATAACTGCTCTATGTAGGCAGCTAAAGCCATACCGGTTTACATACCGATTACACACTGAAGTGACAATCAATTAGATCTGTGCTTTATAAGATAAATATATGTTTCATAACACTGATTGTTTAGACATGATTTTTTTATATATCTAACTGTAAATATACAAATTTTTTTAGCTCCAAAACAACTAATTCCGAATGCAGTAAAATTTTCTGATTATCATAAAAGGTATGAAGCCTTTGGCATAGCCGAAGACAGTACTGCTCTTACTTCTTCGTTTAAAATAGACTGAAGCTCAAAAAAAAATTGCCGAGTAATCCTTATTAGACAAAAAAAAACAAATATTGCACTTCTTAATGCATTTATCTCAGTTCAAGCATGAATTTAAGCTAGGTATGTGCAATAAATATTCAGAACTAAAACCAATTTGTTCGCAGTAAGAGGAGATCACTAAATGTCTTGTGCAAAAAAAGAAATAGTTCGGGGAAAAGGAAGAACTGTTTACCTGCAGGAAATAAAACTTTTGCTTTTCTTTATATTTACCTTACACTTTCACTAAATAAAGTAACAAACGTCATTTCTAGAATTTTGAAGATAAACACAAAACTAACAATTTTCTGAGATAAGCTTGTACATAACACTGTTTTTGAAGTAAACTTTCAACAAGAAAGCTCAACAAAGTTTTGGTAAGCAGCATAAAAAATAAGAAGAAAGTGTCGGTTGTGCAACTCATAGTAAACAGCCCGTGGAAAAATTATAACCGCACGAAATATTGAAAAGTTTAAATCTTTTTTTAAATTTAGTTTAAATAATGTCCATGTTTAAAATTTTTTGAATTATTTAACCCTAGAATACCATATTAGTAAAATTCAGCAATATTTTGTATAAAATATCGGCTGATGATGAAAATGTGTGAGAACTGGTAACTGAAGATTTCAATGAAATTCGGATTTAAACTTGGATTAAACTAGGAAGACATACATCTGAAATAAAGTGAAAATTGGTCAACTGCCACGCGCACCAGCTATTCGAATTTTGTATTCTAATTTGCCAAAGACTAGTAACGAACCTCCAAAATAACAAAAATATGGCGCCAGATTCGTTTTTGCATAAAAACCCAGAATAATAAAAAAGTATATATATAGCCACGCCCTCCCTTACCCACATATCCGTATCTTACACACCGAATTTCACTGAAATCGGATAATATTTCCCATTCCCGCCAACTAGTATGGAGGGAATAGGCGTGGCTTATCGTAAATACACACAATTTGTTATAAATCTCGGGGCTTTAATACCAAAATAGATCTTGCACCAAAGTTTTGCTATTTTTGGAGAATCGTAACTAGTCCTTGCCACATTAGATACCAACTTTGGTGGGCGTGGCAGTGGACTGAATTTTACCATCTTGCGAGGTGTGTCTTCGTAGACTAATCTAAGTTACAAATCAAATTTCATTGAAATCGGATATCATTTACCATATTCGCCCCCTAGTTTAGTGGGAGTGGCTGTCCGCAAAATTCAACCATTTCTCATATTTATTCATCCGTAGGCTAAGGTACTCCACGTTAAAATTTTCAGAAAAATCGGAGCACATTTACTACTTTTTGCAACATTTTATATGGAACTCTGTGCTGTCACGTTCGTGCTGTTCGCTTATTTTGTAGAGAATTTCATCAGTTTTCCTGCATACCCAGATTTAAAAATTTCCGAGAAAGAAGCTTACAACTTTTACGAAAGTTTGTTGATTTTTTTTTTTTGAAATATTGCATAAAATTTGAAACTTACGGCTCTGTTCAATACCAGTGACAAATTCTTATCAAATTTTTTTTTTTTTAAAGTATATGAAAAAGTTTAAATTTGCCAATAAACAAATTTTTGTCACCGATACAGAATTTTGCTATTAAATTTGAAAGAATAAACTATGTTTCTATAAAAGAGTTAAATAACCAAACAGATTGCTACAGCTTATTAATATGTGGTGCGGTTATAATTTTGCAATGTGCTGTATATTTATACATGCATGCATGTGATGAATTATCTTAGCACACAGTTTTTAAGTTTGCTGAAAAACTGGAATATGCATTCCTTTTTACGCGGGAACTTCTACTATAGCATACACAGGTATGTATTTATGTGCACAAGTAACTACACTTATTTATATCTATTGCATATTCACATGCTTGCACATATTTATGTTTTTCTGGTAAATGTATGCATTGGCTAAAGTTTCTAATCTTTCCAAGTTACATTGTGTGCGCCTTTACTATAAGTTGAATTTTTCGACATACAAGAAAAACAACAAAATTACTAATATTTTTCCGAACAAGCAGTCGTATCTATACATATATAAGTGATTCTTTTTAGTGCAGTTATAACTTATATATCACGGAAAATGTAAAAAAAAGATTCATATTAAATTAAGCTGAAATTTCCCACAAAGCAAATTAAATTTTGTTGGTTATTGTAAATTTGACAACAAAAAGTAAATATTTGGCGCTCACATATTTTCTAAATAACTGGCCGAATTTATTCCCCAATTTCTGGTGTCTTTCTTGACGTTATCATACAAGTAAAGGTATCTACAGATTTACGCCACTGCAAATTGGTTTTTGTGAGTCGATCTTTCATGGCAGAGTTGTGTTTATTGTCGCCCATGTTTTGGTTGTTATTCGAAACAGGGATGGAACCTGGATTCCATCGAACAGAAAACGAGCTTGGTTGAAACCAAAGCCAATTGGAATAATAAGCAGATGAATGTATTTCAAATTTAAGCTTCAAAGATTTGCTATTCTTTCACAATTAAGGTAGGTTGGCAGTTATGTCTATTAGGTACACCGATGCGTATGAGTAACCATTTTTGAATGTAAATCCAAATCACTTGGAATTAAAAAAAAAATCATACACCCTAGTTTGCTGAAACAAAAATGGTCCCGCTTTGCTGACAGCTCATTGAAATTCTTGGAGGAGTGGCTGATTTCAGAATCGCAAACCAGGCGAAACGCGAACGGCAGCCGGCGGCCGTGGGACATCTGGGCGTGACACCCTCGATATCAAGGTATGCTAGTGGACGACATCGAGGAATTAGATGTTGCTTCAAATTGTACCTATAGAGATTTAAGCATGATAACGATCCCTTCTACGCTATCTGCGAAATGGCCATTATTGAATATGTCCTTTCGTCTGTCCGCAGTTTGCAATCGAAAGGAATTACTCGAGCACAAAGATTAAAAGCTTTGTTTATACTATGGTTGGGTCATATGGGGAATATCACCTTAAATAAATAGCGTCGCGTGGAACACCTATGCGAATTTCATTGAAAGGCCGGACTTGTGGAATGGTGAGCCTAAAGGCAAGTTCCACACATTTACTCTTTCAATGATTTGTGCCAAGCAAACTTATGCAGAATAGTTGCTAAAACAGCATTGCGTGTCTTTATATAAAATTTCCTTTTAGATTAGTCAATTTTAACATATAAGGGGTCGATGAAAGAGTAGCCTTTAGTCATGTGAATGAAATTGTTTCAGCTGGCCTTTGCACTTCAAACGCCGCAACAAATGTAGAAAGAATATTTTGTAAAATAAATTTGAATAAAACAATAAATAAACAAGAGATTCTGGCACTCAATGTTATTGTGAGAGCAAAAGATTTCTTAAAAAAGTGCTGCAGGCTATAATAAATTTGGGGTATGGAATCAAATGTTCAAAACAATTAACTAAGCAATTTACGAAATCTAATGAAGCTGAATTTCATTGCTGCCAAATGTGATTTAATAAATATAAAATAAGTTTATGTTTGTTTAATAAAAATAACATATTGTTGCTTACGCAATATGTTAGTATTTATCCGAGTTTCTCCTCATATTTATGGCGAGCGTCTTAATGTTGTCAGACGAAGGGGAGGGACCTACAGCTTTACGCCGTCTTCATACGGTGATTGTATTTTTATGAAAATCGATTTTTTCCTTTAGAGTCGTATAATTTAAAGGGTTTATGTTGTTTTATTTTAAATTAAACGTTTTCTGTTATTTCTGTTTAATTAAGATAAAGCCCTTTAAATTTGAAAACTCTTCATTTTTTGAAAACCACAGGTTTTTGGTCGAAAATACAGACGATTTGGAAATTTACGCTTTCTTGAAAAAATCTAGCAACACTGGTCACAGGTCAAAAGTTTCAAACATCGTACAATCGAGGTTTTGTCGATGTCCTTTTCGTGATATTGGCATTCATGTGTGCCAAATAACTACCTAATTATTGAAAAATGTTTCGGTTAACCAAAAGTAGTAGCCAAGTGGCAATGTTAGTTAGTGCGGGAATCAAGTTTATAAGTGCAAGAGCGAAGCGTGCTGATATATGCAAATTTTTTTTTAATTTAAAGTCAGCATTAATTACTCAGGTTTGCAAAAAAAAAGCAAGTGCACCTGGGCCACATTGGAGGATTGAAACTTACGTTACATACATATTTATTTTGTCTTATAACCAATATACATACATACATTTGTACATACATACATACATACATACATACATACATCTGCTTTTGCTTAAGGTTATGTTTTTTGTCTTTTTTCTATCTAACTCTACCCCTGTCGTTCCAATTACATTTATGTTATTCTGTTTTCTTTTATCTTCATTTTTATCTTTATATCCTATCGATAATAACATCAAATAAAATATCGATAACAAACTGATAGAAATATCGATAACAAAATCTAATATCCATAACAAAATAGAAACAAACTTCGATAAATATCGATAACCAAATCGATAAATATCGATAGCAAAATCGATAAAAACATCGATAAAAAAATCGTTAAAAATACCGATAGCAAAATCGATAAAAGTATCCATAACAAAATCAATAAAAATATACATAAGAAAATCGATTAATATCGATAACAAAATCGATAAATATCAATAACTGAATTGATAAATATCGATAATTAATTCGATAAATATCGATTACAAAATCGATAGATATCGACAACAAAATCGATAAATACCATATAATAAAATCAATAAATATCGGTAACAAAATCGATAAATATCGATAACAAATCAATTACAATATTGATAACAAAATCGATAAATATCGATAGAAAAATCGATAAAAAATATCGATAACAAATTCGATAAAAAATATCGCTAGCAAAATAGATAAATATATCGATTACAAAAGCGATTACAAATCAATAAAATTATCGAGATAAATCGATAAAAACGTCGATTATTATATCCATAAATTTCGAAAATATCGATAAACAAACTGATAAAAATGTCGATTATTTTATCGATAAGTCCCGGAAATCCCGAAAATCTCTAAAATCCTAAAATAGTTTTAATTTTGAGTCTCTGTGTCTCTTTCTATTTCCTTTCCTCTTTATCTTCCTTTATTTCAATCTTTCTTCCCCTATCTTCATCATTACTTTTATCGGTATGATCATCCTCCTCTTTGTCTTTACTTTTATGCTTGTCATTTTCTTCTTCTACATATCCCTCTTCTCCTATGCCCTTATATAAGTAAAGTGTTTAAATTTACCTTGGTATTTTTTTGTTTTTAGTGATACCTTTGCCTTTATCTACATATGTACGTAGTCACCTTTACTTTCATTCTAGTATTGCATTTTTTCTAAGTGTTATTCTTTAACCTTTTATTAGCAAATTTTTATTTGCATACACAGAAGAAGCACCTGTTTCAGCCCCAACCATTTCCGTTGCACCATTTCCGTGTGCAATATCCGTTGAATTTGCCAATTTACTCCCAACCAACCAACCGCCGCTAAAGAAGTTTCACTTCAAAAAGAAGTTTCTGCATATAGAATCTTACTCGACGCGCTCCATGCGAATCCAAAGTCCGTTAACCACCATAATGTCATGTTCGAGGTCATTTGATGGTCAAATAGGACACAACATTTCTACAATTAAAAAAAAAATTGTTTTCGTTGTCGCTCAATCCGAATATAGGTGTCCCTAGGTTTTTCAAGGTCTTATAGAGGTCATCCCAAGGTCGGATTGAGAATAATTGTTTTGAGTTTTCTGGTTTATCTAAAGAACTTTTTCCTACTTGACCCTCAAATGACCTAGAACTTGACGTGATGGAGACAAACAGACCTCGTATTCGCATTCAGGGCATCGAATAACATAGGCATATAGTGGTTTGGTGCAATATGCAGAAACTTTTTTTTGGGAACCTGTGTTAGTAGATATATATGGGGCTTTCCGCCCCATATGTATTCAGTGTGTTTTGTTTAGATTTGTTGTTTTATTTTGTGTGATATAAGAGTGTAAATACCGTTGGGTAGGGCTGCCAGATATCTTCGTTGCCAAACCGGGACACTTTGGTAAATCTAACACAATTGTCACAGAGAATTTTTCACAATGCATGCAACATTTTTTTGTATTAGTTTTTTATAAAAATACAGTTTATACTACATCAAAAAATATAAAAATAAAATTTCTAAACTTTGTGCAAAATTTAGACAATTTCAAGGAATTTTGAAAATGAAGTTTTGTTCCATACAAACTACGTTCGACAATTCCTTTTGTATCGAAGACACTGCCAGCAAAAACAAAATTGCTAAAAATCAACGTGATTTTCTAGCAACTTCAGACTTGCACTTTATTAGTTGGCTAAAAAGCTACATTTTCAAAAATATCTGATGAAAAATTCTCTGAGCTAATAATTTTGTACGGTACTGTACTTATAAGTAAACTAGGTTTCAAGAAAAAAAAATCATTAAAAAATCAGTCATATTTTTCGTTGCTGTGAATTTGTTTCAACTTCTGACTTTTCCTTAATATAATTGTGAAACTCTGTACACGTCATTTTTAACGTATGTATGTACCTATATTGAGCGAATTTCTTTCCTTAGGCCATTGAGATGAAATAAGGGAAAAAATTCCTCTACATCAGGAGGTTTGGCCAAGGTGTATTAAACAAGATGTGATGGACAACTCAGTGAGACTCTCTTTTAAGGTTATATCGTCAAAAAATATAAACAAATGGCAACTCTTCTGTTAAAGCGGGAAGGAATTTATACTTTCTCTTTGGCATTTTCTAGGGGTAATTAAAACACTATAAATACACATTTTTATATTATACTAGATCGCCCTCACCCGCTTCGCTGAGTGTATGAAATTTCTACGTGATACATTGAGTAAAATTTATTTCAAGAAAACTCAATTAAAAACAGGAGGTTTAAAATTTGTTTAACCACCTTCAAAATATTTTCAAACTAAAATGTTCCTAAACTTCTCACTTGTCATACTTTTTCAATTAACTTATCCCCTGAACTCAATTTGAGATTTTAAACAGATGGAAACCTCTTACATGTAGTTTTGAAATTAAGCCCTTTCAAGACCATTTCAATTGACACCCATATTTTAATAATTCATTTAAATCATTCAGTAGTTTCAATTTAAATTTTCAAACAGTTGGCAACCTTTTTCATTCATTCAGAACCATTTAGATTCATACCAATCTTCTACAACAATATATATTTTGAAAGCCGTTTTTTATGTGTTCGCAAAGCTCGAGAACGGCCGAACCGATTTTTTTTAAATTTCGGATACCTGCTTCAGACGTCCCAAGGATGGTTATAGGCTAAAAATTTTGATATATGAAGGGGCGTGGCACTTCCCATACAAACCGATTTTTTCATACTGCATATCTCTGGAAGTGTTCACGGTAGAATACTGGAACTTGGTACGGCAATATATGAAATCAATCTTATACTCATGGAGAAAAATAGGCCATTTGAAAAGGGGTCATGGCGTCGCAAAAAAGTTTATATATAATTCTTATGTCTGTGTGTTGGTGAGTGAAATCCTTCTAAATTTTAACGAAGTTTCACTCTCCAGTTGGCGCTGTAGTGAAGTTATTACTAAAAATTTTATTTATTATCCACTTCAAAATATTTATTGGTAACGGTAAAGGCAATACTATTGCCAAAAAGGGCGATAGCGCTGGAATCATTACGAATAAACGCCAAGTTAGAAAAAGTGCCATGAATGTCAAATTAAATCGACCTGTTGCGCCATTGAGTATATCGAACTCTTATGTGTAACGATTGGCCCAATGGACGTGATATGCCAGTATTATTATGCGTTAAAGCTTCATTCTGAGACACCAGGGTTGAGTTGTACAGTGGTAAATTTCAAGTCAACACCGATAAATTAACCACCAGAACCATTGCGCGCCTTATACTGTAATATTTAAATTAAAATATTTGAATTTAGTTTTTAAAAATGTGGCAACCCTTGTGAAAGACTTAAATATTATTCAAAACTCTCAAACCAAAGGATTTTTAACAATATTTTGTTAGACAACCACATTTTAATTCTTCAGATAGGTTGCGCATAACCAATTTAAATTTGACTTTTCAAATAGGTGGCAACCCTTTTAAAAATATATTCAGCTCTCATCCATGAGTGGATAATGATTTTATATATCTCCGTATCAAGTTCCAGTAATATATCAAAAATATTTCCTGAGAAATGCTGTATGAAAAATTCCGTTTCCCTTGTCTAATCGAGATTAAATTTATCCTATATTTTAAGTTGGGCTAAATGACAGCAGTATACAAGATTGCATGATTATCGGTTGAGTGGTTAAGGCGTGAAAGCAAAGCAAAGCAAACAAACTCACTTTCGGATTTATAATATTAGTAAGGATAAACTTTGTGGCGAAAACTTACATTGGAAGTGAAGCACGTACGAAAATAAAACGAGCAAATAAAAATTTCTGCAATTAAAATGTGCACACTTAAGCGAAATCCGGGACATTTTAAGGTTGGACCGGGACACCGGGACAAACAGTCTAAAACCGGGACATGTCCGGGAAAACCGGGACGTCTGGCAGCCCTACCGTTGGGCCACGTGGCACCTTATAAGGACATGTAGATATATACATATGTGTTCACACATATGTCAGCTGCGCAATTAGCGATACGAAATCAGCTGCTGGATTACCTACAATGATGGAAAAGTTGGTACAATCGAACCTTTATTTAGTTTGAAAGTGCATTCGGTACAAACACACAATTTTACGTACGTGCCAAATAACTTCTCAGGAAATCAGTTTTTATTTTTATTGACATTTCAATGCATTTCCTGGTGCGGGCAACTGGTCTAATAGCTTCCCTCCTTTGTGAAGGGGCATACAAATGATGCAGGAGGGTAGTCAAAGTAACGCAACCGTAGTTGATTTCGCCAGATAGACGGAAAATATTTCTTTTTAAAATATCAGATCCAAGAACTGGGAGGAAATTGACTCACCTTTTCTACAACATAGTTTCGTCTCGCGCTGCTCAAAGAAACTCTTTTCATAGCCAAAATTTGTTTAATGCGAGTGCCAGAAGTTGATATGGCATCGATGGGAATTGTTATCCTCCTATTTCCTTTATATAGAAGTATATATTTACTGTTTACATCTATTTACATCTATCTACTTTTAGGTAAAGTTTCCGTAAATTAGGTACAATTTTATAATTCAATTTTCCATCCCTGATGGAATATCAGCTGTAAAAGAGGGACAGAAACAAACAGCTGATTGATCTTTGTTCAATAAACATACCTCCAAGTCAAAATTAAACATACCTAGCAGGGTTGCATAGAGATTCTGACACAAATTAATTGCAAATTAATAATTAATTGGCAATTAATAAATTGAATTTTTGTATGATAAATTGGGTAACAATTAAGGCTTAAATTGGTGAAAAGGTTCTTAATTGCCAATTAGGCCCCTCTTTGAACATAGTCTTATGTTACTCAGGAACTAAGTGTACGTATAATAGACGAAACGCTGCTGCGAGTCGACCAGACCATCTCACTCCTTATAAAAAAAACTTAGCTTGAAGTTGCGAAATATTTGAAATTCGCAAATTCAGCTTACGAAATGAACGTGTTGCCCGCTGAATATAATAATCAAACTTACGGAATCTATAGTTCGTATCCTTAACTGGAAGCGTCCGCACCGATCGCTTTGTTATCTTTTTTTTTAGTACATGTGCAAGTGGTTTTTGTATATACAAAATTGGCCTAAGTTTTCTATTTTACTATCTTACTAATTTTCGAAAACTCCCATAACCACGGGGTTCGATACATCAATCTTATGTAGAATTTTCCGCTGAATCCAACTATGATGCTCTCACATTTAACTGAAAATGGAACTATTCTCGAGGTATTTAAAAATTTCGCTAGTTTTGTTATCTTTATTTTTAGTCCATGTGCAAGTGGTTCTTATGTAGCGAAATTTTACCTAATTTCATAATTTTACATTGTTGTACTATATTATTTTTGTAAATAGATATTATATCTTACCTTTTTAGCGGATTGAAACATGCACTTTATACTGCGTACCGAAATTTTTTCTAAAAAGTTGAATTGAAAATAAAAAAAAGGTCCCCTCAGATGATAAAAGAGATTAGCCTTAAAAACCTGACTAGACTAGACTTATGGGATCTCAATAGAAAGGGTTTTCCCACTATTTTTATTTATGTGCAAAAGAAGTCATTCGTGTCCCAATTGTTTTTTTTTCTAATACCAACACATCTTAATTCAACTTTGAATGATGTTCGTTCATCCTACCTTTCTCTTTCATCCTTCGAATGAAGTTATTAGCAAATAAGTAAAAAGGCTGAGAAATACCTTTCCAATGATACCTCACTAGTCTAAATCGGAAGATTTTAGATTAAGTTATTCGAGTTTTTCTTTACGTTTACGATTCCGTTAAAATTTTTTTTTTAATTTTTTTAAAATACTTTTATGTAAAATTTTTAAGCTTTAACCGTTTTGTCACTTGAGGGAATTTTTTCAAAAAACATCTTTAAGAAACTATTTTTATTCATTAAAAACTCCATTTTTGGAGGTATTTTGAAATCGGTCCAGCTCACGTAAATCTTAATATTTTGTCGAAATATTTTGGTGGACGTCTTAAAATATAATAGATTTCATAGTTCCAATCGAAAAACAGAACCGATTTTTTTTGTATGGGGAATGATGAAGTTTTATCTTCAACAATTTTTATTGAGCTCGAGGCCGTTTTTAATGGAAAACTTATTGTGGAAAAGCAACAATAATTTGAAAAAGTGGAAGAAGTGATAGCTATTTCATTTTTATCTTTATACAAAATCAATAAGAATATCGATAACAAAAATCGATTAGAAAATCGATAAATATATCGATTAGAAAATCGGTAAATATATCGATAAGAAAAGCGAAAAAAGTATCGATAAAAAAATCTATAAAAATATCGAAAAAAATCAATAAATATCGATAACAAAATCGATAACATAAACGATAGATATATATACAAATTTCGATAAATATAGATTAAAAAATCGATAAAATATCGACAAAACAATCGATAAAAATATCGATAACAAAATCGATAAAAATATCGATACCAAAAACGAGAAATATCGATAATAAAAATATCGATAACGAAACCGATGAGAATATCGATAACAAAATATCGCTAACAAAATAGACAAAAATATCGATTACAAAATCGTTGACGATACAATTAAAATATCGATAACAAAATCGATGAAAATATCGATAACTAAATCGATAAAAACATCGATTATTGTATCGATTAGTCCCGAGAATCCCGAAAATCTCTGAAATCCCAAAATAGTTCCCAGACTGAGTCTATGTGTCTCTCTCTATATCCTTTCCTTTTTAATTACCTTTATTTTAATCCTTCTTCCCCTATCTTCATCTTTACTTTTATCGGTATCCTCATCATCATCATCCGAAAATATCGATAGCAAAATGATAACAATATCAATAGAAATTTCGATAACAAAATCGAGAAAAATATCGATAACAAAATCGATAAAAACATCGATTATTGTAGTGATTAGTCCCGAGAATCCCTAAAATCTCTGACATCCCAAAATAGTTCCCAGACTGAGTCTCTGTGTCTCTCTCTATATCCCTTCCTCTTTAATTACCTTTATTTTAATCATTCTTCCCCTATCTCCATCTTTACTTTTATCGGTATCCTCATCTTTGTTTGTTGTTTTTGAAGGTATTATAACTTTGTTCACATAACGGTTGTTTGTAACAGGCAAAATGAATCGAGGTAGATATAGACAAATGTATACATAAATGATCAGAATGAAAAGAGAAATCGATTAAGCGGTGGCTGTCTGTCCGTCCATCCGTCCGTCTGTGCACACGATAGCTCGAGTAAAAATTAAGATATCTTGACGAAACTTGGTACGTGCACTTCTTTTGGGACGGTATTGAAAATGGGCGAAGTCGGACAGTAACCACGCCCAATTCCCATATAACGGTAATTTCCACAAACATGAAAACTGCGATATTTTAGTAACTACTGAAGATAATTCACTCAAAATTGATATTTACTATAATTTTTAGACGAAAAATAAGAATATTATAAATTTTTGGAAAATGGGCGTAGCCACGCCCACTTATGGTTACATGTGTATATCTTGGAAACCGCTGCAGCAATGTCTTTCAAGCGTGGAACAGTTGTTAGCTTTGCTATAGCATACCAAATGGCCAACAAAATTTTTAAAATCGGACAATAACCACGCCGGGCGCCCACATCCCATATAACGGGAATTTGGAGAAATACGAAATCTTCGATAAATCAGTAAAAGGTAATTTATTCAAAATTGATGCTTGCAACAATTCTTTACCAAGAAATACGTTTATGACAAAAAATTTAGAAAATGGGCGAGGCACCGCCCACTTATGATCACACTAATGTATATATCTCAATAACCGTTCTACCAATTTGTACCAAACTCGGTACGGTAAAACGTTGACAATTATTGAAATCGGACGAAAATTGAGGCCGCTTTTCATATAACGGTAAATTTCAGAAACGCTTTCAAATTCAATATTTCAAAATTTAAAGACGCTAATTTACTCAGAATTGATACACCCGGCTTACCATGTAGCGGTAGCTTTCGGAAAGGTGAAAATCATATACTTGCGCCGGGTATTTAATATTCGGCTCCGCCCGAAGTTAGACTTTCTACTTGTTTTTGTTTTTATTTTTACCTTTGCCTTTATCCTTTTCCTTATCTATGTACGTAGTCACTTTTACCTTCGTTTCAGTATTGGTCTTTTTCTAGGTGTTATTCTTTAACCTTTTATTAGCAAATTTTTGTTAAATGAATACCATATGCATAATCACAAGAAACACTTGTTTTAGCCCAAACCATTTCAGTTGCACCATTTCCATTGCACCTTTTCGGTGTGCAATTTCCGTTGAATTTGCTAATTTACTCCCAACCAACCAACCGCCGCTAAAGAAGTTTCACTACACAAATTTTGCACAGGGTCATATTATAATAATACCTATCTAAAATTAATAAAATAGTCGATGGATAATAATTTTCAATTTTGAGGGTCCCACTTGAGAAATTTTTTTTCAGCTTAATACAGCATATTTATGCAGCTCGAAACAGACGATCGTTTGTGCCGTTCGTGTGTTGGTACTGTGTAAGCGGAAATCGGCTGGCAGCAAGACAGCCAATTACACTTAAGGTGATTCAAAAATCAGAATATGATTGCAACGTAATCGGCGTGAAGACAAGACGAATATGAACGATAGAGTTGCAAAGTTGCGCGCAGAAATGGTATCGTATGCAGACGAATCTTTCGTTGCGGCTTATAGTTAGAGATAGATAAATAGGCCGGTACACTTTGTCTTCTCACTCAATTGATATGAGAAAATATACATACATACATAGCACAAGTAAATAAGTAAAATTAAAACAATTGTAGTAAGACTTTAGACGAGAACTTGTTTAGCAACGATATACCGCAACATTTATTTTCAGGTTAATGAGGCGAGATTCATAATAGAAAAATGCCAGTCAAGAACAATGCTTGCCCCTTTTTGCTCACCCCTTCAATCGTAAATAAAATTACGTTTCAACAAAAGTTACAATTAAAGTTGCTTGCAAAAGTGGAAACCGTAACATTAATGAATGCAGCGCCGTTTTGGAAGTAAATGAGTGCAAAGGTAAAGCAACGCAACATAATTTTCTAACAATGGCAGCATCAGTTGGTTGAGTGTACTTGTAGTTGAGGAGCAACAAGGCAAAAAATAATAATTGTAACTAAATCCAAGCAAAAGTTGAAAATAAGGTACACAAATTTTATTCAGGTTTTTGCTTATGCATACATATATATGAATATGCGTAGTTGAGTATATCACACACACATACTTATGTAAATAAGCCTTTGCACGCATTTTGCAATGAACGCCACAATATTCACATAAGTTTGCAAGCGAACAATACGCAAACAATTTTTATTCCAAATGTACGCAATTTCTAGTATACACTGATATTGTATGTGTTTGAACCGAGGTTAAGATACTCGGAACCCATGGGAAAACATGTGTCCGTTTTCCAGGCTGAAACATACGCCATAGAAAGATGCGCGGACATTAATATCAAGCGAAACTACCGGAATGAGAATATCACAATCTTTACTGATAGCCAAGTGGCCATCAAGGCCCTCAGATCTTACCATGTAACATCTAAGCTGGTTATGGAGTGCCTCGACAAGCTGAATACTCTTGGTTTGACCAAACAGGTTTGGGTTCTTTGGATTCTGGGACATATCGATAATAAAGGAAAGGAGATTGCGGACAAGCTAGAGAAGAAAGGTACATCCCGGCTCAAAGCCCTTCTTTGGCTAGGGAAAAGGGGCACTCTCTGAACTTATTCGGTTAGAGGAAGAGGCTCAAAGAAATCGCTACTGGGATAATCTACCTGGTCTAGAGCAGTCCAAAGCACTTTTAGGAACATACAACCTAAAACGCTTCAGGGAATGTGTAAGCTTATCAAAGAATAACTTAAGAATTGTTACAGGAATCCTGACAGGACACTGCAGGCTGAAGTATCCCCTAACTAAATTGGGAATTTACTCGCATGAGCGATGCAGATTTTACAGGATGGAAAACGAGACTGTACATGTGTCTTAGAAGAATGTCCTGCACTGATGCACAAAAACGCAAAAGTCACCTGGATGAACATCTGATAACCAAAGGCGAAGTGGTTCCTTACAAAATTTTCTCTTGGATACTGGATTAATAGACACACCATAGATCCATGAAGGGGGCACAATAGATCTTAAAGGCGCAGTGCTGTATCCCCAACAATAATAATAATGTAGGTACGAATCATATCCCTATGCTTTTCATGCCGAAAACTCGTTTCTACATCCGTAGATGTAGTTGGACAAAATTTAAATAAACTTCATTTTGCTGGGGTGTACTCCGTTAGATCTTCACTCCTAGTTCCGAAGTCAGTAAATAATATGTCTTTTATATTAGCAATTGTGCTATAGCTCGGGTTTCTGGCCAAAATATTTTAAAGGTTTTTTTAAATATACATAGACACATATATTTGTGTTCAACAGTTGCAGAAAACGATAGCATATATAACTCAATTCTTTCTTAAGTGGACTTAGGCGGTTATTGCTTATGACCATAGAGTTAAGGTTTTTTCAAAGATATGGTTTTATACTATTGTTTATGACCACACATATACAAATAACTAATTTATTATGTGTGTATGTATGAGCCCACTATCATTAGCGTCTTAAATCAATTGAAAACAATCATTCACTTTTTGAATAAAATTCTAATTAATGTTACGTCGTAAAAACCAGTAAAGTTTTTTTCTACCACTCTAAAAAAGAAGTTACTAGTCGAAAATAAATGAAAACTTTCTACATTTGTAAACAACTTCTACAAAACATAAAAACCAATAACAAAGTAAAACGTTTCTATTTCTATTTTCAATTGTTCGCATAAATGAATAAATGCAGTCGCTGGCAGGATAAAGTTTTCAAATAGATGTGTTGAGAAAATTTCTCGACAGTTTTTCTCTATCAGTTACAAATGAAATTTCTGAGGCAGAAATTAATTATTAGGATGAGTATGTTATGCATAATAATTGGTACCTTTGTTTATGCTGTTAATCACAGTTTAGTACTTATTTGTACATTTGTTTGCACGCAATTGTGTATGAGGACATCTGGCAATTCATACCAATACAATGCAGAATTTTCTCTTTCATCTGGTACACTGCACTGAATTATTTAACTATTTTGGAATCAATCTTTACTTCGAAATTTCAAAGTCCTATAAAAAAGAATCTGACGCCAGAGGGAACAAAGTAAAAACGCAGTTTTACTTTATTTAGTCCATAGTTTCGTGTACATTGATTGTTTCGAGATTTTCGAAATGGTTTTGTTTTTGTTGAGAACAATCTATCCCATAGTTTACTGCCGTGCCTAATCATTAGGGTGGTCCAAAAATGTATGTGAAAAAGTAAGGTCGGAATTTTCATGCTCTCACCCCTAAGATTGTTCTATAACGCGAAAAAATTTACCTTTAATTTTTTTATTTTAAAATCAAAAAGGATTTAGAGGTCGCTCAAAGTGCCCAAAGTTTTCCATGCATTTTATATGGGGAAAAAACAAGTTTTCGTAGAAACGGTATATAATAGTTAAACATCAATAGTTTTCTACGAAAAAACAAATTTTTCGGCCAAAAGGAAAAATACGTGTCTCATTGTTTTGACCAAGAATCAACCTTTTGAAGTTTCGTTGAATAATAAAATCATGTCCCGAGTGGACCGTTTGAATTTAAATGGGAAGCATCTGCTGCTTATGATCCACCCATTAGACAACCAATTCTAAGTAGGGGCAAAGTATAAATGAAGTGCAGTTGAAATTTATCTCACTATTTTGTTCCCTATCTATATTTTCGACAAAAACTGGTAAATAAAAGGCATTTGCATTAAAAGCGCTTTCTTTTCATTTTAAAAAATTAACATTTTGGTGTGGATCTCCACAAATGGTCTTATTTCAAAATAATTTATTGACAGATTTTACAAAGCGAAAATAATTGATTTTAAAATAATTCATAAATTACGAATGAGTCATAATGTGAACATCATTTGGCGTTGATTATGCGAAAAATAAGAAAGTGTCTGGGTTCATTAAACTTTTGATATACATGTTTATGTAAGTATATATGTACAGCTACATACATACATATCTACATAAATATGTCAAGAATTAACTAAGCTTTCCTTCTTTAAGCATAGAATGCTAGACGCATATGCAAATTTATCTATAAAAAAGTCAGCAGAAATTTAGATAATGTGATTTTAATGGCCAAAAACTGCCATTATGTAAATTGAAAAATCTAAGCTACGTACTTAGAGCTTTCTCAATAAAAGCTTCAACATAAGGCGCATAGGGTTTTATTTTGGAGGCATATGTATGCACATACCCACAAACATTTACTTAACGTTCTTTGTTGCATATAAAACCAAATTGGCAGGAATATTCATTAGCATTACACGAGTAATCATTCATAAAAAATGTAGCAAAGATTTATGGGCTTACGATAAACGCCTAGACATGACGTTTATGCGCATCTTTTAATGTCGAATAATGAGCTATTTATTTGTATCTTTGTTCGAAATTTTTCTATGAAAGTGACAAGAAAAAGATGCATTCACTTAAGAGCACAATTAATAGGCAAAAATATGAAAGAATTCCTTTATTTTAGAGGGACAAGCACATAATGTATCAAAATTCCCTGAACCCGAACAAATGTACTGGAAAATGGATTGAGCACAGAAAATCTTGTCTTCGCTTATGGCAACATATGAACGGTTTTCTTTATATAAAATAAAATAAAAATTATAAGAGCAAGATGAAATATGTAGGTCGAATTGTCGAAGGCAGGCTCCAAGAAATATTGTATATTTCGTGTGTGTGGGTCCATAAATTTTGTTTTCTATGTACATCCCAATCGACGCTTGCAATTCCCAAATTGGTTTTTATTTTATCTATGCATCAGCGACGAAAACGATGCTACAGCAATGAAACCAGCCAGGGATTTAATAATAAATGGGACATACAACAACAGCTCACTTCACCTGAAACGTGCCAATTAAGTGTCAGCATGTGCTTGCCCACGCATGCATATTCATAATTATGTGCACTAAAGAAGAAAATCAACAATTATCAAGGTATCTATCAACAGCAGCCGCGGTGCAAATATTCAACTCACTGCCGTCCCGAAATTGGAGCGCGTTGCGTTTTCCAATGCCAACGAGTGCAAGCGCGCGCTATACTCAAATCCACGCGGAATAATTTGTAACGTTTTCTCATTTCCTCTCGTTTTTATTCTCGCTTCCTCTTTCACTTTTTTGTCCTCTCCCTTTCTTTCCGTCTTCTGCATCCAACTTCTACACATAACGCCCTGTCAATTGTGGAATACTTCATACAAATTGTGTGGGCATGAGGATTTTTGACAGTTCCTTGGCGCTTGACGAGCCAATTTAGGGATGACAGTCAGAATGTGCAACTAGCGTCTGGATACAGGTTCATCTTAATAGTTTCTATAGTATAGTATAGTAGTATTGTATATAGTATATAGTACCTTATATGTAGTACTAAAGGAGTATAGTATGGAGGTTTGCCATTGCCTGTCGAGGTGTGACCACTGTTAAGAACAAAACCATTTTTCTATTTTTTTTTCGGGATGTTGCTTTGACCAGGGCTTGAACACAGGTGCTTCGGAGTGGAAGTGCGCACTGCTAACCACCAAACCACAGTGGCTCCTTGCACTGAGAAAAAAATTAACCAAAAATGTGTTAATATTACCAAACTCAAATTTTTTAAAGGAATCAAAGTATTTTTTTTAAATCAGCGGCATGGTTGGTATTTTCAGCAACGATTAGGTAATATTAACCACACTTCTTTGGGATGAATACGCTTATGTTCTGCACTTCACAGATGCTTTTTCATAATTCGAATATACAAAACAAAAATTTTTATTATCATTTTTTTTATTATCGGAGAGAATCGGGATGAAATAAAACTACTATTGTTTCTGACAATATAATTCTAGTATTATTTCGTAATACAAAATTTTCTTGAAAACTGGTATTAGACCAAATAAGGCGGTACATTTTGCGACAAAATACATCACTTGTTTAAGCAAAAGATAATTTTGTAGATTTTTTTTTTCAAATAAAGAAAAAATTGTACACCATAAGACTGCTAAAATAACTAAATATTTAAGAAGTAAAATCGTCCCATTTCAATAGCTTAGAAACATTCAAAAACTCATCACAGTATTTACATATCGTCACCTGGAATGCAAAAAGACGCAACAACATCGTATATGAAATAGAAAAAGTCGTTGCTAATATTTTTTTTTTTTATGAAATGATGTGGGGAGTTGTAATTCGATGAAATCCATCATATAAATCAAAAAGCGAATTTTGAATTTTTTATTAGTTATGACTTTTTGCATTTCAACGATGATGTTTGTTACGTTTTTTTGCATTTCAGGTGGCGGTAGGTATGTAGTATGTCATCACCTGTGCCTTTTGTTCTCTTACAAATGTCAGGATTCGTCTTAATACATTCCATTCTTGCCACCTGTTAACCAGAATGTAAACCAATCATTAAGAATTCAGTGCACTGCTCTTCATTTACATTCAACAAAAGACCATGAAACCATGAAACCAACGAAGTGTTATACTGCGTGTCTTAACTGTCGCATGTCGCATGTGGAGTGTTTAGTTGCACGTGTATATGATGCTATCAAATTTCTTTGTCAGCCCATGCGAGGTATTTAATTTCATTTCTAACATACCTAGAAAAGGTGATATTGAACACATCTACATAGATTTGACTGATTCAAATGAAACTAAGAACAATAGAAATACTTTGAAGTATTCTTTAGAAAATGCGAGAGGATATGTAGAACATGGACAAACATATCAAGACTATTTAGGGCGAAATCTTATTGAAAATTCTTCACTATTTAATATCAAGAGTATGGAAACTAATATACCATAGATTTTTGTATATGGAGCGCGACATTTGAAGTTAGTACACGCGGTTTTGCTTATAACTTATTTCATAAGAAAACAATTTTAATTATTATGATTCGCTTATGTAAAATACTGTTGTCTACCACTTTTCATTGCTCGCCGATTGTTTTACGAAGTGAAATAGAAGGGAATGAAAAGATTTCTTGTTAATAACCGCAGTATATGTACCTTCAAAAGAACTGCAAGGGATGTTAAAGCTAGCAGAAAAGAGTGCTTCGGATAAAAAAAATCAAGCCAGCTGTCAACGGAAATTGAAAGCAGGAAAAGGGTAAAATAAAAGGTTGTGGTGACCGTAATAAAGCCAACAAGGTGGTGGCCATGATGAGGAATAACTCCAATCTTTCAGGATGAAAACAGCTCAGCTATCAATTTGGTCTGAGTTATTTGAACGAAGAGTGAAAAAAGTGCCGGAGCTGAAGACCTACAAAGTTCAGTGTTCGAATACTCGCCATTTTTACAAAACCGGTTTTCGAGTTATTCGCAAAATTGCAATTTGAAAATAAACCGGTTCCCAATTGTGAAATAAAAAATAACTGGATAAACCAAATTTATTTTACATCCTAGTTTTCATTAAGAGCAGATGCTTATGTTGGTATGAAGTCATGACTAAAAATTACAATAAATCTATTAAAGGTAGGTTGAAAAGAGCAATGCAAAATAAGCAAAATGCCTTTTAGATCAAAGTTCAAAAAAAATACAAAATCAGTGCAAAATTCACGTTTGGTCTTGTTTGAAAATTTTTTTTTATAATTTATTGCATTTTTTTTGCCTTTTACCGGTTGCGAGTATTGCTCTTTCCGCCGTAGCCGAGTGCTTAGAGGTACCTACTGCCACTCGGTAGGCCCATGGTTCAATTTCTGGTCCCAGAAACATAATTTTTTTTTTTTTAAATAGCGATTGCCTCTCGGCAGACAATTGCAAACCTCTGAGTGTACTTCTGCCATAAAAAAATCTTTTTCTCCAAATAACCCAGGGATTTCCCTTAAACTGAAAACAAGCCTTGAAAATTTCGGAAAACTCAAAACTTTTATGGGGAGGTCAAAATTTGTATGAAATGAAAAAATCGGTTTATTCGGTATTCGAAAAATCAAGAGTTCGAAAACACCGCTATAGATATTCAAAAAATCGGTGGAAACCGGTTTGGAAAAACCGATCCAATCAGTGGTTACTGAAATATTTTTATTTTGGAATGCACTATCCTGGGGCTGGGGATTTATAGATCTACATGTATAACAATATATTGTTAGACATTGATGGTTGAGAGTTTTTATCAGGTAAAATTAAAAACAAATCAACCGCTAATTCGAAAATTTCTATGACAGTTATCAAATGTGTAGCATTTATCTAAAAGTACATATATTTTTAAACAAATTGATACCTCACCTAATAAATACAATTGCATAAAAATTGTCGAAGTTAAGCAATTTGAATTTATAGTGTGTATGTACTGGACTCGTCAATATGTACTTAAAATTTATATGTACATATGTATGCATGTCAAATAACTCTTTAGAAAAAAATTTGTTTTCCATCCTTTTTTTGGAAAATGGGCGGTGCATTTGAATCCCACAATAATTCATATTTCGTCGGAAAAAATCAAATTTTTGAATACTCAATTTTTATATTTGAATCGTTTAGCCTAACAAAGCGATATTCAATATAACTTTGAACTTTTCGAACTGGCAGCCGAGATAGGTCGATCTTCCATTCAGGTGTCCATATAATAATGGTGACATTTATCGTATTTTCAAGACGTTTATGAAGTTAACTTTGCATGGGAGGTATGTATTAAAATAAACCGATTACTCCCATATTTTGGATGTTGAGTTATAATATAATTACTAGCATAAGAACAAAACTTCGCAGTGTGTTTCTATGGCATTTTTAAGACGTTTTTGAGGTGGCTTTATATAGGAGGTACGCTTTAAAATAAAACAGATAATGCCAATTTTATTTTTGGGCTTTTGCCTGAATTATGTTCATAAATGTTGCATGAGGAAAATTAAGGTTCTACGCCGGCTCCTTCTAATCTTTTTCAAAAATTTTGTGGGGCTGTAGATAACACTGTGCTTTGTTTTGAATTTTAAGTTTTATGCATTTGCTAGTGTCATCTAAGATGATTAGAATACTGTTCAATTAAACTGATTTCTTATGAAAGCACCCAAAAATATTGTTTGTTAATATTAAACGAATTACCATTATTTTTTCTTCCTCCATTACTTATGTATATGTGCCTGCCTATGTATACTTATGTATGGCCTATGCAAACAATGCAAATAGTTACACAGTTTGTATTTACTTCCGTGGGTTGGTAACTAAATGTTTGCGTAGGCAAGGTCAACAATTTCTCTGATGTCGGAAATCAAATTGATGTGATTTATTAGTCATGCATGCATTTGCACAAGCTCGTATGTATGTACATACATTATGTATATACATATGTCTGCCTTGCAAAAAAATGTGCGTCTAATCTCTGAAGAAAGTATCCCGGGTGTTGGAGTTTGGAATTAATTAGTCCCCTCTAATCTGATACAGGTATAAATGGAGATCAGTTAGTTTTGACTTATGATTTGAGACTAATTAGTCCCAGACTCATCTCTCATGGGTAAAATTACGATTTGATGATATATATATACGCATGTAGGCAGAGTATTTGCTTAGCCAACCGTGTCGATTTTTGATTCGTACGTACGTATAACACGTAAATGGTTTTATGGAATTTCTTTCTCACTTTTTGTTCTTTATACAGTTACCTAGCACGATGTGTCTCCTTACCCTGCAAAAAATTATGCGACTAATCTCTAAAGAGAGTATTCCGAGGTTACTCTCAATCGGGTACATTTGGGCATTAATTGGTCGCAACTAGTCTCATACAGGTATTATTGGACAACAATTAGTCGCACCTCATCCCTGACGGGTATACTTGGAGACCAATTAGTCCTCGACTCATCTCTAACGGGTACTATTAACGATTTAAAGATATGTACGCACTTAGTCAATTAAATTCATGTGCAGCGTTGGCACAGAGGGGGAGTATATGCTTAACAAAATTGAGAACCCTGGTTCGAATCGCAGCTGGCGCAAATTTTTGTTCTTATTTTTTAAAAGTGACTATTCGGTTTTTAAACCCGTTCGGGTATAAAGGGAAAAGTTGGTCAGCTCATAGGATATGCTCGAACAAAAGCGAACAGTTAATTCCATATAAAGAGATCAAAAGTGGGATTATTCGCATGTTCCCTTGCCATTACTCACGGAGTCGTTCCGGATTATTCGCATTTTTGCAGGTATGTTAACACCGTGGTAGTACGGTTCGGGTGCCAGCGAAGCCAATCGGCCTCATACCGATATTGGACGTTTCGTCGTAGAGGCTAAATATTTCGACACGGGGACATTGCCTACCGTGGCACTGAAATTACTAATCTTGATTTTTATATCGCGACAGTGCAGCGCTCATAGAAGGGGTATTTGGTTGTCTCGTCTTTTTCCAATACGGATTTCGCGTTTCTTTACATCTGTAGTCGCCGAAAGGTCCCACGTCTTCTTGCCAAACTCTGTTTATCGCATTTCTTGGATGACGGTGATCTTAGCCTTACTCATCTTCTCGAAGACATGCAGCCGTGAAGAGACCCGTTTTTGTTACCCCCATAATTTACTAAGAGTTTGCTTGCCGTGGTGAGTTTGGATCCTGTGCATTGCAAAAATATACAACAGCTACTTGTGATCAGATGCTGCTGACTTCAGTAAGCCCGCAAACCGAATATGTTGAAACCCTCCCCTCTTAACAAATCTTGCCCATCGGATGCTCACGTTGCCCCGGGTGCGTAAACGCAGACACAAGGACACGAATATAGCCGAGAGAGGAGGATAACAATTCATATCCATACCATATCTACTTCCGTATCCATACTAGAGGTGGGTAACTCAGAACTGTGCTGATTTACTGTGCTGACTCTTAGAACTGTGCCGCACGCTCAGACTCACTTCTGAAAAAGTTTTTAACTCAGTAACTCAGTTTATGTGCTGACAATGTATAGCTCAGTGTGCTACAGAGTCGATATGGTAACTCAGTTGATGTGCTGACACTTGCATAGCTCGGTGCGGCTTGCATTGTTTAGAACTGTGTCGATGTGGTAACTCAATTGATGAGCTGACACATTCACACAATACGATCTTCCAAAAAGTACCATAATAGATGGCATCACTAGACTAACCATCAATTGAATATACGATTTCCAAATTTAACAAGAAGCAAGGCGAATAGCCCAGTTATGCATACTTGCACTGTTATACCATTTTTACGTTAAAATCAAAACCAAACAGAATTCTACATGTGAAGTGCTATGCGTTGGGTAACCGCTTACATGCATAGCCCATTTAACAGATTCTTGTATGACAACTCTCAAGCAAAGCTAAGTATGCATAACTGGGCTAGAAGTTAATACATCCAAGGGGAATTATTTTGCAAATGAACTCACCAGTTGAAATCAGCTTTCTAAAATTTTGCCGGACAGCTACGAACAGAAGCTAAAGATAATCTTTTCTAAATCGATTTCGATTACTAACATCATCAAAAATTTCGATGTACATACCAATTGTGCGATAGCACACTTGTGCCAGCTCACTGTGCTGACTCATTAAAGTGAGTTGGAGTTACTGAGTCAGCACACCAAAATTTACAGAGTTACCCACCCTTAATCCATACTAAACTAATTTTTGGCTATGAAAAAATCTCTTCGGTCACCGCGAGGAAAAACTATGTTGTAGAAAAGGCGAATTACTTTCCTCCCAGTTCTTCGATCTGAAGTTTTAAAAAGAATCTGGCGAAATCAACTACAGTTGAGATACTTTGGCCACCCTTCTGTATCATTTGTATGCCCCTTCACAAAGGAGAGAAGCTATTAGACCAGTCGCTCGCAACAGAAAATGCATTGAAATGTTAATAAAAACAAGTAAGAGCAGCGCTGTCTTCGGCTATACCGAAGGCTTCATACCTTTCATGAGAGATTACTGATTTTGAATACATCTGCATACATCGATAGAGGAGTTACATACTTATATAAAAAATCGCCTCTAAACAATCAGAGGTATGGAAGATATACTTTACATGGCACCAATCTAAGTGATTTTCACTGCTATGTGATCGGTATGTAAACCGGTAACACAATTTATTGGGTTTAGTTTCCTACATAAAGGATATATATCGCAAAACTGGTATCTGAACAATCAGTGCTATAGGAGATAAAGCTTATACAGCATATATTTTGACGATTTTCTCAGTAGACTTTGTATTATTATTTATAAAATATCTTACGAAATTTATCGGTTTTAGCTGTCCAAATAAAGGAGTTTTACAGTAAAATCCCATATCTGAACAATCAGATGTATGGAAGATACAAATATGTTATAGTCACCCGATCCTTTTTATTTTCACTGTAAGTATTCTCATTATAATGAGTGAAAATGGTGCGAAATTTCATGTTCCTAGCTGCAAAAATGGAGGAGTTATTATAAAAGACCTTATATCTGAACAATCAGTTGTATGGGGGCTATAGGTTATAGTTACCCGATCTTTTTAATTTTCACTGTAAGTATTCTGTTGAAATTATTGAAAACAGTGCGGAATTTCATGTTCCCAGCTATATAAATAGAGGAGTTATACAAATTTTATATCTGAACAATCAGTTGTATGGGAGCTATAGGTTATAGTAACCCGATCTTTGAAATTTTCACTGTAAGAATTCTGTTGTTAATGGGTGCAAGTGCTGCAAAATTTCATGTTCGTAGCTGCATAAATGGAGAAGTTATAACGTAAAATCTCATATCTGAACAATCAGTTGTATGGGAGCTATATGTTATAGTGGTCCGATTCTTCCAGTTCCGACAAATGATTAATACATTATAAAAATACATTCACCTACGAAATTTGATCCGGATATCTCGAAAACTGAGAGACTAGATTGCATTCAAACAGACGGACAGACAGACAGACGGACAGACGGACATGGCTAAATTAACTCAGCTCGACGTTCTGATCATATAAGTATACATTTTATTGGGTCTATCTCTTTTTGTTCTGGTACTTACAAACATCGGACCAAAGTTATAATACCATTTCATGCTCATGAAAGGTATAAAAAACACCAAATTTTTTATGGAAGTTTTAATGGACTTTTATTGTAGGTATGCCGATTCAAATTAATAAAAATTAATGTTTCTTGCTCGGCGGTCGAAGGTTCGTTATTCATTTTACTGCTAGGATACGCTGCTGCTTTTTAATATTCGTAAAAATATAACAAGTATCGCAGACGATGGAACGATGAGCTGTAGGAGCTTTACAACGATATGGACATAGTGCAGCGAATTAAAACACAGCAGCTCCTCTGGCTTGGTCATGCCGTTCGAATGGACACCGACGCTCCAGCTCTGAAAGTATTCAACTCGGAACCCGCTGGTGGTAACAAAGGAAGAGGAAGGCCTCCTCTACGTTGGAAAGATCAGGTGGAGAAGGACTTGGCGTTTCCAATTGGCGTCAGATGGCGCAGAAGAAAAACGACTGGCGTACTTTGCTGAACTCGGCCAAAATCGCTTATGCGGTTACAGCGCCAAAGAAGAAGAAGAAGAAGAAAAATATAACAAATTCAGCCCAAATTAAAGGTGTAAAGATCGATTCCTGTTCCCAGCAACATGGACGTTTTTGGTGGCAATGCCAAATTACCGTATGCAATTCTGGCATGATTGAAAATGCTGCCACATATTTTTTTGACAAACATGTGCTCTTTCGCTTGGGATTGTCATTGTATCATGATTTGGTTTCCGTTTTTGTAAAGTTCCTTACGAAACTTCCAATTTTTTTGAATTTTACTTCCATTTTTGTTTGAGATTTACAGATTTGGTATCTTCAAACTAAAAAAAGCACCAAAACGCGCACCAAGCACCAAACTCAAAAATTTTCACGTTTTGGATTCAGAAAAGTACTAAATTTAGTGCGAAAAGCGCTAAGTTGGCAACAGTGGTTTTAATATCTAAAGCTGAAATTAGTCAAGAACGTAAACCTACCGGTACGTAAACCCGAGTCAGCTGACACGATCTGTCTTACCAAAGCGCCATGTAAATGAAAACTCAACACCGCAGAATTTTTCTGTAGTTGTAGCCCGTAGCGCAGAAATCTGCGGAATTTAGATTTTTCCGTGTTAGCTGATTTCTCCTTCTTTAGATGGTTGCCACTTCGTCAGTTTTACAGATGGTAAAAAAGTTATAAGTTCCTATTCAAAATATGTTTAAAATATTTGAAATTTACTATTGAATAAGGTTTTTGTTGAAAACTAAGTATTTTATATTTAGCTAAAATCTATTATAGCACAAAAAATTGTAGTTGAAAGGGTAAGTTTATGAAAAGGCATTGATTAGTGGCAACAGTGTAGTAAGCAACACTGAGGGCTCCAGTAATCGACAAAATTCTGCGTATACAGACTGCGTTTAAGTATACGTTCTGCGTTCTCGACTAATTTCAGCTTAATACTGCAAACGAAAAGCAATTGCGGAGAAACATTGAAACTGAAAAATGTTTAAGTACTACGCCACATATACATTTGCGTAGATATAAATGTAAACACACAAATATAACTCACACATGATAACATGAAAAGTGACAACAGCCAAACAATGACCAAATAAAAATAAATTCCAAAATAAAAACATTAATGCCGCAATGTAGAACAAATCGCAGCATTTCTCATTTCTCTAAAAAGAGTTCAGTTTTCCTTTTCGTTTAATGCTTCATAAAAGAGAATAATGGTTTTTCGTGCAGTGTGTATAATCGCTCTTAACTCGCTATAAGTAGAGTGTACTTTCTCTTAATTCCTTTGCGGCGCTATTTTTGGTGAGCACATTTGCTGTCCAAGCAGAGAGCAAAATAATGTAAACATATGTTAATAAGGACAAATCAAAAACATACATAACCGCCAAAAAAATGTAAGCGAAATTTATTTTAGGTTTAGATTTTCTCTTTGATGCAGAAATGTTCCTAGTGCATGTACATATATGCATCTCTGCATTAAAAATAATATTTCGGAAAAAATGTGGCTTGCATCTTTTCGGCGGTTAGGGCGTGATATAAACATGCATATGATTTTATTTTGCCGATGATTTTTATTTTTTTTTTTTAAGGTAGAGGGTGCATATGTACGACTTTCAGTCTTTTATAATCTTTTGGCCTTATTCATAAAAAATAAAGTAGCTTTATAAAAGATTTATTAATTGAAAAATGTATGAAAACGTCAATTTATAAAGCTCTCTAAACCTACTTTATTTTTTATGCATAAGGCCATTAGTATGCATAAGATGAAGATTACAAAATTTTAAATTTATTTCTTATAAAGTGTAGTGTAAACTTAAAGCTAACAAAAAATGATAGCAATAACAATAGATCTGCATACATGCATATAAAAAAATTCAAAATTTAAGGATAGATACTGGGAAAATCCAGAACGAACGCAAAGAAGGGGAACACAGGGAGATCGAGACTGAGTTAAAATAGGTAATGGTGACTTCCTTTGCTTCAGTTACTCCCATTCATATCAGACTTGACGGATTCTGGAAGGGAATTCTAGAGCCTCAGAGCATTATTAGAGAACAGTAGGAGCTTTTGGCGGCCGCTGTGGTGTAGTGGTAAGCAGTGCGCGCTTCCACTCCGCAGCACCTGAGTTCAAGCCCTGGTCAAAGCAAAATCGCAAAGGAAATTTTGAACAAAGGTTTTTTCTTAACAGCGGTCGCCCCTCGGCAGGCAATGACAAACCTCCGAGTGTATTTCTGCCATGAAAAACAGCTTCTCATTAAAATACAATCGCCGTTCGGAGTAGGCGTAAAACTGTAGGTCCCTCCTCTTTGTGTGACAACATCAAGGCGCACGACACAAATCGGAGGAGAAGCTCGGCCAAATGGCCAAACATATGTGTAAGCGCCAATCTATTATATTATTATTATTAGTAGGAGTTTTTGGGAATAATCGGAATTTGATGCCTGCTAGATCTTTTTAATTTTAATTTTTCATAAAGGAATTTAGAAATTTTGTATACTACTTTAAGATTTTATATGTTTTCAATATAGTGTCAGTTGAGATAGGGCGTTTTTCAATAAAATTCTGAAATAGGGCGATCTTCAACGAGATTCTAAAGTAGAGCGTTGTTGAAAAGTTTTCTGAGATAGGACGTTTTCGAACCGGCTGCCGAGATAGGTCAATATCCACTTAGCTGTCGATTTATTAATACAATCAGATCTAAAAAATGAGTCTGATAATTTGGAGCGTCAAATTCATGGCGAGCTCGTAATTTTAGCACATATTGACATGCGGGCTGGGACTATCCGTATAAGTATTCGGATATTCAATATCCGGATATCCAGTTAATAGTCGTTCATTTTGGTATCCGGATATCCGATTAGTAACTGCATGTTCAGTTTTTTATTCTGATATTCAAATATCCTGATAATCTGGATATTAAAAAAAAATCCGAGTAGAACTCCCAGTTTTAATTGATACACATATGTACATACATATGTATGTTATTATCGTTAACAATTTCGTTTTACAGTCAAAATTTCGGCGAATTTGTCCCAAAAGCTGATAAAAGCTGAGAGTAATAGTACAACATTAACACGTAACAGAGACCTCACGGACAATCACACCAATTAAGAATTGAGCATAGATGCCTGAAAATGATGCTCCAACAGCTGTCGAAAAATGCTTCAGCTCCTTTCTTGGCAGCGCTCGGCTGTGCGCCTGCCGCAACGCGCGCCACAAACAAGCTACTGAGCGACTGGTTGGTGTAGGTCTAAAGTTTACAGCGCTGTTGTCGTCTGCTCCATTTGTCTTTGCTGGTCGTCAAAGAGCCAAGTACAAGGCCCAATGCCTGAAACGCAAACAACCAAACGCCACCAGACTGGTGAAAGTCGGAAAATGAACTCATTGAAATCAGTATTAGTGTGACCGCGTATACGAACGCAAGCAAGTGAGTGCGTAAAGGCTCTGTCATACTTTTTCGAATATGTAGCTTCCGATATTCACAACGCGTACATCGAATTTTAACGTATTGAATTTTACGATTGCGCTACATCTGGTCGCCGCGACGAGCGAATACGCAATAGGAATGTGTGTAAGCAGGAAATTTGCATAATCCACCTAGCCGCGTGTCAAATGTCAATTGTATTGCGGAACCAGAACGAGCGACGCGACGTGGCTTAGTGATAGTGGCAGTGAAAATGGCTGTGACAGTTTTAGTGGCAGCAAAAGTGAACGTGTCTGTCTGAATGTAAAAAGGGGTGTGCGTGGGTGCTAAAGATGTGCACGCCGAAGTTGAACCTTTGTGCTTCCACAAATTCTTCTTGTGCCATTTTCTTGCAACCGCCAATTTGAATTTGTTGTTAACCACGGCACGTACAAAATACACGATAAAATCTTTAGAAAGTAAATAACAAGACATAGGAAAAGAAAGTGCAAAGGAAGCAAAAATTGGGATAGTGTGTATGTATGTGAGCAGAGTGAGGGAAATTGTAAAGGTGCTGAGCTGAAGTGGTGGGATGAGAAAAAAGTACAAAAAAAAAATGTCTGATATAAAAAAAAAAATATATTGGAAAAATAGGCTCACGCTCGCAAAGTGAAAAGTGCTATTAAACATGCAAATAAGTAAAATTTCGATAAGCGCGGGTAAATATTTACGCTATGTGTTAGCTGTCAATATCAACGCCCCCACCACCACAGCCTAAACAGCAACAGGCACCAATGTTGTTGTAACACCCCGCTAAGATAAAATTTTTATGAACGTGTTCATGACGATACCCAAGGCTGCGGAAGCAATTTAATGGATTAACAAATACGTGGATAAGCCAATGTGTCAAATTGAAATGAAGGTAATTTTTTGAAAAAATAAAAAATAAAAAAAGTCTTTATCTACATTATATACCAAAAGTTAATGTACGCAAATAAAAACAGAATACCAAGAAGTAAGATAACACGTGCATCATAAATATTTGTTGGAAGTGAGTAGAATAATAATATAGAAGTTGGTTAATTGAAAATAAGAATTCGGCTGAATTTTAAAATGCACTACTAAAATATTATTGCGCATACTTTCTTCCTTAGTTCTTTTTTGTATAAATTTTAAACGAAGCTTAAAGTGAGAAGGTCTGAATTTCTGGTACGAGTACTCATCTCGTATGACACCACTCAATCATCTGAGCTGAACGAAAAAAAAATTTAATTGAGCCGATCTTTTAAACATATATGTAGTTGTAGAGGTTAGATTTTTCGATAACGAGGAAACGGTCAAAAATCGGTCATATCTGACAACATTATTACCAATTGTTCTCTGTTTTGCTTGCCACTTCAACATGAATAGGCGAAGGTCAGAACAACGCTTGCAAATTAAGGGCCAGTATAGTGATGGCAAAAAAATTTGTTTAATCGATTAATCGGTTAATTGATTAATCGAAAGCATTCGATTAATAATTGCAATTAATCGTAAGGAATTAACCCATCTATCGGTCGTTTCGATTAAAATCGAAAATCAATAAAAACCATTTGCATAAGTTATAAAAACTGACTGTTTTATTTAATGATACATTTCTTGTTAAATTGGGGAAACATGCGCCATGAATTCACGAAAGGAACGAAGGGAAACAATAAATAAAAAGATGTTAAGTAGTATACCATCCGTCACGGGGTATGTAAACCCAACAACGCACCACAACAGTTTTTTGTTGCAATTTAATTTTAGTTATTTTTTTTAATATACATAGCTTATTCTTTAGCAAACGCATATAAGTATAAATATATCAAACTTTGTGCAATATTAAAAAAAGTTCAACAAATATCGAGCTTTTTTAATTAGATTTCTTAGAAAAATTTTCAGTATGCGGTATTGTCGCCCATTAAATTTTTTTTATATTTTTATATTATTATTTGAAATATCTGGCAATTATTTTTCGTTGACAGTGTTGCTTATTTTCTTCCATATAAAAAAGCATCGAACATACTTTGTATAAAAGAAAATGCACAACACCACATTTGGAAAATAAAATGAAAATGTGTGCATACCTGGGTTGTGGTTTTTTAGATTGAACTTGAGTTGTGGTTTTTTACAAAAATATCGTTTAAAAATTTTTCAGAATACGAGTATGTGAAAAGTCTCCCAACTATTAAGATTATATTAGAGTGGGCAGTTTTACTGCTGCAAGTATTATTGAGTGGTTAGAGTGCCAATTTTGGTTACGTAAGTTTGATTCACACATCACACATTATTGTGTGAGTAATGTAGTTATTTTTTACGGTTTCTTTTCGATTGTTTTGAAAATTTATCGGTTAATCACTCGATTAATCGGAAGGAAAATGTCGATACAATTAAATCGGTAATCGAATGAAAATAACCTAATACAATCGGTTATTGGATCAATCGTGCCATCACTAGGCCAGTGGCTCAATGTCTGGTTAACACTAGCTACAGACAAAGCACCGTTATCGACGTGAATGACATATAACAAGGAGTGGATATCGTCGATAACGATATTTAGTCGGAGATAAGTGTTAACCAGACATTGGGTAACCGGCATATTTATTTCGAAGCACTCCTCAAGAGATCCACGAGGCAACGTTACATAAAAGAACTCAAATGCTTTATAGGCCTGTGGAATCTTTGGCAATCACCTTACGGCGAGAAAGTTGGTGTCTACGGCGAGCATTAGCTACATATAAAAAGAACTTAGGGCGATTTGTAGCAGTTAAGGAATATAAAATTAAGGTGCAAGCTGCAGAGGTTAATAAAAAATTTTAAGATTTCAAATCGGTGAACTAGGTGAAAAATTATAAGCTTTCGAATATTTCCTTAACTTGTTCCCAGCGTATCTATACACAATTGTCCAGTTATACGAAGAAGTTAGGGCGATCTGAAGCACATTAAGAAGAAAACAGTTGTTTTGAGAAAACTATATCATTCTTCTTTACCGCATTTCATGAATTAAATTTTTTATTTGCAGTTGACCGTGCTTTTCACACAAGTAAAAAGTGTCAGAAAGGTCGATAGTGGGCAATGTGGTCTATTGTAAAAAATTAACCCATGTCCAATGGAATTGAAATTCGAGAGTAGGGGAGAGAAAAAAAATAGTTAGGAAACATTTTAGTTTTCAAACACTTATGACGCAGAATAACTGTAAATCTAAGAGCTTTATAAAATGTTTAAATGAAGTGTCCAAAATTAGCCCGTATATATAATTTCACTTTTACTTTAACTTTTTATAATCAGCGGTTGATCTTTGTTATTGAAAGGGTTAAGACAGCTTTAGTCAAAAATTATGGAACTAAATGCTTTTCACCAAGAAACGCCGCCATTTTCCAATGGTAATTGCGTTTGCGATTAGGATTAATAAAGACCTTGGACAGGCATTGTGGAAGGTAAGACTACGCCCTAAAGATAATTGTTTTACTTACGGTCCACAGTGTCGCGTCGCCATTTAGACTGCGGCAAAAAATAGTAATAGTGCTCCGATCCCGCTGCAATTTGTTATACGACCATCTTTAACTGTAGAAAGATGACACTTTTAATAATGTGAAAATTAAGTAGCTTGCACGCCCTCCAAACCAGTGCGCAGAAATTCTGAAAGTGAAAGTGTTTGATGAAATTTGATAGGTAGCATTATATAATAAATAAAAAAAGTCAAAATCTAAAATATGATAGAGATCGGAAGAGAATGGAAGCTTGTATTATTATTATAAAGGGAGGCTATTTCGAGCAACTAGTTTGAAAAATAAAAATTTTAAACAAAATGCGTTTTTTAACTTATTGATAGAAAAATTTAGACTTTGCCGCACTAAAATCGTGATGGTGGTGAAAAAATCCTGCACTGAATATTTTAAATGAAATATTCAAAGTATCAAGTTTTAAAGGACAAAAAACGCCGAGACACGTAAACTTAATTTTTGGTCGTAGATTGGGGATCTGTACTCCATTTTTCTAGATCAGGTAATTTTTCCAAGATATTTTCATTTTAGATTTGCATTGCGAATGAAAAAAAAAATTTCAAGAAAAATGTTACTCACGAGCACGAGTATGTCCGAGTACGGCCATTTGCGATATGGCGTATGAGTAACATTCTGCTTCAATTTCATGCAAAAAATTATTGCACATTTTTATTTATATTTTTTAATTTTTTCCTTGTAAAAGTTTGAATTTTTTTCATCAATCAAAATATCTTTTGAAAATCAAAATATCTTTTGAAAGTAACCTGATCTAAAATCGGTATAAAGATCCATAATCTTCGACCCAATGCAAAGTTCAGGTGTTTCGGCGCTTTTTTGTGTCATCTCAAAGCTTGAGATTTGCCTTACAGTGTATTTTGATTTAAAAGCTCGCCAACCAAAATTTAGGCCAGATTTTTCGCAGACAACCTTATATCTTCGGCTCCGCAATACAATTTTCTTTATTTTCATACAATATTTATTTATTAAGTGAGAGCGAAAACTACAAGTATTACTTACCTGTTCATACCTGCCAACCCGACAGATAGGCTGGGAAAAAATACTTTCGATTAGTATATAATTTGTTTTTAAAACAAATGAATGCAAATTTAAAAAAAAAAATAATAATTTTTGAATATTTCAATATTCCAGGATTTACTAACCCGTTACATTCCACACAAAATAGATTTGATCCATTAAACATATGGGTGAAGGTCGGGCCCTATTCAATCGGATTGCGCTCAAACGGGCAAATGTACAGAGAGACATACGCACTCAGCTATGGCCATTTTGGTATACTTTGCCATGGGCCTATCGGACCAAAGTTATAACACAATTTTCATGTTTATGACAGGTACATAATATTATTCAAGACGAATTAATAGAAAGCGGTGGCAGGCGTATATTTATATGTCAAAAATTAAGCATACAAATTTTACGCACAATGACAGTATAAATTACAACAAACACAATTTTGACGTTATGATTTTCACGGTGAAAAATACAGCTGTCGCCCCAACACCACCTTATTAACTTCGCCTTGCTCGTATCACAGATTTTTTATTTCTTATATACACTGCATCAAATATTTTCATTTATTTTAAGAAACCATTTAAATTACTACGAAAAAAAAAATAAATCTTACGATAAATCCATTAAAAAATCCATTTAGAAATTGTGATGAGTCGAAAGATGTTCGATAATATTTTATGCGTTGTTTCTATATTTCTCGCGCTTTAATCTTAATACACTTAGTGTGTGGGTGTAATGGAGATGAACATGCATAGGAAAACTACATCGTGTTGTCGTTGCCGCATCATAAACATAGAAGCGCTGACAGGCATGCTAAAAGGCATATTGGCTACAAGGCAAGAACATCAATTTAATGCAAACAATGTACTCGCGTGTAGTGGTATTTGTTGCTTTTACATTTCACTTTCTACAATTTGCTCGACTAAGACAGCTCTTATTTGTATAAATGCAAAAAAATGTTGTTTGTAATTGGATACTTTGTGCCGACTATTTAAAAAAATTTACATTTCCTTATATTTACTTTACTAACGCTGTGCGCATGCAATACCTTTTTAAAATAAATGGAAATTATATGTATCTAAAGTCTTTTTTCTGTGTCTTAGTTAGCGATCAAAGATAAACTTATTTTAACCGCAATTCTTAAGGCAACAGTCTCGTCACAGGTCGACAAAGTTATAAGACTAAGGGCCCTATTCTGTATCACGAACGATAGGCAGAACGATCGATTCGTCTGCAGACGACAACCTCTCTAATTGCGATTTTGAACTCTATCGGTCGTCTTCGTCTTGCTTTTCATATATTACGTTGTAGTGGTCTCGGTTGCGTTAAAACCGGCTAAAATGATGCCACCGGACAAATTTTTGAAGCATTCCTCTGCAGACAAATCGTTCGTGTTGCCTATCGTTCGTAAGGGCCGATGAGCTTGCCAGAAAAGGTACCAATCTCCCCCTATGTGAAAACAGAGGCACAATTGGGATACCCATGGCAACCTGCAAACGAGAACTTCGAAACAGCATGATCCAAGAGGCAAACAGGTCATGGCTAGAGGAGGACACTTGTAGAACAACTAGGCTACTTTGGCCACAAATAGATAAGAAAAAGACGAAAGAGTTGCTCAGCCTCTCAAGAGAGGATATTGCAAGACTAGGAATATTCTCCCACGAATATTGTAGAAGTTGCAGGGATGAGGAAGAGGAAGAAACCGTAGAGCACTTCTTCTGTAGTTGCCCAGCTCTGGCCAGGAGGAGAGCAGGCTTTTTAGGTAGGCCCTTCTTTAGCTCTCTTACGGAACTATCATGCGTAGGAATAAAGCCAATCCTACGCTTTATAAGAGCTTCGAAATAGTTCTCTGAAGTTTAGTCACAGAGGTTCCCGTGTTCTGCAGTGGTATCACAATGGACCTTCAAAAAGGTCTAAGTGAGTTGGTAATTCGAACCGACTGCCACATCAAAATAACCTAACCTAAGGCTGTAAGTAACACATTTGAAATAATTTTTGGTAAGATTATGTGATGTAGACCCACGAATATTCACATAATCTGAAAAATGCAAAAAATACCACCGCAGTCTTAAAGCAAAATGTAGAAGGTACTAAATTTTAACTGTACTATCTCTTAGTTTCATTAATGAAAATACAACCTTGAAGCAAAGAGTAAAGGCATTTATTTAACTGCATTTTTCAGTTTGTTTATTTGTAAGCATATTCGTCGACAAACAATTTAAGTAGCTGTCTGCCTTTTTTCCATTAAAGAAAAGCATGCTCGTGAGTTTTCTGAGGGTGGTAGATTTCTTTTCAGCCAAGCAAGAAGTCTATTTGTAGGGATGCAGGCACATAATTACATATGTATGTATACATGTATATTTTACTTCACTTACTCACTTACTGTCTTTTCCCCAATCAAGTTTTCATATGTATGTTGCTTCTATGCCACTCTGAACAAAGGCTTTTATGACTTTTGTGTTTGTACATATTTGGCTATTTTCCAAGACTTGTTTTGACTTATGTCTTTAACAGAGTTGAAAAGCACACGCCAATTCTTCGTCTGATGAATATATGTAGATATTACTGAAGAAGTAAAAGTCCAATGAAAAAATAATTGTTTGAGACTTAAAGGTTTTGAAGACATTTTTATAAATTCGTAGAAAAATTAAAAAGTATGCTTAGAGTGTACATAGTCTGTGCTTTTAATTTTCAGAACAAGAAATTTATGATGGAACTTGCCTTGTGTAAAGAAATGATAACTATGCTTAATTTTTTCGTTAAATTTAATAATTTGGTGAGATTCCAGAAATGTTAGTTCCGCTGTGTCATGCCGGGTCGGGCCTCACAAATTTTTCGATTATGTGTGTTAGCGATGTTGCGAATGTGGAATATTAAACATCCGCGGATGCGAATTTGGGGAATCTGTAACTTCATAAGCGTTTTTCGATTTAATTTCTGTAATTATTTTTTAATAATTTCTTCTGCGACTGGTTTGAAAAATTTGTGCTTATAGCGAGCTAAATAAGTGGATATGAAAAATAAATTATTAATTTCCAGGAATGAAAATTTTGAACAAAATTCTGTTTTCAAAGTCGTGGCTGCCCACCGAATAGGATCAGAATATTGTTATTTAATAAAAATGCACCCTGTTTTTTATAAGCATTTGAATCTCAGATAGTTACGCAATTCTTATCTAATTAAAGGTCAGACCTATCGTTTTTTAATTATTTGAGCATCAATTCTCTTTATAGCGAGACGTTGATCATTTCTGTTGGAAATCCTTATTGAACGAGCTTACTCTTTGACTTTCCACAAATATTAGTACCACTCGAAATTCCAGCGCGATAGGTAGGAGACATTAAAAAACGATAGCAAGATAATTACGTCACTGCTGATGTTGGTCTCACAGACCAAACGCAGGCAAATAAAATACAATTACTACCGCTTTTCTCACCGCATACGCTTGCTGGCTACGGGAATTAACTCATTTCTGATGCCATACAAGCTATTCCTAGTTTAAAATTTGCTGGCGTGTAAACGAAATATTTATTTTAAACAATCCAAAAATCTGGTCGTGGTCTGAGAAAACAACAACAATACTTAGGAGCTATATTTATATAAGTTTTTTTTTTAGAGATATTCGAACTTTGCTATGCTTTCTTTTATTCTCCTGGGACTTATTTTCGCAAATCTATCAAATAATTTTAGAAGTGAATCTTGAACGTGTGCATATACTATTTTTAAGTTTCAATAAAATGTCAATTAGAAAAGGTATTGGCATGCATATCTCTGGTTATAAATAACTTGGACAATACAATAAAATAGAAATAACTACAGAACCTTTTGCAAGCTCTTTTTGATGGAAACATATTTATTGAATTTCCATTTCGATTCGATAAATTCTTTCACAAGCACTACCTACGTGAACTGAGTAGGCCGTTCACCTATGCACTTGAGCCACTTATGTCCTCGTTTCTCATTATTTACTAATACCAACAGTTATTGAACTCACCTCAACATTTTTGCATCACCGCACTCAACACAAAGCAAATTTTTGAAATTTTGAGTTCACCGAGTCAAACGAAGATAAAAAGACATGACAGAAATGCATTGGTGTGCGAGTGATAGCAAAAATTGCAAATCAGTATCACCAAAAGCACATGAGGACATATACACACACATACATAGGCAAATATGTACACACCTGTACGTATGTTACCCTGGGGAAACCACGAACTAGTGAATCAAATTTCTAGTTCCGTTCTAGATCTTTATCGCCAAAAACAAACCAGTCCGATAGTAACTATATCCCCACCATTTAAAAACCAACGAAATTTGGTACTTTTAAAAAACTATTTTATTTCACTTTTTTCATTTGAAATCTATATCTGAGGCGACGAATTTAGAACTAGTTCGGAACTATCGAAAAAGCGATACAGCGGCGGGCAATTGACACTTCCTAGGACATCGCCATGTTAAATTCGCCAGTTTTTTGCATGCAACCATTACTCGGTCTAAATGTACTAGAAGCGCACCAGTTCAGAACTGGAGACTTTCCCCATAAGGTATATATGGGTAATGTACATATTTAATAGGCATAAGGCTTAGCAATACTCACATCCTATGATGGTGAGAGTGCATCTACATGTAAATTGTTTGTATTGGTTGCAAACAAAGCAATGTTAACCTTGCAGCATCACAAGCGTTAACTGAGTGACAATGCACTTTTAAGTGTTACATATATGTATGTATGAAAGCCTGTCATTAAGTGAGAATCCTTGACTAGTTGAGTGACAGGCACTTACAAGGACACTGTGAGAAATGTGGCCCTTTATCGGAATTATCGTAATTATCGATGAAATGATTCTCTATTTTATGCTTTATATTTATATCGAAAGTTTTTAACTTACTTCTGGTAATTCGGAATTAATTACTAGTTGGTACCGTTTTATAGCGCATTTAGATTAATAGCTATTCAATTATCAATCTATTAGAGCAAGCCAAAAACATCCTGCAATGTTACTGGAAACTGACTACGATTTTAGTATTTGGTATGGTTATGTTCCCCCTTGAATTGTCCCTCTGGCGCATCGATCGTTTATTTTTCCCATAGAAGTAACACGTAAAAAATATATATATATTTTTTGAGGTTAATGTGTGGGCAAAACTTTTGAGGAGTTGTTTTTTTAATGTCACTCCCTTCTCCCGCCAGAAAAAAAAACGCTTAAGCATTCATCTTGCATTTGTTTCAATCAATGAAGTTTCAGAAATAAGTTCAATAAAAACTAAATCAAGTATTCGCACAGTTTTACGCTTAAAACGTTGATCTAGGGGAAAAAGTACCGAAATTACTAATTTTTTCATTGTCACTCGAAAAAATCATAATTAATTTTTTTTTGATAACTTTGGGAAGTTTTCAGATAGGAATGTTCATATAAGTGGTAATGAAAGTTGGCACCATACACAAAATAAATATATGTGAAGTTTCAAGAAAGTTGCAAACTCGAAATCGATTATAAAATTGTTATTAACATGAAGAATGAATATTTGTATATATGTAGGTATTCGTAAACAATGCTGTAGGAAAATATTTCACGGCAATATTTAATTACTTTTAAATAATATGACTTTTAAGTTAAGGCGTGCGAGTGAAGATGTTCCTCACATGTGATCCCGACGATATATGTCCTCTTTTTCTTATGAAATGTCATTTCTCAGTTTGTGTTCCGTTCTGCATGAAAAGTATCCTCGATCCCGCCCAACTCCAAGTCAGAACATAGGAATGGTGTTTATAGTTACAGATCCATCTCTAAGTTAGCTATATGCTCCATGATGATAGAGATGAGAAGGCGATAATGGCGAAATGGCGAAACTATCTTTTGCCACTAAAGGTATCGTGAATTCTCGTCAGCATAGTTTAGTTGGTCGTCGTTCTACAGTAACTAGCCTAGCTGTTTTTTTGCAATTTCCGTTTTCTGCGTTCATAAATGGGGCCCAAGTGGATTGCATCTATACAGATTTTTCCAAGGCGTTTGATAAGGTATCACATACAATCTTTCTTCATAAGTTAAGAAACATAGGCTTTCATTTGGTTTGTGATTGTGTCACTGATTTACGTACACTTCTAGAACACTTGTATAAATTTGAAGTTAGGTGCCAAACAAATTCGTTATCCCTCAATAAAAAAAAAATGCTTCCATATATCCCTCAATAAAATATCTAAATTTTTGCAATTACAATTTATCATATGTATTTCAAATAACCAACTCGCTTCTGTTAATGACTTTGTTTATCTTGGTGTCATTTTTGACTAAGAATTTGCCTTTGTTAATCAGCTATGCTATATTCTTCCGCAGACATATAGGAGCCTAGACTTTCTACGAAAGCATGCGAAAGATTTTAAGGATCCCTATAGTAGAAAAAATATCTTTAACTCTCTATGCCTCGGTTATCTGGAGTGCAATTTATTGTTACCAAGCCCGTCACTTTGAACGGGTTCAGGGGAAAGTTAATTGGTTTTCCCTTCAGATGCTTCGTTTTTCAGACTCTCTTCCGGCCTAACAACTCGTTGAATGCTTTTACATTTCAATTCTCTTGAGTTTATTAGTGGAACCAATGATATGGAATTATTAATGTGGCATGATTCGGTTAAGTATCGCCAAACATCCACCTAAAAATATGTACATATATCTCCGAAAATTATATTTTTCCTGCTGTATTTTGATATGGGTGTTTCCCTATTTCGTAAATGCAACTTATAAAAAAGTTCTAGCCGAATCTTAATTATGAAGTCAAAAAAGGTATACGATTTGTAAAATAATGGCCTATTGACATAAAAAATAAGAACATATTTCATGAAATATCTAAAAACATTTTGCGAAAAGCTGTTGAAACCCTTAACAGAAGTCTCGCGACTGCCGCTGGTATATAATACTAGTTTGAAATTACGTTTAGTTTAAAATATCGTACGTCTCTAAAACCCTTGTCAGGCAGCCCAGGGTTAATTTATTTCTGTAAAGCAACATATAGATGGTATACTGACGGCTAAAGGAATAAGTAAACATCTGTATGACGTTATTATTTTATTTGCTCTATTTTAATAACTCTGTAGAGAAAATCTCAAGTGTAAGATGACACAAAAAAGGCGACAAATGTAAACTTAATTAATATAGGATCGCAGATTTTGATCTGTATACCGTTTTTCCAAACAAAGTCATTTTTCTAAAAGATTTAAATTTTTTTTTGAAAAAAATAATAATTTTTTAACAAGGAAAGGGATTTAGAAATAACAAATCTTTTGTAAATATTAAAGTCTGTTCTTTTTCAAAACAACGAAGCGACTAACGATGAAAATCGATGGAATAATAAGCAAGTTGTGAATGGTCAAATAAAAATGTGCAATAATTTTTTGTATGAAAAGATAGTAGCAGGAAATAATGTTACTCATACGCAATAACGTACTCAGCCAAACTCTTACATATTCGTACATACATAACGTACACTTGTGGTCAGCTGATTAAGTTAAGTGACATTTTGGTCAGTTTTGGTTATTTTTATTTTGTTATTTTTACTAAAAAATTTTAGAAAAATTTTAGGTATGCTATTTCATTGCCCATTAAATTTTAGTGGATTGAAGTGCAAATTTCAAGAGCTAGAAAATCGCGTTGATTTTTAATAATTTTTTTTTTGCTGACAGTACTAGGCATTTTCCTCCATATAAAAGACATTGTCGAGCATACTTTATATGGGAAGAAATGCCCAACACCGTCAGTAAAAAAAATTATTAAAAATCAACGCGATTTTCTATTGTCTTGAAGTTTACACTTTAATCGATTAAACTTGAATATCAAACATTTTTCTACGAATTTTTAATAAAAAAGTTTACAATTTTTAGGTGTAACTGTTGAAGTTTGTTTAACATTTATAAATTTTGTACGCAGTTTGAAATGTGGATTTATGTGGTGCTGGTTGGGTAATGTGCTAAATTTTTATAGGAAGAATTTAAAATATTAAATAGACAAAGAAAAATAGCCAAAAATGTTCAAAATATAACTTAACGTAATCAGCTGACGACAAGGGTATGAGTAACCATTTCTATGTTAAAGTTTGATTTTTTCCATTCGCAATGCAAATTTAAAGGGAAAATATTCTGAGGTAATGACATGATTTAGAAAACTGATATATAGATCCGTAATCGACGACCCAAAATTAAGTTAACGTGTCTCGGCGTTTTTTGTGTCCTTTTAAGGTCCCTACAATGCCATTAAAATCCTTTAAAAAAATGCATGCTTACTAATGAAAATAACTTTCTTTTTACTTACAGCGACTTGGTGCCACCGAAACTCGCATGAAATAGTAACTTAATGATTTTTCAAATATACTGATAGTGGAAACCAATGTTCACTATTCATCTAATAACAGACACGGAAATAAGTGAGAAAAAGTGTTAACCACAAACGCTATTCTGCCAATAAAGTAATATAACAAAACTATTACAGAAATATCAAATCAATCTTGGACAATTGAAAATTTAGCGAACCATTCACAAAAATAGAAAATATAAGCGAATAAACCAAAAGTGAAAGCCACAGCTATGTGGCAGCTGGAGAGTGTGTGGTTAAAACTCAGCTGCACAAATGACCATAGGTTATAAATGGCAAGTCATTTTTTGGATGTTTGTGTAGTGACAGCTAAATTTGTCAAATATGTGAGAAAAATATATATTTACATGCAACATAGTACACAAGAAGCATGCAACATCGAACAATGCATAATTGAATTAAAAAATGGAAGTGAAAGTATCGATAAAATAAACATTCAATTGAAAATTGACATTTTCAAAAGTGGTCAATGGAATATTTATAGCGTTCACATTATGGGAGTCAAATGGTTATTTGGTGGCTTATAATGGTTACAAAATAATAACATAAAAGTAAACCAGCATGTATTTTGTTGCGCTGCCTGTCAAAGGTGTACATGGCGTATGAGTGACGATTATCGATTTTATATTTAGTTGAAGAAAATTTACCAAAATAGTATACGCGTAGTTTACTGAGATGACATTTGCAAGAATAAAAAGTGCAGCGCCACAACAATTTAAACAGTCTGTTTGCAATTGGAGCGCAGGGTTAGTGCTTAATTTATTTAAAAAATCCGATACAACCAAAGAGTATTGCTGTGCAATTGCGCTCTGCCTGTAAACTCGGTTGTGTGAATTGTGTGCGATTGTGTGGCAAATATTTGCGCATCTGTGGTGCCACAAAATATCCACCTAAGCTAACAAAAACAACAACAACAACATGAGCTCGCGATTGAGTGTTACCAAATAGTAAAATGCCACGGCCTTTGCTTGCAGTTGGCAGAATTTAAACGCCCCCAAAAAGGAACTGCGAGCCGGCCAATTGGCTTTTTTGTGGTTTACTGCCACAACACTTGCTCTGCACCATGCAACATTAGCGCCCATTATTATTGAAATAAAAGGCTTTCAGCGATTGTGTGTTAAGTAATTAAGTACCATAATTCCCTAGTTGTAAATTGCCAATGCGCACGTTAAATGACGGCACGAAATTGTTTTTAGTGCAAGCGAATATTAAGTTTCGAATAGCTTTGGGAAAAGATGCAAATAAAGCGATGCAAAATAAAGTTGTGTAAAAACATCAAAGTGGAGGGTAGAAAAAAAGTTTATATGCAGCGTAAATATTGCATGAGTGCGCAATAAAAATTGTGTGGGCTTCCGCTCAAAAGTGCAACTTTAAAGCTATTGGACCGTCTCCTTGCATGCAAACACTTGTCTAAATACATATTTTTTATTTTCACAAAATAATCTAGCACCAAAATGAAGCCAAGTGCTTAATAAAAATTTTATAACATCGCAAAAGTTGCTATAGCGCCAAAAAAGATACATTGATGAGCATATTCGAGTGGTAAAAGTGAGAAAATAATAAAGCTGTGAAAGTACATAGTTGCCGGAAAAGTGCAGAGTGTGCCACAAAATTGTGCAACGATGATCAATAACCGCAAAGTCTAAATGAATAGTAAAGATAAAAAAA
>NW_023458564.1:2375037-2470161 GCF_013731165.1 Rhagoletis pomonella | reverse complement strand
AAATTAAATTATATAAAACAAAAAAAACAAAAATAAAATAAAATACAATGAAATAAAACAAAAAATAAAATGAAATAACATCAAATAAAACAAAATAAAATAAAGCAAAACTAAAATTAAGTAAAAGAAAAAAATTAAATAAAAAAATGTATTAAAATAAAATAAAATAAAAAATTAAGAAAACATCTTGAAAAATACCAATGACCAGGTATTTGAAGTAGACTTGCCAAAATCACATAAATAAAATTTGAAATCGTTGAAATTTGCAGATTTGAATTGCAAGTGTAAGGAAGAAAAAAGGAATCCCTAAATGAAAATTGTACTACGAAGAACCGAAAAATGTTAAAAGCACAGAATTACAGTCAGCGTCAAAAATATGCATATTCTGATGCTTTCATGATTTTGTTCATGTCTATTTACCATTTTTTTATAAATTTTTTTTTATAAAAATATAGTTCATTCCACAGCAAAACCCATAAGAATGAATTTAAAAAAAAATGCAAGAAATGCCCGGAAATTTTCATCGAAACTATCGATTTTTCAATTCAATTTCAGCTGTAGCTTCGGCCACTGCGTCAAACTAGTCCCCGGCGACCAAACAGGCGCAGCATAGTTCAAAACCGGCCGGCCAATTTGCCTTGTGTGTTGCCAACAACAACTTTTTCCTAGCTTACAATTTTGAAATTTATTTATTTTTTTAAATTCTAACTCAAATTGTGTCAGTTTTAGTCTATGCGCAAAATTTGAGCGAAATTGGAAACCATCGCTTATATTTAATTTAGAATAGCTGCGTACAGCAAATTAAAGCTCACAGGCTGCCGTTTTTGAAAAGTTGTCAAAAGTAATAAAGGAAGTAATAAATTTTTATTCTTTCAAGGTTGGATTTACTGGGCTTATTCATAACCAATTCATAAACCATTCCTTTAAGGTCTTAAGTAAAAAAAAAAATTAAATTTCGAGAACAATCAAAGTGGATATAACATAACGGCCGTTTAAAGTGTAAAAATTCCATTATTTACGTTAAATCATCAGTTCACTGCCACTTAAGCGGCTAAAAAGAAAAAAAAAACGTGACAACGCAAATACAAATTGTGTGCAGCAACATCAACTAGGTTATATCCAAGCAAAGGCACACAACCGCATTGCCCGAATTAGCGAGCACTTCCTTGTGCGTTTGTGTGCACTACTGGCTATGAATTCAGACAAATAGTACCACCGGCTGTTTTGCTGCCGTCGTCGCCGCTGTTCAAATAAGCAATCAGGCTAACTGACAGCAAGATAAAAATCTGGAAGTGAATAAAAAGTGTGCGGAAGCATACAAACACAAATGTATACCTCGCGCAAACACTAAGCCGAAAACCGGTAGCTAACGTGGTGATGACTAAATAAAGCTTGTAAACATAGAAAAAATTAAATATTACTACGGAATAACTACACGTAAACGCCATACTAGTAAGGCTAAGCTTACAACGACAAACGCAAAAAACGTAAATCGTAAATTTTTTTTGAAATTCAAAAAAGAAAACCCATTGGGCTACCCTAATAGCTAAGCACATAATACATACATACATATTTTCGCTTGACACAGTCCAATTGTCCGCGTTTCGTGGGTTATATAAAGCGGGTGCGTGTGCGCGCATGCAAAGTGAATTTAGCCATATTTTTGTGTGCTAAGCTGGCTTTGACTACGCTGCTTCGATATCTACATATATTCCTTTAGGAGTACCCTAACAAGCAGCGGCAACCTATGGTTTGCATCAGCGAAAAGCATATCGCTTGCAACTATAAATTGTCGCAGGCAATTAACCCGTTACTACTGCGATTTCACTGCATATGATAGTGCGCTGCTTTATTAATTTATCAACTGTACGAACCTGACATTATTGTCGCCATTTTTGCTGAAAAGAGTAATTCAATTCATAAAACTCGCATCAAGATGATTGCCTTACTGACGCTCTTCTTCTATATGACAAGTAAGTACGACATTTTTTTACAGTAAATTGTTTGTTGTTATATATGCTCACTAGTTATTTATTATATTTTAAATATAATCATAGACATTTTAGTAGTATAAAAATCATTGTAAGTCCGTGAAATATCTTCTTGTTTTGTTGTAAGTTTTAAAAATTAGGTAATGGAATTCAAGGCAGCGCATAGATACATACATATGTATATGTATGCCTAATAGTCAAGTATTTAAAGTTCTTTAACGCTAAAAAGACGGTGCTGTGTAGCACCAATGCATCAGAGCAGGTGACAAACCCCAAGTGACTCCCAGCATTCTTTTACATGCATAATGGGCGTTACTGGCCTTCTTCTCCCTTTCTTCAACATTGCGCATCCACAGCAGCTTACTCTCCAAGACTACTCCCAAATACTTTCTGTGGTCTTTAATTGATAGCTCGATGCTAAATACCTGGCCTCGGGGGTCTCCACACTGGGACCTTATATATTTTTGTGACTACACCACCGACCCATACAAATTGACAAAAAAACTGCTTTGTGCTGGTGAAGCACGTAAAACTATAGGACAAGTAGCCTGTGCAAAATGTGATGTCGGTTTATGGTTGAAACGTTTTGCTAATTTTCATTAACTTCTTCACTTTGCCGCCGTTTTGCACGTGAAATATGCATATATTATCAATAAACGTATTAAAACCTATACAAAATTTTTCTATTATTTCATATTTTAACCAAATACTGTCCTCTAACAATCCATCTGGAATATGCCCCGTGTTGCCACATGGCAACGGCCGATATCGGAAGAACTATACTACTCCAAAAGTTTTAGTCATATTTTTTCCTTTACTTTAACGCTACTTTTACCCTGTATATAGGTGAAACCAAAAAAATTAAAAAAAAAATTAATCTGGGACAATTTGGTACGAACACTATTGCAGCACTAAAATTAGTGGACAAGACGAACCCGAGCTTCCGTTGATGATGGCGGAGTCGATGTTCCACTATCTGACTATGATGAAGTACGAATGAGTAGCATTAGCGCTCTTGAAGTGTGCTCTGCCTAATCCACGAGAAAGTGCCCACGCAATTCGCACCAACTACCGCGGGATCAGCCTTCTAAGCATATGTTACGAGGTCTTATCGAGCGTAGACCAAGTATTCACAATACGCCAACTTTTAGAAAAGATCTGCGAGAAAAGGATCACCATCTATATGTCGCTTTCGACAGCAGTTGCTCATACGCCGCGATGCCTGAATTTCGCATCCGCTCGATACTGATACGGCTGTGTAAAATGAGGTTGACCAATACCACCAGATGCTTCAGAATTGGGATTGACCTCTACGAGCTGTATGTGCATTTTCTGGCGAATGCATTATCACATTTCCACGTTGGATAAGGAAGCAAAGCACGCCCAAATAAGAAGAAAAAGAATTGGTTTCCCGCAAAACTTTACCCTTAAGGCAACTCAAAAAACTAGTCAAAACTGCATTTATACAACTCTTGAGAAAAAGGTAGAATTACTTTTACAGATGCGCAAACTAAGGAAAATAATTGTGAAAACATTTTGTGTCAAAGCATCCTGAAATTTCAGTATGAGTATATACAACACTTACATATTCTATCTATAGTTCTTAGATAACGTAATAAAAACATAACAAGGAAAATAGCTCAGGAAAAAGTAGTAGCATGCGTAAAACGAAGAAATAGTCGCAAAAAAATTTAATAATACAACTGTGAAGGAAAAACTGTATATGGGGCGTTCCATACCATATTTCATATATATTTATTATTTATGTTAATGCATCAACCCTAAAAAGTTGAAACAAATCAAACACATGAAGTGTGAATTCCGTTCGTTTTGGTATGGAACACCCCATATAAATATGCACATATATATGGAGATATTTGTGTGCGCAAAGCCTTTCTTCAGTATGAGCTTCAATACCAAAGGCATTTTTGTTAAAATTCATGTTGAAACAGGTGAATGGAAAAATTATGCATACAAAAGAAGGAAAAGAAGACAATAGACATAATCGAGCAACATAGCGTAAAAAGATTACCACCGTACTAGATGCAAGTAAATGAGCGAAAATGGGGAAAAAGTTAAAACTCGTACGAGCCCATTGAAAATCCTGTGTCTACAATTTCAGAGAATCTGACAGCATGCTAAGGCCACTTACGACAAAACAAAGATGCGATATAAAAGTAAACGTTCATGTAAAAGACTTTTCTATTAGAGTATGGAAGTGAATCTGGAAGGTTTGCCTTCCAGTCAGTAATTTGGCTTTTGTCGTTCGTTTGAAAAAATTCCTGCACAACCTATTCAATCCACACTATCTAACTGCCGTCTTTCTAGATTGCTTCATCTACGCTTTCCCTATTTTAGATTCCCCAGTTCTTTCGCAGCTTCGATTTATAGTATCATTTTAGCGAACCACTGAACTGTGCCTGTTGATTCTCAAACGTAAATCTATTCATATAATCCCACTTGCAATCTTTTGCAATAGGTGTTTTAATTTATGCGACACTCTCTGCCACTCGACACGGTAGCGCACTTCAAACTGTCTAACAGCAATCCGTTACCAACAATAGCGTCATTATTTTGGTATTTTCTACAAGCTAGGTGATCCATTTTCCTTTCGTGGTTTAGTTTTATATACAAAAATTACCGCCATTATTTCACAGATAATATTTTTGCCAATACGCATACATAAATATACATACATATGTACTAAGTATATGTAGATATGTACACTAGGGTAGTCCAAAAATAGCAAAGTCGGAATTGTAATGCTCTCACCTCCTAGGATTGTTCTCTACCGAAAAAAGTAGACCCCTATTTTTTTATTTTGAAATCAAAAAATATTTAGAGGTCGTTCAAAGCGCTCAAAGTTTTCCATGTATTTTTATATGGAAAAAATTAAATTTTTCGTAGAATGGTATAGAATTTTTGAAGATAAATATTATTCGATCGGAAAACTCTGGTTCTCTTCAGAAAAAATACCCAATTGTTTATTTAACCATTTTTTAATACTAACGATTTTTATTGGTCCCTTTGCTTCTTCTGGGAATTTTAACGGACCTATAAAATATAGTTAAAGAAGCAATTGGGTATTATTATTTGGAATCTCTTGAAGAGAAACAGAGTTTTCCGATCGAAAAACATTGATTAAAATTCCGACTCTTCCTTTTTTACGTGAATTTTTGAACCGCCCTCATGTACATACATACATAACTAATAGTACATGTTGGTTTTATCATCTTACCAAGCATATTACAGAGAGAAAAATTCAATTGTACCGTTGTATTTGCCGTTGTGCCTTCTCACGCTAAGGTGACAAGCGAATAAATTTAGTATGGCATGTGCACATGTTCATGTGTGTATGCTTACACATGCGAAAATTAATTTAAAAAAAAATAAAAAATCATTTCAAAAAAATCTTCACTTAAATCAGCGACACTTGACATGTTTTTATGAAGCCTTCGTTTACCGTTTTCCTCTTTTTGCTCACATATATGTATATATGTATATATGTATGCTTTGAAGGATTCGCTTGGATTTTCTGGGCATTTTAAGAAAGATAATGTATAATTTCAAAAAAGCATGAAATGTGCATTGATGTACACGTATGTACGTGATTGGCATCTATATTAAGATGCTTTCTTTGTTGTTTTCTGAACTTTTAGATGCTAAATTAAAAATTCTAATTTCTCCAAAAATATCATAGAATTGCATCAAAATAATTTTTGCTTTGAGCATAAAATACATAAACATTTATGAATACACAAAAGCTTATAAAGTCGCTTTAACATCTGACACTATGCCTGGAAAATACGATAAAATTGTGAACATACAATGCCACACAAACTAAGAAATAAACAAGTAGAAGAAATTATTCCCTTGCATTCGAAGATTCGCCTAGAGAAAAAAATCCTTCAAACGCCGACTAGCATTGTAAACCAATTGAAGTGTTGTCAGTGCGTATTAGCAACATTTTGTGACTGTGACAGACATTCGGTCACCCAAGCTAATATTCAGAGAAAATTGTGAAGGACACAGTGAAGGGGACAAAAAGAAATACCTTTATTATTCTATTTTTTTTTAAATTATTTTTTGATTGATTAGCAAATCAGTCAAAGAGACGCGTTCAGGTGACATGCTTCACAAGAATGGAACTGTCAAATGTAGGAGTAGAAGTACTCGCTTGTTTAGATGGAGTGAGCCTTTAACCGTATAACTATGCAGGGATATGCGCTCAAAGTGTTAACAATTAAACATTCCATACTTTTGCTTATTATGCATTTTTCTTATTTAGGTAGAAACAATCATTTTCAAAATTCAAATTTTTTGAAAAGTGTACTACTGTTCGATGTAGCCAACCTTTGCGCGGATAATAGCATCGAGTCTGTCCCGTAATGCACGAATGTGGTGTGGTGGTACTATTTTGTCCCAGTGTCTCATATTTTTTAGTTGATACTTTGCCATCGAGAATAGACTATATGCAAAAATCCACTGGCGTAAGTTTGGTGAATATGGTGGCCACTGTTGCGAAGCTGGGGAGTTTTTTTTTCTAAAAAACATGGGACTTCGCGAGCTTTATGCGATGGGCCATAATTTGACAAACTCTTCGACGGAGTGAGTAGTGACAGTGCTTTCTAAGGAATAGTGTCTACAAAGCCAAAACTTTTCGCCAAAGAATAGTTCTTCTTCTTCTTATTTGGCTCTACAAACATTTGTCGATTGCTGTGCAAATTTGCGCCAGTTGGTTATCCCAAGCTCACACAGGTCTTACTGCACTTGGTTTCCATGGGTACGGAGTCGAAGGATCTTTTCTTTCGGAGCGTCGTCTTCCACGCGTAAACATTTCCTAGCCAGCGCAATAGTTGTATTTTTATGTGCTTAGCTATGTCCATGTCGTTAAAAGGCTCATACAGTTCGTCATTCCAGCTTCTCCGAAACCATCCGTAATCCACGAAAACAGGGCCGAAGATCCTGAATAGTTCTCTCGAAAGTCCTCAAAACCTTCTCATCTTTGTTCGACATCGTACAAGTTTCCGCGCCATATAAAAGCATTGGCTTGATGAAAGATTTCTAGAGCGTGATTTTTGTTCATCCAGAGAGAGCTCTGCTTTTCAGTTGCCTACCGAGCCCAAAGTAGCACTTGTTGGCAAGAGTTATCTCCAGGCTGACGTTGTTGTTGGTGTTTATGCTGGGTCCTAGGTAGACAAAGTGAGTATAAATATTGAAATGCTTTAATATGGGGCATAGAATTTTCTGAATAAACTGCGGGAGCATTGGCTTCTAGGTTAAAACAAAATAAACACTTGTTGGCGCCAGATAAAATAGTGATGCTCCATCGTACAAGAGAGCTTATACATTTAAAAAATTATTTTGTTTTTTAATGATATATGCAATGCCTGATTCTGGAAATATGGCAGACTATCATAAATCAACTTCTAGTCTTGCTCCACTTGCACATACAACTGTGTCTTATGAAACATTTGGTCTTGGCACAGAGCAGACAAAAGTATTGGGATTTTTTTTACTAAAATGTTCTGGGAAATTATACGTCAATGCACTGAATTTTTAAAATAATTTTTTGAATTAAGAAATCACATCTTTGAAATTTAAAAGTCTACTTAAAAGATATGCTAGAAAGAACAGATAGATAACTAAAAACTCAGTTTTACTATATTTGGCCAATAGCTTCGTGAGCATATTGATTGTTTCGTGCGTTTGGAAATTTTCTGATTTCAATCGCCCGGTGTTATTCATGTGCTCTTAAGCACTCGTTCGATTTTTATATACTTATACATAAATTAAATCAGCATTTCTTAAACCAATGGTTTCAACTTTTTCATTTATTTGAAATCATAGCCATTTATCATGGTGGAATAATACAAGGTGTTGGATATTGACAGCGTTCTCGCTCTAATCCGCCATCTTGGCTACCTTAGCTATATCGGTGTTTCCCTCTTGAAAAAACTACATTTTATCGCCTTTAAAAAAGTACTAAATTACCTCATTCCCTATTCCAAAACTGATTTGCAATCACTGAACAATTCTTTGACATTTACTCTATTCTTATCGTTGGCAACTGAAAATTAAATTAGAAATTTCAACATTAATTTGGCAAAAAAACATCGGCTTAGAGTTCTCCCCAAGTATTTGTAGTTATTTTGGTCGGTGCTTCCTTCCGCTGCAATTCCGTGGTTCACTACCACTGGCCTTGCTTTTTCAACGATATAACTGTTTTCTTGGTAAGTTTAGATGGAAGATTTAAACAAGAACTACGTATTTAACTATGCATCTATTCCCCAGTGAATTTTGCTGCTGCAATCCCGTCTGTGGTTCACTGCCACTGGCCCTGCTTTTCCAACGATATAACTGTTTTTTTGGTAACTTCTACCGCTAAGACTTTGTTGCTTTTTCCCTTTTCCCTAAAAACATAATAGTGCTACAAAGCTCAATAGCAATATGGAAACAAATGTTAATAAGCCACAATAATATTAACAATAAATAAGATTTCACTACGATTGAATTTTCTATTAGTAACAGGGTAGTTATAGTGAATGTTTTATTCGATAACTAAAACTATATTTGATGTTTGTAGCGATAAAAATATGCCTAAATCAGCCAAATACCCTATGTGGGTCGGCTGAATCAGTAAAACGTGACAGTAGTTGACTTTTGAGGTTAATATATCGGTCTTGAGTTGGTAAGGTTTTTAAAACATCCGCAGCTTCCTTTAAAGCATCGCCGCTAATTGCTGAGAGGACCAGATTATATTTACCGACATAAGATGTGGTCTTGTACGACTGAAAGGTGGCCTCAATTTGTAGAAACCATTTGTCTGGCATCTCAGTTCAGAACGGTCGCAGCTTGCATTGCGATGCAAGCTCCACATCTTTAGTTGGCATTTTGTTCGATGAAATATTCTCCCCATCCGTCGATGCGCCCTTTTGTCGATTCCGTCATGTTGTAACGACTCGGGGTCACCACTAATTTTTTGGTTTTGGAAGTTTGACTATAATTATAGGACATTGTGTTTAATAAACTAAATTACCATTTATTGCATAAGTGCTACGTTATATATACTACTTTCGCGAATTTAGCTTATCATAATATACCGTTTATAACTATTTATATGCAAAATTTTATATGAAAAATAGTACCAAATTTCGTACTACTTCGCAAAGCGGGCTTTTTTTCTTCCCGTTTCTCTCGTGCTTCCATATTACAACCTTTTGTAAGGGAGCTGTCGACATGAGCTGTCACTACGTACAACACCTTGTATAATTCCACCATGGCCATTTATCACAACAAACCTTCCCTTTCTTGTTTTCTTGTTAACAAGATTGACTTTTTACTTTCTGAACTAGGTCAGAAAAATTTATGAAAGGTAATGCTAAGGAAAGTCAGTAAGCCCATTAAAGCCTTAGATACTTAGAAAATATATTTTAACTTTTTTTATTTTCCCAAGAACCCACTGTAGATGACTAGTAATTTGCACAGCTGAGAACTCCATTTGTCGAATGTAAAAAATAGGCGGCACACCTGCTAAAATTAACTGCCATTAATTCATTTCTTTCTTAACACACTTTGTAACGCACAAGGTTAAAAACATATCGCACATATCCTTCCAAAATGCATCAAGAACAAATATGTCACTTTTGCTTTTATGTATGTAGGTAAATATCTACTAAACCACTTCTTGCAAAAGCTATGACATAATTTTTATTAAACATAGTTTGCTGCTAAAAATCACAACAACGTCCCTCTTTTCGATATGGTAAGACCATTATCTGTGCTTTCTGACGAATGGGTAATACAGAGTTAATACAGTTTTGAAGAACGTGTGTGGCGTGTATGTACATATCCATACGTGCACATGTAGGTATGAATGTATTTTTTCACAATTTTCTTTTCGCTTTTATTGTCTAGGGTGACATTTGCAATTACGCTAATATATGTAACTTGACAGACAACAGTGAATCCTCACCCTACTCAAGCTGCCAATGGCTGGTGGCATTGTGCTAATCAAAAGTCTGCCGGCTGACAAGAATTGCAAAAAATTTATGTTGCCTGTTGATTTAAGTCTCTTCAATTCAATTTGCCGTGTTAGAAGTTGACGGAGTGTTAGAGACATGAAAATTAATCACAAATATTTACTACTTAATCCAAAATTTTATTCTTTATATTTTCGGGTAACTTGGTGAGTAACACTAGGTTAGGGCTGCCATAAGTTTGAACCCATCGACCAGGATACTTACCATCCAAATAAAAAACGAAGTAAGTACAGTTGCTTTGGTTCGGGCGTTGTATTATTTAGAAGTAGTTTTTGATATTGTAAGAAATTAAGGTTTGTGGTACAATCCTTAAAGTTGAATTATTGATGATGATCTATTGTATGAAACGCTCAAGTTTGAATTTTTTTAGTCATAAAAGAACAAATTTCTCTTGACTGTGACGTAACTTGGAAAAATGTTTGGCGCCTTTAACTGGACCTTGAATGCTTACCTTACCATCATAAGAAAATTTCCACATATCCGACAATGCATTTCATGATCATTTTTGCCATTTTGTATATGCATGCCAGAAGATAATTTAAGTAGGCTATCTTAAGTGAAGCCATTCTAAACGACTTGCCCCCTAGAAAGGGATTTCCTATTTAGCATTACAAATGAAATTCAGTAAACATCTTAGTCTCACACATTTGATATGAACCTTAAATAAATTCCTTAAAGAAGTACGATTTTTATGAATTGAAATGACAGCTTTACGTTTTTGAAGTAGTCCCTTCCAGAAGCTCTTCTTTGTGAAGCGAAAGCAGAAGCCCTTAAATTTTTGCCAGTCCATACAACAAAGAAACGAGAAAGGTATGACTTTCTTTTGGGTGACATTTTTGCTCTTGATATTATCTACCTGTTCATGAACTTGCAATTTTTTTGGCATTTGCCTGAAGATAAAAAGTGTACGATTTTAACCAAATAAACTAAATAGAAGGAAGGTAAACTTACCAGATGTTCTTCAACATATTAGAAAAAACGCTTCGTTATGGAAATTTTATAATAAATAACGGAAAGCTTAACCTTTTTCATGGCAAAAATTTGCCATAAATGGAATGGACCTTCATTAAAAAGCCTGGACAAGCAGGACGTCTGGTAGCCCTATGCTAGGATTAAGCTATCTCTGTCAGGAATTTCGACTACTAAAATGTCAAACTTTTCTAAACCCTATTCTGTGACCACGTACTTAAAGTTGTTTGAATAAATCGGGTAAAAGGTTTGAAATTTTAAGAAAAGGCATTTACTTAGTTTTTATTCATAAGGCTCATTATTCCGATTTTGTCTTTTGAAGAAATTACGACCGTGGCTAAGGAAATAATAGAAATTAGCGTATGGGTAAATTTGTCAATCAAAATTGCCTTAATTTTTTCCACTTTTAATTGAGATTTATCTGACGTCCAAGTTGTGGCAGAGGAAGTTCGTTCTACCGATTCTGAGATTATTGACAATTCTAAAATAAAACCAGTCATTTTACAGTGATCGCCGTTGATCAAATAATAAAGTTGTATCCTCTCAGCATTTACTTACATATATTATCGGTCATGTTCGCTCTCTTAAGCATGCTGATAAAGTTGCACAGCTGTACTGAATCTCGACTCTTATGTCTCTGTTCGCGCACTCTTGGAAATGTGTGTGGGTTGCTTTGCAAGACAAAACTTTGGTGGAGCCACTTCGACTTTTTCGGTTGAGGGACTCACTGAAGCCAGCAGCCGTAACAAGCGCCATGACTTACAGATATGCACTTGGAATATCCGGACCCTACATAAGGAAGATTACTAAATAAATATAAATATAAGGCCGCCGTCACCGCATTACACGAAATTCTATGTGCGTAAAATGGCGCGCAATGGCGACACAAATATTGTAGCGTCCGACATCTATTGCAGCAGCTATGAGACGGCTAAAAATTTTTGTCAGGGCATTGTGGTTAAGCGTGTCTTCAGGATGAACCCCACCATCGAATGAATTGCCGTAATCCACCTCAAAGCTTAGTTCAACAGCAGCCTACGACGGAGAAGAACGATGACACCAAAGAGTATATAAGCGCCAAATAAGATACATTTGGTCCAACAGGCTAATCAACTTCGCCGCATTACGGAACATTATAGTTAGTAGTACCAGATACCTGCATTGAAGCATTCATAAAGCTACTTGGGTGTCCTCTTATCAAATAATGAAAACCCGCATTAGTCGTTTTATGTTAAATGATTCATGAAAACTCTTTTCTCTGTCAAATCAGGCTTTCACTTTTACATCTTCTAGTGTGGGTTATATTACATCTTTAAGAATCTCATATCACCCAGCAACAACTCTGTCGTCTGCCTTAGAGTAGTCATATTCTCCGTTCTCAATGGAAACATTTATTTTATAAGTAGCAGTTGCAACAAATATATATTTATTTACATATATACATTCATAGTACTTACACATACATACAATTATATTCATATGCATCTAATAAGATCTAAAGAAGTACACACAGTTTAGAATTTAAGACCCTCTAATTGTTGCGGTGTCTTACGTTGCTAGGTAGTAAATTCCAACAAAGTAGCTGCACAAGTGAATTGACCAATATTTACTCTACAACTTGCGCTTATGTATACCATTTAGAATTTAGCCTCTTATTCATGTGACACGTGCAAGGCATTACAATTAAAAAAGCATTGTGAAAAGCCGGATTGTTCACTTCCGGCAACGTTTTTTTTTTTTTGCATGAAAAAGTATGAAGAAGGCGGAAAAATATTTGAAGATGACAGCAAAGAAAATAAAATTATCCAGAATAAAAATAAAATTTATATATGTAGGTATATATGTATGTATGTAAGTAAGTATATGATGAAATCCCTGTAGTCAAATGTACTAGTTGTAAACTACCTCACAACTAGTATGGACCGCATGCCCAACTAGTCAGCCAACTATCTTTTTTCCATGCAATCAACTGATATTTTTAACATGGGGATGTCCTACGAGATGGCAATTCTCAGATTTCAGTCTCACACTAGTTCAAAATAGACTGAAAAATACTAGTCCAATTATGGACCGAAACCACTACTTTGGGAGTCAAAAAATAAAATGAATTCATGAATATACAATAAAAAACTTTCAAGTACACTTTAATACATTACACATTTTTCTTTAGCAGCCTTAGATTTGCCAATGATTAGTGTTAAGTTTTTTGAGTATTAATCAAAAGGAAAATTAAATACATAAATATTTCAAACTTTCGAACATAGATTTAAAAGCATTTTCCATTAAATGATATTAAAAGTAAAAGCTTTCAGGTACAATAAAAGCTATATTTTTAATTTTTTTTAATAATATTGAATATGGAAAAGAAAATATTTTAGCTAAAAACAAGTAAGAAAGTCTAAGTTCGGGCGGAGCCGAACATTAAATACCCGGCGCAAGTATTAAATATATGTTTTCCACCTTTCCGAAAGCTACCGCTACATGATAAGCCGGGGTGTATACATTTTAAGTAAATTAGCGTCCTTAAATTTCGAAATATTGAAATTTCAAGCAGTGGGCGGTGCTACGCCCACTTTCCAAAATTTTGTCATAAACGTATTTCTTGGTAAAGAATTGTTGCAATCATCAATTTTGAATAAATTAGCTTCAATATTTACTGATTTATCGAAGATTTTGTATTTCTCGAAATTACCGTTATATGGGATGTGGGCGTGGTTATTGTCCGATTTTAGAAATTTTCGGCCAGTTGGTATGCTGTACCAGGACCAACAACTGTGCCAAGTTTGGAAGAATTTGGTGTAGCGGTTACCAAGATATACACATGTAACCATAAGTGGGCGTGGCTACGCCCATTTGCCAAAATTTTGTAATATTCTTATTTTTCGTCTAAAACTCATTGCAAATATCAATTTTGAGTGAATTATCTTCAGTAGTTACTAAAATATCGCAGTTTTCGTTTTTCTGAAAATTACCGTTATATGGGAGGTAGGCGTGGTTATTGTCCGATTTTTAAAATTTTCGGCCATTTGGTATGCTGTGCAAAGGCCAACAACTGTGCCAAGTTTGGAAGAAATTGGTGCAGCGGTTACCAAGATATACACATGTAACCATAAGTGGGCGTGGCTACGCCCATTTTCCAAAAATTTATAATATTCATGTTTTCCGTCTGAAACTCATTGTAAGTATCAATTTTGAGTGAATTATCTTCAGTAGTTACTAAAATATCGCAGTTTTCGTATTTCTTAAAATTACCGTTATATGGGAGGTAGGCGTGGTTATTATCCGATTTCGCCCATTTTCAATACCATCCGTCCCACGCCCAAAAGAAGTTCACGTACCAAGTTTCGTTAAGATATCTCAATTTTTACTCGAGTTATCGTGTGCACAGACGGACGGACGGACGGACGGACGGACGGACGGACGGACAGACAGTCACCGCTTAATCGATTTCTCTTTTCATTCTGATCATTTATGTATACATTTGTCTATATCTATCTCGATTCGTTTTGCCTGTTACAAACAACCGTTATGTGAACAAAGTTATAATACCCTTGTGCACAAGTGCGCTCGGGTATAATGAAACGAATACTTAAGTCAACTAAAATGAAAATAAAAGTTTTCATCAAAACAAATTAAATTTATTAATTATTTCGGTCGTTTATTTTAAAAAATAAAAAATACATACTTAATTCAAGCAGTTATTAGATAATAAATATTCTTAATTTTTGTCTATACTTTGGTTTGTTGATTGATAATTGAAATTAACCAAAAAATTATATTTATCGTGTAATTAAAAAAAGTCAAACGTAATGGAAAATGATCAAAAATAACAAAATAATGATGTAATTAAAATTAACGAATTAATTAAATTTTTTTCTTTAAGTAAATAATTACTTATCATTAAAAAGGTGCTAATATCGGTATTTAATCATTAAACGGGTATCCAAAAAAAAACATGCTTTAATTAATAATCATTATGAATATTAATCATTATTTAACAGGTCTGGTATAATTGAATATGTACTTGCTTTAATGGTTTACAATATACCAAAATAAAAGTTATAATATTTTGTGAACTTTATTGTATTAAACTGCCGAAGTCAAATAAAACAGGGCATGAATTAATCGTTTTGTACTTGGTACAAGTCTGGTCATTTTCGAACTAATTCGGTTTCAGCCAGGAAATTCTAGTTGTAAACTAGTAAATTTCCTGACTAGTTTGGCGTTTCACTGAAGGGATACTATAGCCTTTTGTCAGCAGAGGTAAGCATCTTGCTCGCATTTTTGTTATTTTAGTAGGTTTTGTCACTACTACCTTGTCTGGAAACGACATAATGCACTGACAAATAAAAAATGTCAAAATGATTGTAATTTATGTTGCACGTCGAGTATGCGCAGGCTTATGCAAGCAAAATGAAATTGCCCAATGTGCAGAGGAAGGGAGGGAACCATTACGGAAACTTGCAAGGCCGGAATTGTAATTTGCAAATTTGTCTCCACTTATTATTTTGATGACAGAAAAACATCTACAGTTAAAAATAAATAAAAATTGGTGAATAAAAACTAAATATATGTATGTGTAAAATATATTCGAGTGTTCAAGTAAGTATGATTTCGGAATTTTGTTTTCGCACTTGTACGCAAGAGTTGGTTAGTGCTCACGGGCTGAAAGGTGAATTTAGATATCAGCTAATAGTTAAATTTCCTTCTAAACTAAATCTTTGCAATCAGACAACCCATCGGATATGCTGCACTATGCCTAAACTTAAGAAAAAAAATTTATCATTTTATTTTGGGCCGCTGAACATGAAAACAATGCCTTTTTTTCAAAGAAAAACGTATTTTTGGTACTTTTCGCATTTATTCGTCAATATCTCTTGCAAAACCATCATCTAATCGATGTAAACCTATCATCACAGTGTTGAAAGGACTATATAAAAAGTACATTTGCAGTGAAATGCGAGCTCCTGGAAAAGAAATCAGTTTTAAGGTTGAAACAACATACTGTGGGGAGCAGACATGTGTAGATGGTAATTTTTGTAATTTTAATCATTTTAGTATAATAAAGTGAAAGCTGCAAAATCGCGTTGATTTTTAATATTTTTTTTTGCCCACAACTTTTGCTGTTTTTTTACAAATAACGAGTTCAATTTATAAAAACTGGCGTTGATTTTATTAATTTTCTTTGCAAAACGGTCTTGCGTATTTTCCTCCATAAGAAATTCATGTTTGTATGGAAAAAAGTTCAAGATGCCGGAAGAAAAAAAAAGCTTGCTCTTTATTGTACTAAAACTTAATGGGCTACAAAACTGCATACTCAAACATATTCTAAAAAATTAGATTGAAAAGCAAAAAGTTTTAATGAAAGTTTTTAAAATTTTTCTAAGCTCTATATAAAGTTGGGAAGTCTGATTTGGTTAAAGCATAAATCGTGTTTTTGTGAAAAAAGTACACAAAAATTTTAGCTTTAAAACCTTGCAAATATGTACAGTATTTTTTATATAAACGAACCTACGATATATGTAGTGTAGCCTGAAATGTTTGCGATATTTTTTCGATCAAATGACGCGCATTAGAACTTCGGTGTTTAGGGAAATTCTTCATCAAGTATTTTAGCCATTCGTTCTCGGGATCTGCGGCCAAAGCTCTTCCAAATTTCTTTATATTTTCGCAAAGGGAAATTAGCGACTAATTTTGTTCAACAAGGGCTGTAAGAATAAATTTTTAATAGTTTAGGGGCTGTTTTCTCAAGTAGGCTCTAAAATTTATACTTGAGAAAATGGCATTTATTCTTAAAACACATATCAAGAAAAGTGGCTTTTGGATGAAATCATATCCCTCTAATAAGACATCCTTTTGTGGAAATCGAAAATATAATATCGTATACTTTTGTAAGCACTTCTGGAGTGCCCCCTGGGTTATATCCTTGGGCCGCTTTTATTGTTAATCTTCATCAACGATAGCCTGTTTCGATCATTAAAAATGTCCGCATTATGCTGGTAATTCGATTTTTTTTTTAGAGTTACAGAAAGACTAAGACAACATAAGCAAATGTTTTCATGTGTTCATTTTCAAAGCCTCTAAGCCTATCGCGACCTTTTCCCGCCTTTAAAATCCAGATTTTTGTTTTAGACTCAGGCTTCTTCTTTGTTAAGCATATCAGGTATATTGTTCGCAAGGCTTATTCTAATTTAGCTATGCTATGTACTTTAAAGATCAGTATATAAGGGAAACGCTATATAATTATTTAGTTAGACCAAAGTTAGAATATGCGTCGTTAATGTGCAACAAAATTTATAAATTCTTAATTTACATTTCAATCTGGTCAGATCTATTTTTTTGGCGAAGATTGAGGTTCACTACCCTTACTTATCGATATCATTTGCAACTAAGTTTCTTTCTAGTTTCAAAGGTTTTTGCAACCATAGAATCAAATAAATAAATGAAATCAATCGAGAACGTCTTTGACGGTATTTCAAGCTTGGGGTTTTCATCATTTCCCCTATTCCTAAAGAATTATCAGATATTTTTTTGTATTTATTTTAAAAACTGTGAAAGATGCCAAAATATTCGGAAAATTGTGATACCGGTATTTCGGGATATTTTTTAAGTAATTCCGGTCCTGGGATTTACATTGAGACGTAACTTGTATGAATATAAGTAAAATTCCATAGCTGAAAGCATTTAAACATACAATGAAATGAAACTATTTAATATTTACGATAAGCTGATTGTAAAAATCACATATTTATTAATACAAACAAATTTCAAATTAATACATTTCTTAAATTGTATTTGAAAAACCATGTGACTGAGGAACGCATACATCACAAATAACAATGTGAATACCAGTACTTTTGCAAGTAATGATTAATAAAAAGACATTAAAGAAAAACATACAAAAAAATTCTCTTTTTCGCAATTTACTCGAAATTTAGAAGGTGTACGTGTCAAACGGATCGCGGAATCGGGTTCAGCGGGTCGAAATACATATCGGTAGGTGGGTCTGGTTAGAAGCACACACGCTTTTTTGTGCCGCTGTTGTAATTATTGCACTTAAAATGTGTACGTAAGAGCAGCAAATTATTTAAAGTGGAGTCTTATAAACTTGACCTGAACTTGTTACATACAAAACCTGCTGATGAAAATCATCTTTCGGCCTCAACGCTTGTAGGCTGAACTGTCAAAAGGTAGTCATAAGCCGTGTGAAGATAATGACCTTTATCTCCTGCATGACAAAATATTTGAACTTCTTTTACTTACCAGCTCGTCGGATAAATTATGAGTTCTTCGAATTGAGGAAGTTTGATTAGATTGATTTAAAAAATTATGTCACTTTTCCTTGAAACTTTCTGTTTCATTTACATTAGCGATGCTGTGAGTACATTCATTTAAACGGTCTTCAAAAAATGGCTCAGGCTGCAATTTAAAAGCATAGTTTAAAGCTTTTTGATAATTGTATTCAAAACGGCATTTTACTAAAATCATACTTCAAATTCATTAACAAGTTCTCACTATTAATTCAATATTCAAAACTTTTCAGGGATCCCGGAATTTTCTGGACCTCTAAAACACCGGGATCCCTGGATTGGCATCCCTGGTACGAATAAAGTTTGAAGTAGGATGCGGTTCCCAATAATTAGATTCATACCTAACTTAAGTTTGTTATTCGATGCAATGCTGGAATTTCTTATATATTCTTATTTATATTACTTAAAAGTTAACATAAATATGTAAAGAAAAATATAAGCTTTTTATGATCATTGAAAGATCTTCAACTTTTTTGCTGAAGTTAATCTCGGGATAAGTGTTAAAGTAACTAAGGATATAACATTCTCTTCAGCTAATTGCCACTCAACGCTCTTTTGCGAGTCTCTGGTTGTCTGGCTGTCACACTTCTTGTTACCTGGTTGTTAGTAAAAGTCACCAATTGCTGGAATGCGCTTAATTGCACACTTGCTCGTTTTCCACTTGAGTAACAACAGTATTCATAGCGTCTTATGCTTGCGCTCAAATAAATGTACAAAGAACGTGCGGAAATCGGTATGGTAAGATATTCGAAATTGAGCTGTCCCGTCCGCAGTGGAAAACGTTCAATTAATACCATATACAGTATTTTGCACTTAGGTAGTTTGACCTGGTGTTCTGGGTAAGGTTTCTATGAGTTTTTTAACATCATTGTAAAAATTCCCACATTCGTTTATTTGAAAATTTCGAAGAACTTTGAGATTTTAAAACAAAAATGTATTTAAATATATTGCCTAACTAGCAACTTGCACTTCACCTGGCGAAAACATATATCTCCATACATATATATGTATATGCAGGCAATTGTGATTTTCTTATCCCGGATATTGCTCATTATCCTAATTTGAACAAGTTCATTGTGACTTCCTGCTCTTCTCTTGTAAGCAAGTGCGCTTTAATTAGACACAAGATGCTCGCGAAGTACTACTATGTATGTGTAATGCGCTAACAAATATGTATATACATATACAAGTGTATATTAAACTAAACTTCTGCTTTGCATCCATTTAACTAAGAGTATGTTTAGTGCTTACAGAAGAAAGAACACTTATTCAGAGCTTCTATGTTCATAAATACATACCAGTTTCTAGGCAAACGTATGGGTTAAAGTGAGTAGGCATTTATTGTTTTTTCAGCGTGCCACCTACACATATGGTGTTTTCTTTTCTACAAAAAATGTTGCCCTTCCATTACTCTTTTCTTATGGGGATTTCGTTTCTACCTAAAAAATTCGCCTTTTCATTGCCCTTTCTCTTTTCGTGCTCGGTTCGAAAATAAGGGCAAACGATGAGAAAATGTTGTGTTCGTTTCTTAAAATGTCACACTCTTTTAATGCAAAAAAGGCACGTTCTCTGCCCTTTGAAGCTTTGTCAGGGGTGATGGTTGCCCTGAAAATCAGATAGTTGCTTAAAACGACAATATTATGAATTGCGTGAACTAGATACGGTCAAGAAGGCAAAAACATGCCCTATTACATGGTTGAGTATAACATCTAAAGCATTTTGCACCGGGGAACGGGCACTGAGAAACTAAATATAACATGATTAATTGAATTTTTAGTTACTTCCACTCCACAAAGATGATTAATAATGGTAATAAATTTAACGAAATAAATGGAAAAAAATCCCAACGCATTGGGTCAATTGAAATTAATTTGTAAGAAAGCTAGGGAAAATAGTTAAAAAAAAATATGTATTTAACATTTCCCGAGTCTTTAACCATAACCATAGTATAAGTAAACCAGCCATTGACAATATGCTTATTTGAAAATTAATACATAAAATACTGTGCATGTATAGGATTATTTTGTCATTAACCCATAGGCAATGACTGGTGCAAAAGTACCCCCAAATATTTGCTGATATATTTGAAATTTAAATTTGAACAGCGAAATTCTAAAAAAAATTAATAAAACAAAAATATTGGTGATTACTACATGGGAGGTGGTCGTGGTTATAGACAGATTTCAACAAAATTTAATACTATCCTAAATTATACCAAAGACAACTTCGGCACCGACTTTCCTTAAAATATCTAAATTTTGTTCGAGTTAGCGTGTTTACAAACAGACACGACTGAACTAATTCATTTCATCATTCTGAATATTTTGATAAATATGTATGTAAAAATAGGTGTATATACATTTTATACCGTTGAAAAACGGCCTTTCTTATCTGCATAAACCTTTCCTGCATTAGTTCGAGCGTCGATATATAACTTTGGGTACATATTTCATAAAAACTTTGGAGGTCTCCACTATAAGAGTGGTATATTTGAAAATTAGAGAGTTCTACCTTTAAGCTAAGTAATACTTGTTTTACCCCCTAATTTATGGGTCCATTTTCCAAAATCAGCCCACCATTATTCACTTAAAGTTGTGTTTGGAACCAGATATGACTTTTGTAGGAACTGTATCCGGTTATAATCGCTTACGCTGCAAGCCTGATTTGCTAGGAATTTTGCTTTTCTCGCTGTTTTATTTTATGTGACTTGAAAATATTTACCACTATAAGAAAATATTGAAATTGGATTTCATTTGGGTTAAAGAAAACGACAACTGTGAAAAAATATCAACCAATACATTCAAATAAATTGTCAAATAAGCATATTTACATTTTTTGTTTTGCCTATCTGGATTACTGTATACCATGATAAAAACATTACAAGGTAAAATCATTGAGAGGCAGTCTGACGTTTGCCAACAATATAATTTTAAAATTCGAGCTCAGGCTCACACACACATTCTCATTTTTAATCTCAAACCACAACAATTGGGAACAATTTTATTTTTTCATTTTCAATTTTATATGATTTTAAAATGTTTGCAAACGTCAGAAAAAAATCATGGCCGACGAATTGAGAGAATGGTTTTACCTTCTAATGTTTTTATCATGCTGTATACTGTGACCCTAACATGTATGTATGTTGTTCTGTAAAAAATTATTTGATTTTGAATATAAGCATGCCAAGTGTTCCTTGCAAATTTCAAAGGTTTTTGCTGCTCGAGCTGTTAAATTTTTCGACATAAACATATTTTTCGTCGGAAATGGTGGCATACTCATCTTAGAAAATGCATAATCTACAGTTTTGCATAATGACCAGTATTCCATCGCGAAATTTTATTTAAATGAATGTCTAAAAAGTAAAATAACTCTATAAGCCACAATAACATTAAAAAAAAAATTACAACTCGTTTTCATATTCTCTTAGTTATGTATGTAACGTATACGCTTCGTAGCACCATGCACAGTCAGTCCAGAGGAAGTACTGGGGTATAGTAGTGCCTTTATTGCAGCCTGACTGTCTATAGAGAGACTTACCCGCTCGTTATCTGGAGTGCTGTTCAGTAGCTCTGCCGCCCTAATTACGGCCAGCACCTCCGCCTGGAAAGTGCTGCGATAGTTTGGTAGGTTATAAGATTTGTTGAGGCCGAGCTCCGCGCAAACGACTGCTGCCCCTACGCCTTTCTCCATCTTAGATCCATCTGTATAGACATTCATCGAGCCAGCACTCTTCATGCCCTCGCGCCAGCCTTCGACCTCTATGGTGGCTTCGATGTTCATCTCAAAGTACTTATGTAATAATTTCAGAATGAATTTCGAGTGTGAAATAAAAATTGTAATATGTATATGAATTTTAGTTTCCCAAATCACCGTATAAACATTTTGGCGAACGTTCGAAAATTACCTTCGATATCCAATATGAATATCGAACCGAGAACGAACTCATAACCAACCTGAGTTTTCCAACGTTCATAGTGTATTGCAAATACATTCGAGATGGGTTCGAAAAAAAACTAAAACCATAGTAACAAGAGAGGAATTAAAATCCAGCTCATTTTCGAAAGGAAATATAACACAATCACTCTCTCTCTCATTAAAATTTCAATTCGATAATGGGCTGGATTTTAAAATCATAACGAAGGAAAAATTCATTGGATAACGAAGGTTCCGTTTTGTTGGAGAATGGCCTAGTTCTCGAATCGAATACTAACCTATTCCACATTCGTTATAGAATGTGAGACTTGAAAAAAATGTTAGTTTTCTAATCATTTTCGAATGCTTATTTTGATATTACTCAACGAACACTCTATTTTTACAGCAAATTTCACGATAGCCGTTAAAGTTAAAAATTATTTTAATTTTTGGAATTTTATATGGAAATTGACAGAAAATAAAAATCAATTTCTATTTAAATTGCTGGTGAAACCGGCTGTAAAACTTCCCAAACTTATTTTAAAAAATAAACAATTATGATTTTTTTTCGAGTGATAATGAAAAATTTTTTATTTCGGGTCTTTTTCACCCAAATAAACGTTTCTAGGTTAAAAATGTTCAAATACTTGACTTATTTTTTATTAACCGATTTCCAAAAAAGGAGGAGGTTATCAGTTCGTCGGAATATTTTTTTTATTTTTATTTTTTTTTATGCATGTTACCGCATAACTTTGGACCACGCCAACCAATTTCGATCGGAAAGGTAGTATCTCAGAGGTGGTCCCATACTAATCTGGTGAAGATCTGATCAGTGGATCATGAGATATTTATATATATATATATTTTTGTTTATATGGGAGTTGAAGTCGGTTTTTTTTTGCCAAAAATTACTTGTTTTACTTGTTCTAGAACTGATTGAAATATAAGCAAGTAGAATACTATAGCGTTTTTCTCTGGCGTGGCAAGGAAGTGACACTTAAAAAAAAACCAACTGGTGTGATTTGCTCATAAACATAGGTCTGAATTACTTTGTTCGCTTCCCCAATTACGATACCCCATTCCCACGAGCACATTCTTAACTCGTTTTGAGAGTTCGCTGTCTCTGTTTTTTTCGTTACCTAATTGATGCAAACATGGGCGTAGCCAGGTAGGGGCAGGGGGGTGCTCGAGCCTACCCCCCTAACTTTCAAGTTTTCGTTATATATATATAAAATAGTACCCTGAAATGCCAGCTTAATAGGGTCGTTGCATTTCGTTTAACGTAAAGTGAAAACGGTGATTAAGATAAATTTAGGAAATATGGCAACTGTAAAATACTTTAAAAATAATTTGGTGTAAAAATGTACGATAGCCCAATGTAATATTTCAATTGACTAAGTATAATTTGATTTGGTAAAAGAAGTATAAATACTCTTTAAAAATATTTTTGGAAAGAACGTGCTTTAACTTCTTTCGTTTGACATTCGTATTGTAATATTTCATTTAACCTCTCATTAAATTTAACTGGTTGCAGCCCTCTGCAAAAATATTTCGGAAATAAAGTTTATGACGAATTTCCACTAAGCATTGAAATTACAAAAAATTAGTGCCATTTAAAAATACAAGGTGAAAATTAACTTAATGACTAGTTTTTTTAAAATTAAAGACACGATTATTTTTTACTGCCCAACTTTGTCCTTACAATTTTTGCCATTTAATGACTAGTGGAAATCCAGCAATAGCTTATTTAAACTTGCCACGTTGCATAAAAAAATATATAAATAAAGTGACGTATTGTGGATGTGCCCTAGATCCGAAAAAAGGTAAAAATCTTCTTCCTCTTGGTCTCTGAATTTTATATCTGCGTTCCCTGGCTTCTGTTAGTTGCGGGGCTTCTGTCCTGTTTTGTGTACTATATGTACTATATATCAGCTGCGGTGTTCTATTTTTCGCTTATTTTTTTCGAATCCAAATTTGACAAATAATCATGGAAAATCGTTCCACAATACATCACCGGAAGGGTAGTGTCTCAGAGGTGGTCCCCTACTAATCTGGATTAGATGCGATCATGGAATCATAAAAAAATAACGGTACTCCTAAATTGTTTTATGAGAATTGAAGTCGGTTTTGTTTTTTGCTTAAAAATTACTTTTTTTGTTTTACTAGTTTTATTTAATTGTTAACAAAAAAAGTAGAGGAAAAAAATTTTTTGCACTGAAGGTTCTTATTTCTGCGAGCGCTTCCTGAAAATTAAGACAGAAGGCTGAAAGTTTGCAAGCATTTTTGTTTTAATTTTCATATGTGACAGTCTAATATCTATCTTGATTTCATTAAGTTGTAACAAAAACCCGTTACGTGAGCAAAGTTATTATAGCCTTGTGCATAGCAAACAAAAAATTATTTACGTGTGAGAGATTTTTTTTAACAAGAGTATATAATTTCGTTTACAATAGCATGTTCTAGTAAGCAATTTATTTTCGGAAGCCTTAAATATCTACCAGCTCATCAATTTGCTTCTATGTATGCGACTCGAATGCCTAAGTATCTAGTAAAATTTTTTTCTCTTACACAAATCTACTCGTATGATACGAGTTTATACTTGCAATTGTTTACTTCACGGAAACAGATTTTTACGTGAGAAGACAGGGTAAAAGTCTTCTGAAAATGTAAATTTGATAAACTAACTACATGCACATATGTGTGCATGTGTGTGTACAAAAACATTCTCTTTCACCAGTTTACTGAACATTGTAACCGTACACTACTTATAAACGTAAATATGTACCTACATGTCATAGCGCTTGTCTGTTGTCCTACATAGACGTAGCGTGGGTTGGCAGATATGGCGTATGATTAACTAGTAAAGTAAGATAACAAATTAAGTTATTCATATCATCAGAAAAAAATTCAATTTTTTTCCAGGAACTTCAGTAGTAAACGAAAGCTTTTGCTGTCAACTTTTCCTTTTACCTCTTTCTTTTATATATTTGGAATCTAATGCTAGAATATACATGGACCTCTAAACCACACAAATTACAATTTTTTTGCTTCGCGATAAAGAATTTTTAATATTAAGAGACCATTTTTGTTGCAAATCAAGCTGGAAAAAAGCGAAATACTTGCGAAACATTTGTGACAATATACCCCTGTGGTCAGCTGATTAAGCTAAGTGACATTTTTACCAGTTTTGCTTATTTTTCTTTGTCTGTTTAATGTTTTTAATTTTTTCTATAAAAGTTTAGCACATTACATAACCAACACCACATAAATCCACAATTCAAACTGCGCACAAAATTTATAAAAATTCAACAAACTTTCACAATTACCCCCAAAAATTTTAAACTTTTTATTAAAAATTTTTAGTAAAATCTTAGTATGTAGTTTTATTGCCCAATAAATTTTAGTAGGTTAAAGTCCAAATTTAAAAACGCTAGAAAATCGGGTTGCTTTTTAATCCTTTTTTTGGCTGACTGTGTTGAGGATTTTTTCCCATATAAAGTATGTTCGACATTTTTTTTATATGGAAGCATCGTCAGTAAAAAATTATTAAACATCAACATGAATTTTTAGAGTTTTAAAATTTGCACTTTTTTCTACTAAAATTTATTGGGCTGAAAAACTGAATACTTAAGGTTCAGAGACACTCGCCTATCAAATGCCGAATGTAGGGCTTTTAATACCGATTGAAATGAAAAATGTGTACACAACGATGCATGGCATTTTTATTATAGATGAGTCGGACGATATTTTCTTTGTAGTCCTGGAAGGCTTCTTTATCCGTCAAGGTATTTTTCTTGAACCTTGGATCTACTAAGGTGAAAACTGATTAAATAATATTTTATTGTTGAAATAAGTTCAACTTTTTTAGACGATATGATAAAACAAAACGATGAAACATTTTTTTCTGGAGTTGAAATATAGAATGTAATGGCGAAAGTTTAATTTAAATATTCGGTACTGAAAAGGAAGTATTGGGTACCGAAATCTTTTTGAAGTATTGGATACCGATTATTGGGTACCGAAAATTCAGCACATCGCTGCTAGAAATCGCCCCATGAATTTCTATCTCTAAAAATTTATAAATGAATGAGGCTTGTGTGACAAAATATACAATGCTTCCAGAGAAACATAACACACTGCTGCACACTAAATGATTGGAGAATTGCTGGAATATCGGCGACAGGGCTGTCAACTTTTTAGGCATGACGAACCATTTTCTAGTTAAAAATTTGCACAAATTAATTAGAAATGAGCGCAAGTGGAAGAGCGTCTTGCTGATCAAGCAGTGTCTTAAAAGAAGTTGTGTATGTATATTAGGGTGGTCCAAAAATGCATGTGAAAAAGTAAAGTCAGAATTTCAGAAATGCTTGGAACTTAAATATTTCGAAATTTAAGGACGCTAATTTACTCAAAATTGATACTAACAACAACCCCTTTGGAAAGAAGTAATATTATTATGAAATTATGGAAAATGAGTATGATACCACCCGCATACTATAACTATATAATTTTAACTCATTATGTCTAACTGAACGTTCTATCGAAGATGTTTGAAATAGGGATAACACCACCGCTACTTACCTTGAAGCGACAGTTTTCGGAAAGGTGCAAAAATCTATATTTAATACGTGCGCCGAGTATTTAATGTTCGGCTCAGCCCAAACTTAGACTTTTTTACTTGTTTTGTCCAGATTTTGCTGAAAGGTAAATAAAGGCTCAGTGTAAAGTTTTAGCGTATATTTTCAAAAATGTCAAATTTTGAGTTGTGCCTCTTTTGAAGACGGTGTGCAATATGTAATTTGTCTGCTGCACCCAGAAAAAGTAAGCTAAATATATATTAGGAGAAATATTTCTGGCTGCCTATTTTTTTGGACGTGCGTTTTATTTTAAGGGGGTCTGCACATATCTTATGTGTCGAATGCTCCCACGGGTATCAGCTACAGTATTCGCTGTCGAACGTAGCTTTCCACCGTATATTTTAAGTACAATGCTATGTTTAACCATTTTCTCTAGTGCCTGTTGCTTGTTGTTTCTGGCTGTGTAAACAAACGTACCATTTTACAGCGTCATAAGTCGAAAAAAATAAAAATAAGAGAAACCCCCTAAGGGCGTGATAACTAAAAAAAATTATATGCATACATATTTTTTATACAGATGTTTGAAAGGTTTGGTAATTTGGCTCCTTATTTTTGGTCAAGTAGAGATTGTTTTCCTGTTATAAAAGCTTAGCAACGTGGACAAGTAAAAATTGCAAGGCAGACAATTTATGTGCTTACGAGGGAAAAATTGACAGCTATCGTTATCAAGTTTTTTTAGAAAGAAAGACAAAAGACATAAATTTTTGCATACTTAATTCAAAAACAATTTTTTTTTTGAATAATTCAGTTCTTCCAGCAAACGAGCGATATGTACATACATGCCATGCCTGCTACTCCAGCTGACCCATTCAAAACTGCGTGAATTGCCTATGCAATAAATAACATTGTTAGCTACCGGATGTGGGCATGCCAGGCATATTTAAGCGAAACTACCGAACCTGCAGTGGTAGTGAACACATCGAAAATTGCAAGCATCAACACTCGCACAAAAATTGCATGTGAATTTACATGTCACTGCACACAAATAGACATACTTGTCGCTTTGCAGAAGCTACAGTACGGTATGAATAGGTGTACTAGTACGTGTGGCACTTGCCGCACAACTGTCAGTGGCATGCCACATGTTGTGTTATTAAAAAGTGCGCCACTTTTTTGCTTTTTGTTTATTCTTCAGCAGACTTTTTATACCTTTCATGAGCATGAAATGGTATTATAACTTTGGTCCGATGTTTGTAAGTACCAGAACAAAAAGAGATAGACCCATTAAAATGTATACTTATATGATCAGAACGTCGAGCTGAGTTGATTTAACCATGTCCGTCTGTCCGTCTGTCCGTCTGTTTGTATGCAATCTAGTCTCTCAGTTTTCGAGATATCCGTATCAAATTTGGTATGTGGGTGTATTTTTATAATGTATTAATCATTTGTCGGAACCGAAAGAATCGGACCACTATAACATATAGCTCCCATACAACTGATTGTTCAGATATGAGAGTTTTCGTTATAACTTCTCCATTTATGCAGCTACGAACATGAAATTTTGCAGTACTTGCACCCATTATCAACAGAATACTTACAGTGAAAATTACAAAGATCGGGTCACTATAACCTATAGCCCCCATACAACTGATTGTTCAGATATAAAATTTTTCGTTATAACTCCTCCATTTATATCGCTAGGAACATGAAATTCCGCACTGATTTCAATAATTATCAACAGAAAACTTACAGTGAAAATTAAAAAGATCGGGTAACTATAACCTATAGCTCCCATACAACTGATTTTTCAGATATGAGATTTTTCGTTATAATTCATCCATTTATGTAGCTAGGACCATGAAATTTCGCGCTGTTTTCACTCATTATCAACAGAAGACTTACAGTGAAAATAACAAAGATCGGGTCACTATAACCTGCAGACCCCATACAACTGATTGTTCAGATATGAGGTCTTCTATCATAACTCCTCGATTTATGCAGCTAGGAACATGAAATTTCGCACCACTTTCACTCATTATTTACAGAATACTTACAGTGAATATAACAAGGATCGGATGACTACAACATATATCTTCCATACATCTGATTGTTCAGATATGGGATTTTACGGTAAAACTCCTTTATTTGAACAGCTAAAACCGATAAATTTCGTAAGATATTTTATAAATAATAATACAAAGTCTACTGAGAAAATCGTCAAAATCTATGCTGTATAAGCTTTATCTCCTATACCACTGATTGTTCAGATACCAGTTTTTGCGATATATCTTCTTTATGTAGGAAACTAAACCCAATAAATTGTGTTACCGGTTTACATACCGATCACATTGCGGTGAAAATCACTTAGATTGGTGTCATATAAAGTATATCTTCCATACCTCTGATTGTTAAGATGCGATTTTTTATATAAGTATGTAACTCCTCTATCGATGTATGCAGATGTATTCAAAAGCAGTAATCTGTCAAAGTAAAATTTGCAGATGTTCATGAAAGGTATGAAGCCTTCGGCATAGCCAAAGACAGCGCTGCTCTTACTTGTTTTTTATTTTATTTTGGTTTGCTCCCATTGAGTTGCATTCATGCGGTATTGTTTGTTTTTGATATAGGCTATATATTTTTTCTTTCCTTTCTTTATTGAAAATTGTACATAGGCATTTTTTTATTATCTCTTTTCTTTTTTTGATTTGCGGCAATTCACCTGAAGCCCAGCACTTTTTCTCCCAACGTCCAATGAATGGGTTGTATTTGAATAACACGCCACGATTCTTTGCTTTTGCTCGTATTTTACATTTCTTTAACTTCAGCTTTTTTGTGTTGGTTATTTCCTGTCCACCGCTGTTGAATGTGTGCTGTACTTAATCCAATTTTGCGGCAATTGTTTAACCGCAATGCAGTAATTTACGCGCGCATAAAAATACGATGAGCTCTATATATGTAGTATACGATAGGAATGACAGAGCTTCAATGTGTGCATATGAACAAATCAACATGCATACTCACTTACAAATGAGTTGTTTGCATAGGCATGACCAGGGTTGTCGCTAGCAGGAAATAAATTGAAGTGAATTACCAAACATGTGAAGTAAGTGTTTCCAAATTTTTCGAAGTGTTCATAAAATTTTGAGTGTCCTCATTACGGCATTTTTTTTTTATTAATCTATAATCCTGGAAATTTAATAAAACTACAAATTTGGAATACAAGTTTACCCTTACATTTTACAATTGGCTTAGTGCCTTGAGAATAGGTGCGAGATTTCCAGAATGTTTATCCAAGAAAATGGTGCATTTTATTTAAACGCATACTTTAGCAAATCAAGTTTTACGCCGAAACATAGTAAAACTGAGTCTTTAGCTTTTGACTCTGACGTCAGGATTTTTTTAAGGACTTTGTAGTTTAAAAATTATTTAAAAAATTCAGTGCAATTTAGACCAACACTATGGATACCAAAAGAAAAAGAAAATTCAGTACATAAAAAAATTGAACTTTTTGTTTGCCCAAGCACGAATAGGTATTGAAAATGTCTTTTTAATTAATTTAATTTTTTTTTAGTTGATAAAGTAAGAAGGACGAAATTCGGCGATATATTTTTGCGTATTTGAGTCTTGAACGTATGATTTTTTTCGAAAATAAATATTTCAAATTTTTCAAGGATATTAAAGGATAAAATTTTGGAAGACCATTTTCAATCGTCTTTTTGCACCAAAAAATTTAATCGGCCTAAATTCTACGAATCCGTAAGTATAAAGCTTCCATAGACTCCAGATTTTGAGAAAAACGAGGTGAAAATGTCAAAAAGTCGCGTTTTTTTTGCAATATTTGAGAAGCACTAGCATAGAAACCAAACCTTCCGCTCTCGACTACTGTCCCTGGAAATAATATCCCGGCACCTTAACCTGATGGTCACTTATAGTCATTTAGCTCAATAAAATTGCTGAAATAATTTTTTGAAGAAATCATATTTTTAAAATTTCAAGTTCTTAAAAAAAATCCTGATATCAGATACCTTGTTTATACCGACATATAAATCGCTGTGACTCAGCTCGGTGGGATTCAAAACAGATGAATTTACAAAATTTCAATACGCGTTGAAATCGAAAAGTGTATTGACTCGAATTTGTTTTCAAATCGGTATTTTCTTTCTCACATCGGTTAGAAACTCTGAATAAACGAATAATTCATTTAACGCGAATTAAAAATATATATTTTTTTTTTCTTTCTACAGCCCGTTTGTTAATAGTATTTATTATTACTAGTATCGCCCCGTTGTCGAAATTCCACCACTTCACTTTTTTCATACACTTTTTCATTTTGCCTGGGAAGTGATTTAGGTCCATCAACACCTGTTAATCGTCTAGCTCACTTACATATATTGTTTGGTGGAGTAGTATACATTCTGTTAAATAATTTAAAAATTCATAGATGGTGCAACCAAATCAGGCACCTACCGGAAAATAATACCTTTCGAACAAAAGAAGAATCATTAAAATTAGATTTGTATGGGATTTCGTTAGCGTATTAATATATAGATAATAAATTTGTATTATTGTTCGCTTCTATTTTGGTGCACCGCTCAAATTTATTATTGAATAAATGTCGAATAAGACTAACGGAGTATGTTTACCTTTTAATATGGTTTAATCGATTGGCGCTATAAAGACTGAGGAATAAACGCTAGAAATAAATATGTGTTGAAACAAATCGGTTTTTTGTTAATGCGGTTTTTTCGTAGGTATAAACAAGGTAAGAGATCAGAACTAAAAACGCAGTTTCACTACATTTGGCCCATACTTTCGCGATTATAGTGTTTTTTGTTTGTTTCTAAATTGACTCTAACTCGGTGTAAAAGCCCTAAATTTCCATTATTTTATGATGGAATTGTTCAGTGTTCAAAAATAAAAAAGTAATAATGTTTATAAAAAATTTCGTTGGCACAAAAAAGTTAAGTTTTTTTTGTTGCCCAAAAAGAAGTGATGAAGTGTTTTAAAATAAACGAAGTGCAACACTTCGATTGAAGTGAAAACGACAGCCCTGGCCATAGCCGTTACACTTAGATACATATGCATGCACTATTCAAATTAATAGCATGCATGCTATGTTTGCTTCCTTTCCATATGGCATTGGAAAGATCACCAACGTATAGTGTTAGCCAAATGAATGTGCTTGCTGGCGTTCCATATTCAAAGGGGAAACTGTATGCTGAAGTTTCTTTACTTATGGCTTATAAGGGCATATCGATGGCTGAGTGGAAGATCGACCTATCTCGGCAGTTAGTTTTTAAACGTGCTATCATAGAAAAATTTTCAAGAACGCTCTCAATTCAGAATTTGATTGAAAAACGGCCTATTTCAGAATTAGGTTGAAGAAAATTTCAGAAATCTGATTGATTTTTGACATTTTTTTCGTACGATGTTGCGCTTTTTCTCTCATGAAAAAAAACTGCGCAAGACTGTCGCGAAAAAAATTAAAAAATCACCGCGAATATTTGACAATTTTAAACTTGTAATATATTTATATTCGAATTTTCTGGTATGTGCTACTAGGACAATATATGCAACGTATAACCTCAAAAAATTTGACTGAAATCTGACCAGTGATTTTTGAGTTAAGTCAGGAAAACGAGAACGCGTATACATTGCATACATATATGGTCCGAGTAGTCTATACCAGAAAACTCGCTAGGTGGCGATGGAGTCGAGTTATTTATAAATGTCATATTTATGAACCTTTGGACCCGCTAGATGGCTCTGGAATCGAGTTATTTAGAACATCCGTATTTATTGTAAAATCTGGTTGAAATTCAGAAGATGTACAAAATATTTAGAAACCTCGTATATCTGAAAAAAAAATAGATGGCAACTCTAATTAAAATAATTATCAGCCTATAGTTTTCTTAAAACTCTTTCGTTTGACACTAATATTTCGATATTTCATATATGAATCTTTCGTATAAGTAAAGCAAATTCGACTTTTCAAACAGGTGGCTACCTCTTTAAACTAAAATCTTTCGCCTGGCATTGTTATACATATTTCAATGAACTGATGAATTAAGTTGAATTTAGTTTTTTAAGCACATGGCAACTCTCGTAAATACAGTTTAGAAATAAACTATTTTCAAGCCCATTTCGATTGACACCTATCTCTTGACAATCCATTTAACTTATTAAATAATTTGAGCTTAATTTTTTCAAAAAATAACCAAAAGTTCAGCATAAAGATTTCTTTACACCCGTTCTTTTGATAACCATATTTTAAAATTTCATGTAACTTATGTCTGTATTAAACGAAATACCAATTTCAAAACTGGCAGCAAACCTTTTAAAAATTATTTTCGAACTAAAATTTCCCTAAATATTTTTCGTCTAACATTGTTATAAATATTTCATTAACTGATGAATTAAGTGGAAATTTATTTTTTAAACACGTGGCAATCCTCCTAAATATTGTTCTTAAATAAAAAATTTTAAACCCATTTCCATTGATAACCATCGGTTAGTAATTCATTTAACTTATTAAATAATTTTAGTTTAGCCCTTTAAGATGGGCAGCCTTCAAGCATATCAAAAATGTTCTAAATTGTCAAACTAAGTATTTCTTGAAGCTCTTTCATTTGACATCCATTGTTAATATTTCATATAGCTTGGGTATAAAATAGTTCACTTACACTTCTCAAATAGGTGGCAACCCTATTCAAAATATTTCCAAACTACTACCTTTTTAAACCTCTTTTGTATGACACCCACATAGCGATACCTTATTCACTTACCAAATTCCTTTAACTAAAATTTAATTAATTAATTTTTTTAAAAATGTGGCAACCCTCCTATACGTAGTTAAGTTATAAAGCTTTTTCAAAACCATTTCGATTGAGACCCATATTTATTAATTGATTTAATTTTTTAATTAATTTGAGCTTAATTTCTTAACAGGCGGCAAATTTTTTCGAAAAAGTAAAAGCTTCTTGAATATCCACACTCTAAGCCCTTTAATTTGGTACCTCCCTTTTGAAAATCGAGTGAACGGTGCAGTTCTTTTATGCTGCACAAAAAATGCCTTCGCGTATTATATATATAGATAGTATATATATATAGATACCTATTTTACTTGTCCCAATGCTTTAATTCGAATTGAATTTGATCGTTTAAAGAGGTGGTAACCCTCCTATACACAATTAAGAAATAAAGTACATATTTTCAAAACTATTGCGACTGGTACCCCAATGGTAAATATTGATTTAACTATTTAAATAATTTGAATTTAATTTTTAAACAGGTGGCAGCCCTCTTCAAACACTTTAAAAATATTCTAAACGTTCAAACTAAAGATCTCTTAAGATTCATTCGCTTGACGTCCATATTTTTATAATATAAATTAGACTTTTCAAACAGGTGGAAACCCTCTTCAAAATGTTTACAAACTACTACGTACTTAAACTTTGTCGTCTGGCACCCATACCTAATTCGCTTAATTCAAATTGAATTAAATTTTTTCAACAGGTGGCAACCCTCATAAAGTTAAGTTAAGAAACAAATATTTTGAAAACTATTTCCATTTATGCCCGTTTTGTAATAGTTGATTTAGCTTTTTAAATGATTTGAACTAAATTTTTTAAAAGGTGGCAACTCTTTTCGTAAAAGTTAAACCTTATTGCACACCTACAGCTAGAGCCCTTTGATTTGGCACCTCACTTTTGAAAATCGAACGAACGGTGTGGATCTGATGGCATTGATTACTAAATTATTTGAATGCAATTTTTTATCAGGTGGTAACTCTTTTCGAAAAAGTAAGCCCTTATTGCATATCTACAGACCAAGCGCTTTAATTTGACATCTCATTTTTGAAAATCGGGCGAACGATACAGATCTTTTATGCTGCACAAAAAATCCCTTCGCGTATTATAGTATATACAGTACCAGGTTGACCGAGCTTTGCCCGGAGCGCATATACTTTTTAAAGCTTTCAAGATTTTGATAGCGTTTTAAAAAATATTTTAGAAATATACAAAAAAATGGATTTCGATATGTATTAAGTAAATTCCTTACTCTAAAATTTAGGTGGCAACCCTATTCCGAAATACGCTGGAATGAGCATGTATGTACTATGTTTACATAAAAGAATGTTGGTTACAATTAACAAAATTAAAATTTGTGTTACATAGAAGCGTGGCAACTCTGATGGAAGATATTTTCTGACTAAAGTTCTCAACAATACCGTCAATTTGGTATCCATATTGCGATGTTTTAGATAAATTGTGTAGAATCGAAAATAAGTGGCAACTTAACATTTCGTATATAGGGAGAGCATTGTTTAAGAACCTTCTCTTGGTACCCATGAATTGTAATATTTTCCTTCTTTTTCTAAACAAAAAATTAAATAAATATGCGATTCTAAATATGTGGCAACCATATTAAAAATATGTTTGAATTAAGGATCTTTAACATACCTTCCATTTGATACCCATATTATGATGTTTTAATTAATTGTAACTAATTTCGAATAGGTGGCAACCTTATACGAGTCTTTCGGAGATAATGCCTATTCATATAACCTTAAAATCCAAAACATTATCTGTGTACAAAATTTCATCAAAATCGTTAGAGCCGTTTCCCTATGGATATATATATATATATATATATACAAAATTGCTCGTTTAATGTAATAAGATACAGATGGGTTATACGGCGCATGCTTGAAATTTTCCTAAAAATTCATTAAAAAGTTGGAAATATCACGAAAGTTTGACGAATTTTTCAAAATTTTGTACAAAGTTTAAAACTTTGATTTACAAAGTTGTGGTTTCAGTATACTAAAGCAAACGAAATCGATATTACATACTTCACAAAATTCTACCTCACTAAATAATAGAGGTGCTAAATAAATTATGCATTACCGTCAGTGTATTTTGAAAATGTAGTGCCATCGATACATTTTTACATTGTACATATTTAATTAAATATGTATTCACGTGTATATTGTATGTATGTTTATGACAATAAACATGTTTTTACGTAGCGATCTTATTTTTACGACTGAAACATATTTATCTCTATGTTTATTGGCATCGTAATATTCTTTTCATTTACGGACTGTTGAACATGGCTATAAATGTACACATTGTAATTGTTTAAATAAATTCATATTTAAGAACGCACAGACTGTAGCACACGTTCATTAGGGTAGTCCCAATTTCGGAATGTCGTAGTTGAGCTCACTTCCTTGCTACCATGATAATACAAATGAAATGAAAGATTGAGTATTTTAATGTGGTCCTTTTTATTTGGCATTTTGGTTGTGGCCTATTAGTATTTATTTAAATAGCGTTATTGAGCTGTGTACCACGATTATGTTTATTAGAAAAATTGGAAAAATCAACAAAGTCTAAGCGGTTATAGCTGCTATTTCGGAGATCACCACATGTCCTCATCAGACTTCTTGCTCTAGACTTCAGCAAGAATCGAAACCACATCATCGATGTGCAAAGCCAGCGACGCTAACCACTGAATGGATACCCCGTATACGCGTAAGCTGTTGTTGCTAATCGACTGCCTTATTCAAACTACAGCCTGCGACAAAAGATAGCACTTCAACATTTTTGTTAGATTTGACTACTTTTAATTTGCTTTTTTTAGGGTTCATAAATTTTTTATTAAAGTTCAGCGCCTTATCTAACAAAAACCATATAAGTCAAATTTCAAACTTTCTACAAAAATTAAAAAAAACACCAAATTTTTTTTGTTTTTTAGTTTATTAAAATCTAGCACAATAAAGTCACAGTTTGGAGTTGGTAAAGAATCGCATTGATTTTTAATATTTTTTTTTTCCTGACGTTGTTATGCACTTTTTTCCGTTTAAAAAAACTACTTTGTATGGAAGAAAATGCGTTATACCGTCAGCAACAGAATTATCAAAAATCAACGCGATTTTCTAGCGACTCCAAACGGTCACTTTATTATACCAGATTTTAATAAGCTATAAAGCGGCGTAGCAAAAATTATTCCAGAAATTAAAATTAAAATGCTTGGAATTGGGATGAAAAGTTTGTGGAATTTTTTTTAAATATTTTTCACAAAGTCTGAAATTTGGTTTCATATGGTATTTGTTAGATAAAGAGCTATACTTTTATTTAAAAATATTGAAAATTAATAAAAAAATATAAATAGTCAAAGCTGTTTAAAATGTTGAGGTGCTATCGGTTGGTCGCCATGAGCTAATTATATGTAGCTATAAATCTTTTATATGAAATCCTGGAAAGAACACAGTATGCATTTATAAAATTAAAAAATATATATATTTGAGGTTTGATTACTTCATTTGTTAGCGTCCAGTTATATTTATGCTAATGCATTGAGACAGTTTAGCATATCGCCCACCGTCTTCAAAAGGGGCACAACTCAAAATTACACGTTTGTTAAAAGGTGCGAAAAACTATTTCTTAGCGCATGATAATCATGTGGGCAAGGGAGACTTTACCTTTTTTTTTTTTAACAAATTATAACAATAATTCCATTGAATGAACGATGTGTTGATCAAAGACATGATAAGTCTTTGAATGTCCACCAACAGAAGTGGAGAAGCTTTTCTCTTAACTAAATATAAATACGAGTATTTTTAGATACATATGTATGTATGTATAAATAAAGACTGCATTGGCATGCAAGGGAAGTTCGTTGACAGCTCACGCAGCCACCTTGCATTCGTGTAAAAGTACATACTTCTGCACCTGGGAGAAATATGTATGTATTAGGTTCATATTTGAGTGCATATTAAAACACAAATAAACGTATATTTGTATGCAAACATATTGCTATTTAAGTACACATTAAACACGTGTATTTAGCAATTACTTACTACAATAATATAAATCGTGTTCAAAATAACTTCACGAAACTTTTGTAAATGGAAAAGCTTTCATGTGGAAATAGGGGTTTATTGCACGCAATGAAGAAATAAAAAAAATAAATATTGCATGACTCTTTGTATGAAAAAGTAACATATGTATGCATATGTGAATCTGCAGTACAATGTATGTATATGTATGCACATGCATTTATATGTTCTGTTCTATTAACTTTGTTTTCGTCAATGTCAGCTTATACGCGATAGAGTGTGAACTGTCAACTCCGCCTTATGGCATACCACTTCCGCGGATGTTTTGTTTAAATTCAAACGAAGCAGTGTTTCCGAAAAAACTACAATATATGATTTTTACTACAGCTTTGTCCTTCATGCTACCGTACTCCCCGCGGGCCAATTACACAGTGCAACATTCTTGGGGAAAGACCTAGACGAAAGTATGTAGTTAAACCTCGAATTATTTTTGCATTCTCAGGTTAATGTTTTTCTTTATAACCATACTAAGTTTGCAAAAAAGGATTAAAATTCATACCGGTGACAAATATCTAGTTGAAATTACATATAGTAAAATTTCACCAGGATTAATTTTGTAGCATATTCTAACCCATTAGCTCTCTCAAGAAATCCCTTTTTTCTCTTTATACGAAGAACATTAAGGTTCACAGAAAAAAAGCAAATATGTCGACAAAATACATAAGAATAGTTTGCTGAAGTGGCAACACTAAAAATCAACTTGAATTTTTATAAGTTATCAACAAATGAACTTTTTTAATTGCTATTTCTCCGCAAATATTTTATGAGAGTGAATGAAATTTTGACCATATGACTAGAATTTAATTATAATTCAGACGACATAAAATAAAAATAAAAAAAATTCTTTTCTTATAAACAATACATTTTTTTCGTAAATAAGTATAATTTTATCCAATTCTCAGTCGGCTAGAAACAAAATTTCTCCACCAATTTGTTCTGCAGAATCTGGTGAAATAACTTCAGAAAAGAAATTTTAGTACATTTCATAAAAAACGAATTTTTATACTTATTGAAAATGCAAATAAGGTGGTGTTGTTTAATCAATGGTACATGATGCGTGATTTTCAAAACTACGCTAGTGAGCGAGTGAAAAAGTAAAAGTATTTTTTTTTTTTAAATTTTACAATAGCCCGCTAAAAGCAAAAAAAAATGCATGACATTGTGATATTTGTCGAATATATGAATTCGCCACCGAAGTTATCTCCTACTTACCTCTGTTGCGTTTTCCACAATTTAACTCGCGATCTCTTTGATTGAAAATACTTTAGCTTGGAATAATGTAAATCTCCCTATCTTCCATAAATACTCCACATTCTGGCCCAATGTCAGTTGTAGAGCTATCAATGAAAATTTAACAGTTAGGGAATTGCCAAGTCATGCTTAGCGTCCTAATGTAAAATATAAAAAAATTCATTCGTATCTTATACTGGCAAACTCTAGCGGAAATCACCAATACCGTTTCCTTTTTGAAGGTTGTTACCTCTAAGGACGGTCTCTTCTTTTATACATTTCGCCTACGAATGGGATGCATTTGCATACACATTTATTGCATTTTCAAATGCATATGAAGACATGTTTTTGGATGTATATTCCCATCATGCGACATCAATTTTTGCACTTTTGGCTTTGTTATACTCTGTTTGATTGTTCAAAGTACGCAGACAGTGAATTTGCGTCATACAAAAGGACATTTGCTGCATAACATTTCACACTTTCCGGAATTTATTTTGTTGTAATGCACATTTACGCATAAGTACAAGCAAGAAATGCACATTCTGACATACGATTCAAACTGTAGTGTCGCAGCAAGTCACTTAAGCTAAAGGCGGGACAAATGATTTTCCACTTCACTCCATCGCACGCATTTACTCACTCTCCCGACTCATTGAAGCGTTCAAGCGTTAAACCATACTTAGTACACTGGAGCTTTGCATTTCTTCCTTTGGTGGCCCTTAGCTGGGTTTCTATTTTTGTTTTTTTCAGCATTCAAATTGAATAGCTGCAACGCATTTTACGCGAACGTCACTGCAAAAATGTCAACTTACTTGCTTGAGCACTTGAATGGTTTGACGCAGTGGTAATTAATAAAAGCTAATGTATGTACATAAATATAGGGTGACCCGTCTAGACCTTGGTTTTTATACCCCAGCGCACATGTGCACAATGGTATTATAACTTTGTTCACATAACAGCTGTTTGTAACATCGAGATAGATATAAACAAATGTATACATAAATGATCAGAATGAAAAGAGAAATCGATTAAGCGGTGACTGTCTGTCCGTCCGTCCGTCTGTGCACACGATAACTCGAGTAAAAATTAAGATATCTTAACGAAACTTTGTACGAGCACTTCCTTCGGGCGTAGGACGGACGGTATTGAAAATGGGAAAAATCGGACAATAACCACGCCTACCTCCCATATAACGGTAATTTTCCGAAATACGAAAACTGCTATATTTTAGTAACTACTGACGATTAATCATTAAAAATTTATATTTACAATAATTTTTAGACGGAAAATAAGAATATTATAATTTTTTGGAAAATGGGCGTTGCCACGCCCAATTATGGTTACATGTTTATATCTTGGTAACGGCTGCACCGATTTCTTCCAAACTTCGCGTTGGTACAGCAAACTATCTGGCCGAAAATTTTTAAAATCGGACAATAACCACGCCCACATACCATATAACGGTAATTTGGAGAAATACGAAATCTTCGATAAATCAGTAAATATTCAAGCTAAGTTATTCAAAATTGATATTTGCAATAATTCTTTACCACGAAATACGTTTATGATAAAATTTTGGAAAATGGGCGTGGCACCGCCCACTCATGATCACATATATGTATCTCGGTAACCGTTCTACCAATTTGTGCCAAACTTGGTATGGTTATTGTGCTTGCCACATAAAGAACAACGTTGAAAATAATTGAAATCGGACAAAAAATGAGGCCACTTTTCATATAACGGTAAATTTCAGAAATGCTTGAAACTTCAATATTTCGAAATTTAAGGACGCTAATTTACTCAAAATTTATACACCCCGGCTTACCATGTAACGGTAGCTTTCGGAAAGATGAAAATCATATACTTAATACTTGTTATTTTTACAACGCTTTTATCAACTTGCAATGTTGTGTGTCCAGACCACCATTTATACTATAAATATAGCAAAGGTACTTATGGCAAACCTAGTCTAGATATCAACCTTGTCGTAGGTATCATATCAAAGGCATTCAATTAGAAAAACTCTAGAGGTAGATGTCGCACGCCAAAAGAATTTAAATATTTCGCCTAAAAATATGCGCTACATACGCAAGGGCGGGAATGGACGACACGCCATTTCTCTATATGAAATTTAATTGCTCCAAATGTATGAATGTACATATCTGTGTTCGTATGGAAAAGTAACTTATGTCGAAAGGCTGGCTTTAGTATAATGCGGCATTCCCTTTATCCTTTGAACGACAAGAAATTTTTCGATGAGACTTAATAAGAATATTGAATTGCTAGTATCGGAACTATTTCTGGCACGATTAATTGCCAAACGTTGTTCAACGGCTCAGTGCCTGTGAGTCATTCGCAATCGCATGCTGCGAATGCCGATTTATATTAAATCCAGCCCTTCGACATAAGCTACTTTTCCATACGAACCCAGATATGTATGCATATACTAAACGTATGAAAACAACATTTTTCTTGCATAGTATTCAGTTCTTTTTTCACTGCAAGTTGAATTATTTTAATATCTATTGCAAAATTGTATACAGACAAGACTAGAAAATAGAAAATAAATAAAATAAAAGAAAACTTTTTAATATAACGCGCTTTTATAAATGGACTTAAAATTAGAAACTAATATTTCTCAGTCTCATAGAATTTGTTTTGATAACTTTTGATTTTGAAATTTTAGTCATTGTAAACAGTTTATGAGATTGAAAATGAAAAGCGTGGGGCGCATGTAATAGACCTGAATTAATATGAAGAATAATATATGTAGGTATGTATGTGGGTACATTAACAACGACCGCTTAAAATCGATCACAAATTTATACTTTCCCTGTAGAAATTTTAGGTCTATGTTTGACTATTGTCAATTAATTCTAATGCTTTGTATTGCATGCGCTCCACTGTTTTATAATGTCATTCAAAGTAACTGTCAGAGCCCTTTTTTGGGTAATAATAAAATTATTTAAAATTAAAAAAAAAAAATCCAGATGGATCACCCTATAAATATTTTAGTACTTTAAAAGGAGTTAATTTCTAGAAATATTTCAGAGGTTCAGTAAAGTGGGTTAGAACCTTGAAAGCTTGCATGTTACTTTTCAATATTATTAAGTACCAGATAGCCTTCACCGGCATTAAGTGTAATTAATAAAAAAAAAAACTCAAAGTACAAGATTCAGCCAAAAACATAGGAGATCTTCAAATTTTTTTAACCCTCTTCAATACGTTTTCAAACTGAATCCCTCTTAAACTCGTATTTATGATACATTTTCAATTGCCTAATTCCCTTAATTCAGGTATAATTTGAGTTTTTAAACAGGTGGCAACCTTGATACATGTATTTTAGAAATGATGCATTTTTGAAACTATTGTGTTTGATACCCACTTAACTTATTAAATAATTTTAAATGAATTTAAATTTATAACAGTTGGCAACCTTCTTAAATCACCCCAAAAAAATTAACATGTTTTAGTTAGCTTCATGTAGTTTAGAAATAAAGCATTTTCAAAACCAGTTCGATTGATATCCTTATTGTAATAATTCATTTCAAATAGGCGGCAACTCTTTTTAAACGTCTCAATAATATTCTAAATATTCAAACTAAAAGTTTTTAAAATTTTGTCGTTTAACATTTTGACTTCTTCATATACCTTGCGAATAACTCTTTTTAACTTTTAAAACAGGTGGCAAACCTTTCCAAAATATTTTCAAGCTACAACCTTTTTAAGTCGATATGTATCTCCGGATACCCATATTGTAATAAAAATTTCAAATAAACAATTCTATTAATTCAAGCTAATTTTGGTTTTTAAACAGGTGGGTCCCATGATTTCTTCAAGGTCATCTAGAAGTCATTCCAAGGTCATCTCAAGGTTAAATTCAGAAGAATTGTATTGAATTTTTAGGTTTATTCAACAAATTTTTCCCTACTTGACCTTCAACTGACCACGAACTTGACGTGACGGAGGCTAACACACCTCAGCGTGTCGAATAACATAGGCTTACACAGTTTTGATTTAATATGCATACACTTTTTTTTTTGTAAACCTGTGTATGTAATTGTTTGAGCTTCCCGAGTACCAGAATCAGGGCATCCGTGATTGAATTAAATTTTATACGAAATTTCTTTTTGGACATTCGATAGGAGTTCGCTTTTTCGATTCAAATTGAATAAAAGAAAAAACAGCTGCCATCATATTTCATTCGACTTGAATCTAGTTTCCTTCGATAACGGATGCCGTGATTCGATCCCAGTTTAATTTATTGGTTTTTTGTTGAATATTTTATTTAAGTGAAATGCATTTTTGTTATTTTAAATGAAAATACAATTTATCACAAGGCGAATTCATATTAGGTGATAGCAGGAGTACAAAATCCAAAAATACACCCCGTAAGAATTACAGAATCACTTTGACATTAAGAACCACCGAGTCGAAAACCCAGCTGCTCTGGTAACACAGTCTTTTATAAATTCGCAATGTTTTATTCTAATGAGTAAAAACTATCTGATATTGACCAACTTATACCATTTTTTGTAAGTAAAATCTACCAATATTAATTTTGTTGAAGTCCGTACACTGGTATGAAGCCTGCGGCCTAGCCGAAGACAACAATGTCTTAATTTTTTTAATTTTATCGACACAACTATCTGAATGGTTGTTGGCTAGTCTCTTGTTGCGAAAATGTTTTGATACAGAAGGTATAAATACTTGCAAGAGTGCCTACAGCAGCAGCAGAATATGTGTTTGCAGTCAAGCGTTGCGATATAATTAGTGTGGCAAAATTTATGTGCGCAAAATGCCAATTTTCTATTTTGTTTATTTTCATATTTTGCTGAAGGCAACCCAAATGAAAAGAGTGCGTTAAATGGACTGGAATGCTGGGTAGACGATGGTAAAAAGATACTACAGACATGCATCAGTTAACATATGGAGCACTTCCCTGTAGTAAAATGTGTACTAGTTGTAAACTACCTCACAACTAGTATGAATCGCATGCCCAACTAGTCAGCCAACTATTATTTTTCCATGCAATCAACTAGTATTTTTAATATGGGGATGGATGTCCTACGGGATGGCAATTGTCAGAATTCGGTCAGAAATAAACCGATCTCAACCTAGTTCAAAATAGACTGAAAAATACTAGTCCAATTATGGACCGAAACCTCTATTCCTCCCATCAAATAAGAAGATGAATTCATGAACATACAATAAAAAACTTTTGATTAAGTACACTTTAATTTATTGCACATTATTATTTAGCAGCCTTAGATTTGCCAATATGTAATTAGTGTTAGATTTTTTGAGTATTAATTAAAAGGAAAATATAATACGTAAATATTTCACACTTTCAAACTTGAATTTAAATGCTTTTTTCATTAAATGTTATTAAAAGTAAAAGCTTTCAGGTACAATAAATATTATATTTTTTGTCATTTTTAATAATATTAAGTATGCAAAAAAGAACATTTTAGGTAAAAATAAAATGAATTCTTTAGTTCATTTTCGGGTGAACTTAATAAAAGTTTTCATTAAATTAAATTAAATTCATTAACTTTGCACATTTCAGTCCTTTCTTTTTAACATTTTATAAAAAGTAATAATTAACGCTTAAAACAATCAGTTCATTTTCGAGTGAACTTAAATAAAAATAAAAGTTTTCATTAAATTAAATTAAATTCATTAAGTTTGCACTTTTCAGTCCTTTCTTTCTAACGTTTTATAAAAAGTAATAATTAACGCTTAAAACAAAAATAAATAAATAATTCCAGCAGTTACTAAATATTATAAATTTTTGTCTATAGTTTGGCTAGTTGAGATAATTGAAATTAATCAAATAATTATATTGGTTGTCAGAAAATAATTGAAAATGTTCAAAAATAACAAAATAGTGAGGTAATTAAAATTAATGAATTAATTAACAATTTTTAATTAATTATTAATCATTGAAAAGGTGCTAATATTATTGTTTAACCATTGAACGGTTATCCAAAAAAAAACATGCTTTAATAAATAATAATTGTTTAACAGGTCTGGTATAACTGAACACGTACTCGCTTTAATGGTTTACAATATACCCAAATAAAAGTTATAATATTTTGGGTACTTTATTGTATTAAACTGTCGAAGCCAAATAAAACCGGGCATGAATAAAACGTTTTGTACTTGGTACACGTCTGGTCATTTTCGAACTACAGTATATTTTGCTTTGCTGCCTCTATGCTTAAGAGCACATTTAAGATACCTACCCTAAAATGCGCATCAAAAGCATTATTTTTAACATTTATAAGGAAACTGCTCCGATAGATGCATTCAACATACCTGCACATTGGCGATACCTGCCTTAAAAATTGTGCGACTAGTATCAGTTATCAATGAAAGTATTACGTTTACCTGCACTGGCCCTACAATTACCTAATTTTACAACCTTTTATTTATTTTGCTCATCTCGCAGAACAACGAAAATGGCTATCAACTTATGTAGTTATATAGATAATTAGATAACATTCGGTAAAAATTTCGCTTGCAGTAATTTCTACATGGTAAGTGCTCCGCCAATATTTGGTTTCATAGGGATTCGGATACCTTCCTCATTGAAGTAGTAAAGAAAATTCGCTTAAGTGCCTTTTTCGGTTACGTGCACAAGTTTTTCGTGCAAAGAAGGATGTGCAGCTAAGCAAAATATACTGTAGCTCGGTTTCAGTTAGGAAACTCTGGTGGTAAACTAGTAATTTTCCTGACTAGTTTGGGGTTTCACTGCAGGGTTTCTACAAAAGTCCCTTATTACAAAATTTATGATTTTTAAGATTACATACATTTGTACATATGTGCGTACTAAAAACTTCATAGTTCATACTTATACACATGTTCAATTAAGTGGCCCAAAAATGTATGCGAAAAAATAAGGCCGGAATTTTAATGCTGCCACCCCCTAGGATTGTTCTATACCAAAGAGATATACCCCTATTTTTTATTTTGAAATAAAAAAATTAGGGAGTGCTAAAAGTTTTCCATGCATTTTATATGGGGTAAAAAACAACTTTTCGTAGAAATAGTGAAGAATTCTTGAAAATCAATATTTTTCGATCGGAGATGTCTAAGAATTCGCGCTGATTTTTAAGGATTTTTTTGCTGGCTGTCCTATGTTTTATGGGAAAAAATGTCAGCAAAAAATTCTCAAAAATTAACGCGATTTTTTAGAGAATTGAAACTTGCACATTATTGTACTAAAATTGAATGGCCTATAAAACTGCATTCTTCGTATTAAAAAGTTCGCGGTTTTGCTGAAACCGCAGATTTTTCTTAATTTTTGTACACAGTATCATTCTTGAATTTAAACGGAGTTTGCTAAAGTATATGCCATATTTTAATACAAAATTAACAAAACATGTTTAGCATGTAAAACCTTGCGAATATTAACAAAAAAGGGCCATAAGCTCAATTTTAGGAGTAACTGTATGTTTTTCATCGGACGCCACAATTTTCTAATACTAACTATTCAAGGCACATTGAAGAGGCAGAATCAGTAGAGCAACTGATCTGTTTTTTTTCGAATTATTTGATCTCGAAAGTGTCAAATAATTTGAATTTCTTCTCACAAAAATTCTTAATTGTTAATATGTAGATATCTACCTTTTTCCATACAAAGGAAGCTATTGAATAGCAGCTTTTGAAACGTTCGCCCAACTCAGCAGCACAACCGCTGATATTCATGGATCAATGCTTCGAGAAGCAAACAAATTTGCTAAGAAAGAAAGTTGCAACATTTTTTATTTTTTACCAAATTAAATTTTTTGTTTTTTATTATTTTGTATTTCACATGGCACGCTTTGATTTAAAAGAAAAATATTAGAACAATTTTCGACACTTTCGATACCAGAAGCAACAACAAAATACACGCAAATGTTGCCCTCGTGCTATTTAAAAAAAAAATTAAAAATTTAAATAAAACCTAGGATGTTGGATACCTTTCTAGCGAAGTCTAAAATTTGAAGGGGTGTCTACTACATTCAGGACCGTAACACTACGGTGTAACTAAAGGTGTAAAATGCCAAAATTGGACATTCAAGAAATCGTAGAGTGAAGAGGCCTTCCTCCTAAATACTACTTATAAATTATATTAGGTCCCGGTACCGATTTGAAAACTTTCATTTTTTGTATTTCATCGCGATAGATTCTCCATTCAGACACTGTACGTCGCTTACGTTAGGACTCCTTATTATTTTATTTACTTTGCTCTTGCCAATAATAGTACTAAAACTTAAAGTTTTAAAAATCCGCTAAAAGAAAGAATTTCTTGTTTGAAAAATATGCATTTAATATAGTATAAAAGAACTAATTTTCTAGACGTGTAATATTTTGCTTTTGAAAATTTCCATTCACGAAACACATATCCATAGAAGAAAGAAAAACAAAAACAAAATTTACAATAGCTAATTAGCGAATGTTCAACAACACAACACTGTAGCAGCATGATACCAACATATATGAACAGGGTGATCCATATAATAGTTTCGTTTAAAAAATGATCAAAAATCAACTATTTCGATATGCGATTATTCCCATTACTTATGGAACACAATTCCATTCACGTGGCTGCATCGAAATAATAATTCGTAATAGCGCAATCTGTTAACCCAAATTTCCAAGACCTTGGTGACGGTTTCTGGCTGTATGTCACGAATGGCTTGCTCGATATCCGCCTTAAGTGCGTGAATAGTTAATGGATTGTTTGCAAAAAATCGGTCCTTCACGACATCCACAACATCCACAAAAGTCTAACGGCATCAAGTTTTAAGTTAAATTTGCATTATTTACCAACGTTGTTCAAACATAGAAGCGATTCATTTCGTTCCTCAGAGATATGACACCTGCTGACTTCCTCTCCAGATTTCCAACGGGAAAAAGCTGTCACCGTAAAAATAGCAGATGATTAAAAATAAAATAAAAACACTATATGGACCACCTTTTATTGTAACATTGAGAACGTGAGCGCATAACATCGGCGACTATTCTACATAACAAGATTGTTTGTTGAAAACGGTAACAACACTGACAACATCATCCAGGAAAATCCCGTGCTGACATCGACAATGAGCGCATCGACAACAATAAGTATGTATGTACATACGCGAATGGGCATAGCTTACAAAATCTAACATGTTACATAGCATAATAACAGCTAACGAGCTGAAACGGATTTTGGTTTGAATTTTCTTTGTTGTAACATGGAAAATAAATACTTTCATGGTTTTCCAGTAATTTCCGCAGCGCCATGCACCTACCGCTGCGTATAATGAAATGCAGAAAAAAGGAATTCGGTATGATGACAGAGCTCAGTCACATGCAGGAACATCAATTTTTTTACAACACCCGCAGCTACTTACTTGTACTGTATGATTATGTAGCAATCTCGCTCTGTGCTTTTGTTTCATTTTTGAGTTTGATTCAGTTAATCACGCGCAAAAATGACGCACAGATGCAATACGCACCGCAGCTAAAGTTACCAACGGGCTTTTCAACTGATAATGATTACATTTTATTGAATGGAAATATTTAGCCAAATGCGGGGATAAACAAAACACGAAATGATTTGGAAGCGCTAAAATTGCGAATTATGCCGCAAAAAAGAATCGAATATCTCATACGAATTTATAAAAATTTGTTATTTGCTTACTAATAGAAGAGCGTTGCTGCCGGCATTGATCCGGATCAGCTCGCTAATATGGAATTACTAAAAAATCATGTCGCCATCGACACAGCGTTTAGATAACATATCGGAAGCTGCGGCCCGCAGCTCTTCGTTTTCAACGAGTTCAGCACTTAATTGAAAGATCTGCAAACGAGGAGCCCTTAAAATTACGATGTTCGCCTTTTATCAATAAGTTTTTTTCAATTAGGTTAAATTTAAAAAAATATATATATTTTCCTTTTTAAAATAACAAAAACTAATTAGAAAATATGAATAAAAAAATAAAACAAAATAAAATGAAAACAAAACAAAAATAAATACAAATCTATTTAATAGATAAATGAAATTAAAAAATATTTTTTTTTTTGTTAAAACAATATAATCTGAAATTTTTATTGAACAAATAAAAAATTAAGTAAAAAAAGAACAAAATAGTACTTAAAAATTAAATTATATCTATTAAAAACGTATTTTTTTTAGTTGTAAAACTAAAACTAAAAACTAAAAAAAATTAAACTAAAAAAGAAAATAAAATAAAATAAAAAAAAACTAAATAGGATCCTAAAAATTTAATTAAATAAAACAAATATAATTTTTATTTCAAATAATAAAACTAAAAAATTTAAAAAAGGAAACTAAAAGAAAAATAAATTAAATTAAAAAAGAAGAAATAAATGAAATGAGTTTCCGAAAATTATATGGAATAAAAAAAAATTTAAATAATAAAATCTAAAAATAAAAGCAAATTTAACTAAAAAAGGAAGGATTTTATGTTACCTGGCTGGTTGCACAAAATATATAGATCAAACCAGCCTGGTAATATTAAATTGAATAAATTACAAACTGATTGGATAATAAAATATATATATAAAAATAATTTAATTAAGAAAAGAAAAGAATAGCTGCGCTTGATTGCAGTTGGCTTAACTAGTGAAATAGTGGAAAATAAGCAACAAGAATTAACAAGACAAACTTAGCACAGTGCGTAGGCAACTGGCTGAGTCAGTGGTGATCGTCGGTTCGAATGCTACTGAAAGAAGTCTGCTGAGGAAATGTGGTGATTTCCGAAATAGCTATCACTTCTACCATTTTTTCAAATTATGTATTGTTGCTTTTCCACAATAAGTTTTCATTAAAAAGAGAACGGCCTCGACCTCAATAAATATTGTTGAATTAAAAAAAGAAATAAATAAAGTAAGTTCCTAAAAATTAAATGGAATTAAAAAAACATATTTTTAATTTTTAAAAAAATAACATTTTAAAAATCAACAGAATATTAAGTTGAGAAAAAAATACATGAAATTTGTTTATAAAATTTAAAGGAACCTGAAATATATTTATTTTTCTCTTAGAAACAATAAAATCTAAAAATTACATTTATAAAATTAAATTAAAAAAAAAATTTAAACTAATGGCAATTAAAAAAACCCGCTCCGCGCGGACTAGAACTCGGATCTCTCGAATGACATGCACGTGCCTTAAACTTTTTTACTTGTTTAAATTCATTTTAAGTTCTTTATGGGACTTTATTTACTAACAATCGAGCTTATGACACCATTTGTTACGCTTAATTATTTCGTTCACATAATGCGATATAGTATAAAACCGCAGAAAAGTATTTCTTCAACAACAAATGCTTCAATAAACATTAATTTTGTTCCGTATAGAACTCACCAAAAATTACTAACTTTTAAGCTTTTAGTTTCAGTCAGTTTCATTCAAATTATTTTATATTTGATCAGCGTTTGAAAGAAATACATCAGCAATTGGCTGCGCTGTTTTTCACCGGCTGTAATTCCCAGAAACAATGATCATATACTTTCTGAGTAACAATGCCAGATCAGATGTTCACACGCACTCCGCTAACACAAAATGTTAGCAACAATATGAATTCTGATAATGTTATTTAAGAGTCCAAACGTTGGAGAAAATTACAGAAAATTTAAAATGATAATGAATACCATCAATAGAAACGAATCAGGTTGTTCGATTTTTTTTAACGGGCTGAAATAACCTCACCGACACTGTAGCAATGGAATTCCATTATAGTAGAGAAAGTACAGAATAATGCAATAGTTGGTGCAAAGAGTCAGTTAATCCAGTGGAGTCAACCAAATGCCGGTATACGTGGCGTATACATACCCAGTGGGAAAATGTAATGTAAATACATATAGTAATCGAAAAGATAATCTGTAAAACAAGCCTTTTCAGATTCGAAAATAAATTTTTTTCCCAGGGCGATGTCCTATGAAAAGTGGGGCATTCAATTTTGCATTACCTAGTATCGAGAAATGAATGTGTTTTAATATGAAATTTTGGAACTTTTTCAATACATTAGAATGCTTATTACATAGTTAGCAGTAATATAACCGCGAACCCATAAGAAATACATCATATTATTTATCACGTATGAAATGCATTACTACTTTTCCGACTGGGTACTTATGTGACATTTGCAGCCCTTCAGTGAAACTGTAGTATACTTGGTAAGGCAAAAACCGCTTTTCAGTTGTGCGTCTGTAGATTTGGGTCACTGCTTGCATTTTCACATTATTCTTTTCTTTCAATTTTCTACTTCATTTTCGCATACGCTATCATATGTAGCCTGGCGTGATTTTACAACTTCTCATCTGCCACCTCTTCGGCAGCAACGCAGTTGCCTTAATGCCATTGATGGCGACAGCATTGTCTCGATTTTTACACAGTCACCTCGAATTTGTGATTGAGTTACCACAAGTATTGTTTGAAGCTGCTTTCCTATAATTTTCGCTTAACGTTTATAAACCAAATTCTTTAAATACGAAAAATAGACCAAGGTCTTGAAATGCAAAAGAAAAAATTATAACGGTTGCATATTCCAATTATTTTCGTTTATAAATATTCCTTTTAGTCTTGTATTATTTTAATTTCATTGCTTTAGCCACTAGCGCACATCTCTTTTAATATTTAAGCACCCTATTTGGTTTCACTTACTCCATGTAGGGCTTTGATTCACCCTACCAGCAAAGAAAATATGCTACTATGATGTGACATATTTACTATTATCACCCATCATTGCACAAACACGTACATACATATATCGTCGTTTAAAGCACAAAACCGCGTATCAACAAAATGCGTAACCGCGTATGTGAGGTTGCATAAATTATTTTCTATAGGGTAAAAACACTCATATTTCAAAATGGTTCTCTTTTTTATAAAACAATCGCATTTCTGGCTAGTATATTTCAGGACGAATGGATAAGGATATTGAGCCAAGAGCTTGTGTCAGCAAATCCAGTTTTTAGCAGCAAATGTCAGTTACGCGGTTTTGTACTTTAAACGACGATATTTAAAAATTTATGTATGTAATTCGAGGCAAATATTTAAACTCTTGTCGGCTGATTTTTAATTTTTGATAGGAAATTGGTCTTAAATTACTTTAGTAAGAGGTGTTGACGTCAATGCAAACAATTTTTTTCTTTTTGTAGCTGATGATAACTATCCTCCAAGTTGGTGCCGTTACTTTCGTTAAGTTCAGTTTACTTTAGTTCCGTTGACCTTAGTTTAGGTTATATTATATTAAGGGGTTTCCAATTGGAGATGCACACTTAGACCAAATGAAAGTTCTTAGTCAGCTGATGTTTACCTCAGAAAGTTTATTGGAAATTGTAATGAGTAAAGTTAAGTAAGAAATCTCATCACACATGTTTGATTGTTGACTGTCTTCAAACTATATATATCCTTATGGTATTTTAAGTCGACTAATGAGGATACAATGCCGTACAAAATCATAGAATTGTGGTGAATACATTTAGTAAGTTCACAGAAAGCATATAGGAAGGTGAAAACAGCCAACATTGTATTGTTGTTGTTAGAGCTAGTGACTAGTTCAACGTTTACTGAATATTCTTAAGGACTTTTTTAATTTGAATATATTTTTAACGTGTACTCCAATAAATTGGATATGCAGGACATGTACAAATCAATTCAAGTAGGTACTCATGCTTTACTAAAATCGCGCAAGCGAAAAGGAGTGCCTACAAATTGACGAAAAATAGTGGACAATTCAATGCTGTTCGTAGCAGTTCAAACATTCTATTCTGCTAGTGAGTGTCATATAATTTGCATGACTAAACACTTGCGCTTGTGTTGCTTGTTTTTATAGTTGTACGCTAGAGTGGCCATAACGTAGCATGAGAAATTTTGGAGTCAAAAGTTTTTGAAGGGCTAAATTTGAGATTGGGTATGAACATAAGTATATAATTTTTTTAAATGCGGTTTAGTGAGACAGAGTGGTTCTGAGTTGACCTTGATCACTTTTCTTGAAATTTTCACACTTTGAGACAATAAAACGTTTTCGTATGATCTCGAATTTTTCTTTAGCAAAAGGTAAGTAAAATTAATTTTCCAACAAACTATAGAAGTTTTAAATCGGTTGAGAAACCTAGGGACGCGATCACTTACAAACCTCATGAGGGCGGAAATTATTGAAGGTATACAAAAATATGAATTTTTCGTTTCTTAAATATATGTGCATATCTATTACATATAATAATATTGTAACAGGCCTACTCTGTGCATTATTATGGGGGTATTTATAAAAGCAACAGAACCCAAAGCAACAATTTTTTAGAATTTGTGTCTGGCTGTATGTGTGTACGCGAAAAACTCAAAAAAACTGGAATTGAATGCAGTTTTCCCCGATGAATTGCTGTCCAGCTTAAAATATAGAAAAAGATGTTAAAGAGTTGCCACCTGTTTGAAAACTGCAAATAAATTGAAAAGATAAAGTGAATATTGCAATACGGCTGTCAAGGGAAAGACGTTTAAGAATGCTTACAGTTAAAAATATTTTTATGGAAGGTTGCCGTCTGTTAAAAATTTTAATTTAATTTAATTGATAAAATAAATTAAATACTGCTTCCAAATTAAGATATTTAGGAAAGTTTCCTGCCGAAAACATATTTAAAGCCGGTTGCCACCTGTTTGAAAAATTTCATTCAATTGAATTGATAAAATAAATGAAATATTACAATACCGGTAACGAACTAAAGTGGGTTAAGAAAGTTTACTGCAGAAAATGTTTTTGTAGCAATTTGAAAAATTTAAATATTACAATATGGGTATCAACCGAAAGTGTTTGAGAAATCTTTGGCTTATGTTCATTTAAAGAGAGGTTACAACTGATATAGAGATAATTAAAGCATTTTAAAGGTTATGTCGCTTTCTTCTTTTACGTGGAATGGCCCTATGGTCGATCTTATCATTTTGTTTGGTGAAAATATTATCTTGAATCTCATCCTAAAAAACCTCATAGTTATTTTCATTCCCAACCTCATATTTTCCCGTGCCAAAAGTTTAGTTTTTGTAAAATCGATCCGAAATGGCCACTCTAGTGTGTACCTCAGTAACTTTGGCTGTGTTTTAGGGAAATTGAACTCACATTGTTGTATAAATTGTTTTCAAACTGCAAGCAGCATGAACTCTATGCTAAATATTGACTGACTGAAAAATTCCACGAAACAACAACAATACAATTCTAAAATACTAAAAATAAATTGTATGCTCTATATGTGCACTGGATTTACAAGTATAGGAGAACATAGAAACGTCAAAAAATTTGGCAAATGCACAACAAGGCAAGCAGCAACCGGAAGAGAGGCGCCAAAGTGAAATTCGGAACTTCTTTTGCAGAAAAAAAATGAAATTTCGTACATGCTCGTTTGCCGGCTTAGCACGACATGCATATTTAACTGCACTTCCGGGTATGTGACATAAACACCAGAATAATCAGGTTTGTTCAATACTTAGAAATGTATTTCTGTACCTTCAGTAAATACATATATACTTACACAAAAAAATGTCTGGGAACAAGAGAATTGATTTTGCACTTGAGGCGCTCAAAAATGGCATTAGAATTTTGCTCGAATTACAAGTACATATGCAGTAAAGCTAAATTTGGAGTGCATAAGGAAACTGTTTTGCTTTTTAAAGTTTAAGCAGCTTCACATACGTACATACATATGTACCTGTATCTATATAGCTTTAATCTTTGTATTCGAAGAGCTTCCTTCTCATGAAAATACGAATATATGTATACCTACGTACATGTGGAGATGTAATGAGACTTCAACAAACGATGGCTGACCCGGCTTCACAGATAGCAATTGCATTGTAGGAAATTCAGGCAGTTTTCTTTCTTCTTTTTAATAAACTGAAAAAGTAAAACCATCATAGCCCAAATAAAATTCAAGAAAACCTATTTGCGTATGGATAGAAATAGAAGGCACTAATTATTTGTATTTGTAAACTTTTTGTATACTTGCATCCATAGATTTAGCTTCGTAGGCTTTTCTTGGAATACGAGTACCATGTTGTTGAGCTGTTGTAAAATACCAATTCAGAAAATACAAAGTAAGTAAAAAAATTTCTTAACCGCTTTAATCTTACAGAAAGACAATCAGGCAAGTTCGGCAATTCGTTTCCGAGTGAATTGAAACACCATTCACTTTGAATTCAAAGGGTTATTGGTTGAATCTCACTTGCAAATGAATTGCAGAACCTGGCAGAAGGCCGCTCCTTCTCGGAGTAAGAGCGGATTGGAACCTCGGCCTGTCCACAGTTTTGCAATCGAAGGGATGACTCGAGCATGAAGGTGGGGTGGCGAATTACGGTTAACAACCTTGTGGATGCTATGATTGAGTCGGAAGAAAATTGGTCCGTTGTTTGCAATTTGGCAAACACAATTTGAACATAATTGCGTCTGGCGGAACAAGTCCGCAGTGTCTTTTTTCACAGAAAGGCAATAGGCCGCTCCCCCTCCGCGAAGTAATACCTTGCGGTGTTCCATGGTGGGAGAGAAACGGAGCAGGGGTGGGTTTTTAGTGCGGTGAGCCGAAAGGCAAGTTCCACACTTTTCAGCTTTCAATGCTTTGTGCCACCTCTAAAAAAAAACAGTCTGACTACACTGTAAGAACACTAAAATGACACAAAAAATCGCCGAGACATGTTAACTTAATTTTGTGTCGTAGATTTCGGATCTGTATTCTGTTTTTATAGATAAGTTATTTTCCCACGATATTTTCATTTTAAGTTTGCATTTGGTATGAAGAAAAATTCAAACTTTAACATGGAAAATGTTACTCATGAATATGTCCAAGTATACAACAAATTATGGCACATTTTCATTTGCCTTTCATAACTTTACGATACTCCTATATTGACAAGACTTTACTATTTATCTTTGGCAATTTTTCCCCCCTAAAGAGTGTTATAAAAATTAACCAAACTAAAAAACTGCATTGAGAAGTTAACTACGAATAGCGGAAGGTAATTGGTTTGCCTATAATTCTACGTCTATTCGTGTGCGCGGCACTCAACTGCAACCCAAGTTGTTCTTGTAAAATAAAAAATATTTGCTTAATTCACACCTCCTCTTTTGTGTGAATCAATGTTTAGTTTACCGCTACCCAACTGTGTTCTATTGCTTTCATAGAATGTTCCATATTTTTCTTTGTGAAATAAATTTAAAATAATTGGAGGCGTTTTTACTTTCGATATACGTTTGTTTGTACGTATGTAAATAACGTGCTTTTCACAATTTAAATTTTTTTACTAATTTCTTTCACAATTTATGTAGTAGAGGGTTAAAAATTAAAATATCTTGGGAAATGACCTTCTCTGCTAAAACAGTATGCAGATCCATAATCTACAGGTTTGAGCCCCCAAAACCCCTGCCTGCGTTCGCCCCCTTTTGTTACTTAATATTTCAGATTCCATTTAGTTCATTATTCAAAATTTTTATTTGACAAAGTCCTTTCTTTTGATTATATCAACAAACATTGCAAACATTAATTCTAAATAAATTAACTTGTGTATTAACTGATTTATTGAAGATTTCGTATTTCTCTAACTTACCGTTATATGGGATGTGGGCGTGGTTATTTTTCGATTTTTGATCATTTATGTATACATTTGTCTATATCTATCTCGATCCGTTTTGCCTGTTACAAACAACCGTTATGTGAACAAAGTCATAATACCCTTGTGCACAAGTGCGCTCGGGTATAAAAAAATATATATGTTGCCTCTGATGGCATTCGAAACCGAACACGCTGGGAGCTAATCAGTACCTGCGAGCATCTCTACACGTTCAGCTACGGCCAGGCATGCAAATATGCTTTCAAATGCTCAACTTCAATCACATTTCGTTAAAACACGAGCAGTGATCGGGTAACAATTCGGGGAAAATTCAATAAACTTGCATACTAGTTAGCAACTTTCTATTCAGATTTTTCAAAAAGATTCTAAGTATGCAGTTTTAAAGCCCATCTACTTTTAATATACCAAAGCGCAAGGTGCTAAAAAATCGCTTTGATTTTTGGCAATTTCTTTCACTCAGGTTTCCATACAAAGTATGTTCAAAAATTGTTTTTTATTTATTTACAACTAAAAAAAATTGCAAAAATCAACGCAATTTTTTACATACTTCAAACTACTAAAATTGAATGGGCTATAAAACTGCATAATTAGACATTTTCTAAAAACTCTGAATAGAAAGTTGCAAATAAATATGGAAATTTATTTTGGATTTTCCGAGTTTTGCGCAAAGATTTTTGTTTTTACGTTTTTTGGTGAAGTACGAACTATATTTTTATTAAAAATATTGGAAATAATTTAAAATAAAAATTTATAGTTATGTTTAAAGTAATAGGCACACGACATTTTGACCAGTTTTGGTTATTCTTCTTTTGATTGTTTAATGTTTATTATTTTTTTTTTATAAAAATACAGTTCATTATATAACAAAAACCATATAAGTGCAAATTTCAAACTTTGCAGAAAAATTTGAAAAATTCAAAAAACTTTTACAACAACAAACTTTTTACTAAGAATTAAAAAATGTAAGTATGTAGTTTTATGACCTATTTAATTTTTATTCTAGCTTAAGGAAGTCTAAATTGTCAAAAATTAACGCGAATTCTTAGACACTTTAAAGTTGCACTTTCTTAACTCAGGATTTAGTGGGCCATAAAACTACATACTTAGATTTTCTAAAGATTCCTAGTGAAAAGTTTCATGTTGTTGTAAAATTTTTATAATTTTTGTACAAAGTTCGAAATTTTCACTTCTATGATTTTTGTTAGATAGTGCGGTATTTTCATAACAAAAATAATAAACATTATGCAACAAAAGCAAAATAGCAGAAAGTGATCAAAATGTCATGTCCCTATTATTTTTCACATGACTGTATGTGCGTAATTGTATTATTTTCAGATTTACTCAAAACTAATTAGAGTTTTCCAGCACTGATCAACATGCAACACTTGCTCTTTTATGTCCTTTGCCTTGTCCTTTTATGGCCTTGCATAAAACAACACGAAGTTCATAAATAAATAGAACGCAGCCAATTATAACGACTCGAAAACGAGCATCTATCGAACGAAGTGTTAATTATATCATTTGCTGTCAGAAGCAAGAATTCTAATTAAAGATTTTGTTTTAAACAAACAGCAATCAGCATCGAAAAGTAATTGATATTTAAAATCTTTCAAATGTGGAGTGCAATAAATTTTCAGTGCCCTCTCCAAATATTTTCCTTCTGATGCCATACAGATGTTGTTTCTGTTTGTTTTAATGTGCTGTTGCAACTGTAGCTTTCAAATCGAATCAAGTGTGAAGAAATCTTCCTCCTGTACACTTCCACACAAGCACATCTACTATTCAATGTTTTCAATACCTAGTGCTGCCGTTGATCACACTTCATGTGCTGAATTATGTTGCTCATACGCAACATAGCACTGCCAATAATAATCTAGCAATGAGTCTGTGTAATGGCGAAAAACTATTTTCCCGGACACTGCTTGCAATGGTAACAGTAATTAATGTGTCCGTCTCTGCCACTTAATGCACTTAATCCTCACATCCGCTCCGAGTACATTCACAACTCCCTCGCATCTGTCGCCCCATGACAATCATTCTCAGTTTGTTTTACAACAAAACAACCAGAAACACATTAACGGGCAAAGCAACTGGCGATGACTATTAAAATTACTTTGAGCAAAAAAATTGTAGTAAGCAGCACAAAATAATTGAAAACAACAACAAACTCAGTAACTACTTAGGTACATACGCAGTATACATATGTATGTATGTATGTAGGTATGTATTCGTACGTATGTTCGCATTGGAATTATCTATACTGAAATAGTAGATACAACGCAAAATGAGTAAAACGAAGTTTGCTCTTAACCCCGTCTAAATACCAGGATTGGCTGTCAAGGCGCTATTTATTCTGTAGACGCGTTCTTGGCAACTTTTCTGAGCTTGTGCTTTTTTTTCTCTTAACTCTCACTGGAGCCCTGGCAGCGAGCTATGTAAGTACAGCGCTAATTAAATGCGGATAATTGCATTTCTTGTTGTACAGCTTCAGCAATTTAGTTTGAATGGCGAAATGATACAAACATATAAATATACTAACGTGTTTATACAGGGTGTCCAAAAAGTACCACGACAAACTGGAGGCGAGGGTAGGTGCGAGTGGTACTTAATCGAACTCGTGAAAGTGAATTTTGTGACATAAGACCCTTCGAACATTGTGTTGTTGATACTATTACAGTATACGTCGCACAAATAGGCGGATATTCACCTTATTTACGGTGAAGCTTGCTGTAATGCCAAAGTTGCACAAAGACTCTATGCAGAGCGATACCGCAATTATCAGCATCTGGATCATGAAGTTTTTCCCCGGACCCATAGAGCAATATCTGTAGGTAAGTAACTTTTACACGTTTTTTGTTTAAATTCGTTCTGCTTTTAATTTAAATTTTTAATTTTCTTAGGGCCACATACCTGGAAGGCGTGGCGGCAAGATAGGACGTCCTGCAATGATAGCTGTTGCAGTTGTTATATAGGAAGTATATATAACTAGGTCCATCGACTTCAGTGAGAATGATGGGAAGCCCGACTGGAATACCCAAATCTACAGTTCACAAAGCTTTAAAAAACACTCAATTTCAGCCCTACCAAGTTCAACGTGTTCAGCATCTACAAGAGTGAAATTACCTGGCGAGGGTTAGATTTTGCTGAGAAATGTTGCGAAATCATGAACCAGACCCCAACTTTTTTAATAAAATAATTTGGAGCCATGAATCTCCATGCAAATGTCATGGTTATTTTGATTTACATATCCTTCACAGTTAACAGATAGACAATTCTCATGAAATGAGTTAAAATCAGTACAAAATAAATTTATGTTGCGGTATTTTAAATTGCCAAATATTGGGACCTGTGTAACTTCCACCAACGTTCAACTCCCACAACACCGTAGACTATGGCTAAAAAACGACGGATTAACTGCACCCTACGGGCGCGAAGTAAGAACTCATTTAGAAGAAACTTATCCTCGCCGATGGATTGGACGATCCGAGTCAATTACGTGGCCCGCTCGATCGCCAGTCCTGCATCCATTCGATTTTTTCTCAAGGACAAAATTTATTCGAGACCAATTCAAAACGACGAGCATTTGCGAGAATAAATAAATGGAGCTGCTGCTGAGATAGCCTAATTGAGTTTAAGAACTCCAAAGGCGTCTTTCCTAAGAGATGCCAAGCTTGTATTAAGCAGGAATCACACGATTTGTACGTTTGTACATATTTGCACATTTTGGCAGTTATAATTGAGTGGTATGGTTTGGAAATTCTTTTATTGAGCTTAACTCAAATCTGCACAAATCTATGCATTTGTACAAATCGTGTGATCTTCGCTTTACAGTAGGAGGTCACCAATTTGAGCATATTTTATCAATAAGTGAATACACTTATAAGTGACACTTTTACCTGAAAAATTTTCGCTTATCAGGGTGCTCACTTCCCCACCTGACTTCCCTTAAAGTTCGTCGTGGTACTTCTCGGACACCCTATATATGTACATACGGTATGTTGCATGCATCTTTTTTGCTCTACCAACGACGTTGGCATTTCGCTTATTATAGATACTCTATTTCTTGTTTCGTTCCTTGCGTCGTTACTGTATTTGTAGTGATTACTTGATATGTACCTCCTGCTGGCCAGCAAGTGCACAGATGCTATTCTGCAAGTTTAGATTCAAATTGTGTTAAATGTTTGCTTTCAGCAGCAGCTATCAACAACGATGTGACCTAAACGCCCGCACATCTATCCATTTGATTTCCACTGTTTTAGCTTCTAATTTATTTCCCGCTATGTGGCCTCTAGCGAAAACGTTAAGTCTATGCTCTATTTGCTCGGCCATTTCTGCAAACAGCTGGAAAACCATTTTGTCAGTATCATAGTGCTCCACAAATGGCAGCTCCTATAAACAACAATAAAATCAGTACAAGCATTAACATCCTGAGTACGAGTAAATGCTAAGCCAATGTCTGAGTAAAGCAAAACACGTAAATTTATATTCATTTAGAATGCACACAAGGACATTCGCTGGCTTACTTAAATTATAAAAAATGCACATTTTCTAAATGCAACAGCCAATTCTTAAACGCTTCAGTAGTCAAGGGCTTTAAGTATATATATATATTTTAATCAGGCTGTTAGTTTAAACCCATTAGGAAATTTTGGAAAAAGTAGTAGCGAAATTAGTCAAAGCTTATAAAGGTAAAGATAACCCTTCATATATCGTGATTAACTAGGATTAATGTTGCCTGTGTATGAACAAAAATTTTAAACACTTTAACTTAATACGAGTGGTGTAGATACTGAAATTGTTACCAATGGGAAAATACACGGAGTTACTTATCTTCGACTCAAAACCTTAACGGTCACCGTTTCAGAGTGAATCCAATTTCCTCTCTCTTCTGCGAAGTTACGCCAGCTATTCGCACCAACCGAAGACAGGCTCTTCTGCGTGTGGGCACTTTGGGCTTATTGCATAAAAAGTGAGCATAAGCTCAGACTAAGCTCAAGAATTTGTTCTGAAAAGCGAGTCGGAGTTCAAACTCACTTTTTATGCATGAGGCCCATTGTTTTCGTGAGTGCTGAGTAGAATTGTTTTTTTTTTTACTAGAGTATCTGCATCTAATACGTACGATACGTCCCAAACCGCGTAAGGTCCATTTTTCTTCGCAAGAGCATCATGAAATCGAAAAGTCAAATAGAAAACTCAAAATCAAAAACTGCTTCTTCGCGCTTCTCCCCAAACCGCTGAAAAGCTTCTTGTAAGAGCACTTCATTTAGCCACAGCAAGTTGGCAGCTCGGAATAGCTTCGCTCGGCTCGAATTGGCTCCGCTTCCTGTGTGTATGGATATTAAACCCCAATTCTGTGCACTTGAAAAATAATCAACTTTGACTATTTGTCAATAAATTTTCGCCTAAAACTATGCCGCTAGTATTTCTCTATATTCGCTGAATTTGTGTAATTTTTAAAGCGCCTAAAACTAAATACCAACTTGCTTTGACGACAGTGTAAAAATCTTTCACAAATGAAAGAGTTGTCAAGGAATTTGCTATGTCAAAATATGAAACGGATAAGAAATTTTCTATTGACACAATTATAACAGAAGAGTTTTCATATACTCTCTTCGCTTCACCTACCATTTGCAACGAATTAAAAGCTATGAATATATCGGAACTACGTCGGCCGCTGTGGTGTAGTGGTAAGCAGTGCGCGCTTCCACTCCACAACGCCTGGGTTCAAACCCTGGTCAAAGCAACATCGCAAAAATATAGAAAAAAGGTTTTTTCTTAACAGCGGTCGTCCCTCGGCAGGCAATGGAAAACCTCCGAGTGTATTTCTGCCATGAAAAGCAGCTTCTCATAAAAATACAATCGCCGTTCGGAGTCGGCGTAAAACTGTAGGTCCCTCCGCTTTGTGTGACAACATCAAGGCGCACGCCACAAATCGGAGGAGAAGTTCGGCCAAACACTGACATATGTGTACGCGCCAATCTATTATTATTACGTAATTATGTAGTTGATAGCACATTCAATGTTGTGCCCGTTTCAAAACAATTCAAACAATTGCTCATATTTCATATTGTCCACATAGATCACGTAAGTCTTCCAATATATTTTAGTGTCTCATAAATCGCAAGCAGCTTACACACATGTCCTTCAATATGTGCATTCAAATATCTTAGACTTGAATCCCACACTGGTAGTCACAGATTTTGAAGTCAGTTTTCGTAAATCCATCATACAGTTTGTGTATCCTAATGTCATTATGAAAGGTTGTTGGTTCCATTTTACTAATGCTCTGCGGAAAAAAGCTTCCAAAATTACCGGATTCATCGGACAGTTAAATAAAAACAATCAAGCTAAAAAATTATTTTACAAGTTCTTGGTTTTATGGCTGCCGACATAAAAGCAGCTTTTGAAATTGCAGAAGCCGTCCACAATTTATAAAACAAGATATGAATGAAAGCAAATTTAAGCCGTTCGTCATATATTTCAAACGTCAGTGGAGGAAAAAGGTAAGCTAAAATTATTCTTAAATGATTTCTTTCAAAAGTGGAAATGAAATATTCAATTTAAGGACCATCCTGAAAATTTTTCTGTGTACAATGAGCCCATTACGACTAGCAGCTCTGCGGAAGCTTCCCACAGCCAGCTAAGGATGAAACTGCCGAAACAAGGAAAATTCTTTAGATTTCTAAATGTTCTTAGCAGGAGTTACTGATTTATGCAAAGGGGAACATAAGTGGTTCAAAAATCGTTCCCATTTAATTCGTGAACGCCTCTGCTAATTAAAACAAACAAAATTACGTTGGCAGATATTCTCAACCAACTTTCTATAAAACCACCGATGATGACACTGAAGAAGATATATGCGAAGAGGTGGTGCACACTGAGATCTCATATGTGTCATTTGCTGTCAGAAAGCGCGAGAAGTTTTATTTATTCCAGTAAGCATTGTAAATATTGTCGCGATTGTTTAAACCGAGTAGAAGAGCGAAGTTTGCAGTCTTCCGTGCGATTGTTCAAGATTCAATGTTGATATATGTATATGTAAATATATAATATATGTTGTTGTAATTCTAATTAGTTTTTTTGTTCCATTTTGAATAAAGTTTTTTGTTCGCTTATGTTAACGTAAAATTTGTGAGTGTACAGGCTCTCACCAGTTGTCGATACTGAATTAAATTGTTGACTGAATTGAATTATTTAAATTGATACAAATTATTACTAATAAAATGAAATAAATAATTATTTGATATTTCCGGATTTATTGGATATCACACCGTGTCCCGCTGTACTGCACTCGCGTCGCCCCCCGAACCCTTCTCCGCAAAAATTGGTCATATGTTTTTCAAACAAAAATTTTAAAAAGCGCAATAAAACCATAATGGCTTTATTTTCATTTATAGTTGGACATAACGTCGTATCGAGATTATGGTTTTATTTCCGAAACAATAAGGAAATTAAGCCAGTATGGCCTTATTGCATGGCGTTATTGTACCCCACCGCCTTACACCTGGAAAATCCACTGTAGACCAGGTATTCATAATACGCCAAATCTTGGAAAAACACCATTTATTTGTCGACTCCAAAGCCAATTTCGACAGCACTGAAAGGAGTTGCCTATATATACGCCGCGATGTCTGAATTTGGCATATCCGCGAAACTTATACGGTTGTGTAAATAACGCTGAGAAATACAACCAGCGCCGTCAAAATTGGGAAAGACCTATCCGAGCCCCTTGCAGCCAAACGCAGTTTCAGACAGGATGACTCCCTTTCTTGTGATTTCTGATTCATCTGATTTTCACAAAACTACGCAATTGCTGACGTACGCCGATGCCATCGACATTATCGGTAAGAAGATCCACGAACTCTATTCTGCCTTATCGAAGTTGTAAAAGGAAGAAACGCGAATTGGTTTGCAGGTCAACGAGGACGAGACGAAGTATCTTCTGTCTTCAAACAAACTGTCAGCGCATTTGCGCCTTGGCACCTACGTCACTGTTCACGGTTTCATTTACTTCGGAACCAGCATTAACACCGATAATAAAGTCAGCGTCGAACGCCGAAATCATTCTTGCCAACAAGTGCTACTTTTGACTGAGTAAGCAATTGAGTCACTCATAATGCCTGTGCTGGTATATGGCGCAGAATTATGGACCATGACAACATTTGATGAAGCGGCTCTTCGAGTATTCGAGAGTAAAATTTTGCAGAAGATTTACGGACCTGTACGCGTTGGCGACGGTGAGTTCCGCAGACGATGGAATGGTGAGCTGTATGAGCTTTACAATAACATAGACATAGTGCAGCGAATTAAAATTCAGCAGCTCCGCTGGATTGGCCATGTTGCTCGAATGGACACCGACGCTCCAGCTCTGAAAGTGTTCAACTCGAAATCCGCTGGTGGTAGCCAGAGGAAGAGGGAGGCCTCCACCGCGATGGAAAGACCAAGATGAAAAGGACTTCGCTTCACTTGACATTTCCAATTGGCGTCATTTCTAGTTGGCAGAGAAGAGGAGCGAATGGCATGCTTTGTTTGAACTCGACCATAATCGCTTAGGCGATTACAGAGTCAAAAAAGAAGATGAATAAATATAGAAAAGTCTCCAATGGCCGCTTTTTTGCGACTTTCTGAAAATTCTCGACGGAAACACTGCTCGGTAGTTTGCCATTGCCTGCCGAGGGGCGACCGCTATTAGAAAAAGTTTCTCTTATATTTTATTTTGATGCTAGTTAGAAATTGGGCTCGATCCTTGGGCCACGGGTTAGTAGTGCATATTTCTAACCACTACACCACAGCGTCCCCAACGTCGACTCATAATATTATCAAATCGAAGAGCATGGTTCATGTACATACATATTTAAATGAAATTTAAATGAAATATGTATGTCGCAAAAATAAAATTTTTCCGTCGAATTAAGCAATAGAAATGATATTTATGCTTTTATCAAGAACTTTTATGAACACCAGTTAAAAAATTGTCAAGAACAAATGTTGGCCAAAAAACGTTCTGTGTGATTTCGCATACAAGATGAAGTTTAATGTCGCTGAAAAAGCTCTATATTAAACTTAGGTGGTTTTTACAATCAATATTCGCCTGGTCATCTTTGCAGCTCCAAATTCTAACTACATTTTATTCCCTTTCTATGTCTTTTTGGCTAATTTATATTTGTTTAGTTGTCGCCGGATGGTAGTTTTCATTCTCCTTCAATTGGGTTTGCTTTATTTTGCACATTTTGTTGTTTAGTGATTTGTCATTTTTTGCTTTGTCTTAAATGACGTTTAAATTGGTTTCAGCAAATAACTGCAAGTTTTTATAGCCCAAACCATAAATTAGGTTTATTTCATGGTTTGGTCGACTCTGTGACTATGAGTGGCCTAAATTATGAAATTTATTCACTTTGTCCACTCATGCTTTCAAAATTTCACAAATGCGTTAGTAAATATGTGTGGTAAATAGTTACAATTAGCCATCACTTACATACGAATGTAATCGTAGATAGGAAAACATTGCAAAGCAAGCACAAAAGTTGATGTATGTATGTATTTATGTGATTATAAAATCTTTTTATGCAAAATGCATACAGTCGTTATGCAAGCAATTTAATCCATAATAAATTCATAAATTTCCTTTTAAGATTATTTCAATTAAATTTAAATAGCTTAAATACACAGGTGTGTATGTAATTCATTGTTTTAATTTAAAAGAGCCTTAAGTTATTAGATTTTATCTGAGTGAAATATTTCTCACAATTTGTGGTGCATTCATATGTAAAAACTTTTTCTGCTGTATCTATTAATTAAAAGTATTGTAATTTTGTAATCTTTATTATTTAAGGCACACGCTTTGACATTAATAAATAATTGCATAATTTTATCACATAGGGAGACATCAATTTATTTCCCAGTACTTTTGTGATATCTTTTTCCAAAATGTGTAAATAATGTTTAAAAAAGCACGGTGTGAATACTTAAAAAATCATTAAGTCCGTTCATTATCCTGGGACTTAACAATTACATAGACCTATTAGTTTTTAATATTACTTATTTGATGAACTTATTATTATTTTTTTTTTTGCTGGGAAGGTATTCACTTATAGTAAAGCATTTATAGCACAGTGCATTGTTGCATCCGAGGCAAATATAAATTGTTTTCGTTCATTTTTGTCGCGAAGTGCACCGTACGCAATGACGCCGCACAGTGGTCAATAAATGGGTTTTAATGTTCATAATTCAATGGAAACTTCATTTCTCAACCAACTTGATAATTTTTTTTTTTAATGAAAGCTAATAAAATTTGCAAGACACTAGTTGAGCCGAATTTTTATTTGTTTGTATTAAATTTTTTAGTGCAAAGTGCAGAAAATGCGCCAATTTTGAAGAAGACCGATTCTCCTGTTCCAGCTAATAAAAGTTTCATGATAAAAACTAGTTAAAAACAATTGTAGGGTTCTCCCAAAACAAAACAAAAATTAACAAGTAAGAAAGTCTAAGTTCGGGTGGAGCCGAACATTAAATACCCGGCGCACGTATTAAATATATATTTTTTCACCTTTCCGAAACCTACCGCTAGATGGTAAGCCGGGACGTATCAATTTTGAGTAAATTAGAGTCCTTAGATTTCGAAATTTTGAAGTTTCAAGCAGTTCCGAAATTTACCGTTATATGAAAAGCAGCCTCAATTTTAGTCTGCTTTCAATAATTTTCAACGTTTTGCTTTTATGTGGCAAGCACAATAACACACCGAGTTTCGTACAAATTGGTAGAACGGTTACCGATTTACATATATGTGATCATAAGTGGGCGGTGCCACGCCCATTTTCCAAACTTTACCCCAAACGTATTTCTTGGTTAAGAATTGTTGCAAGCATCAATTTTGAATAAGTTAGCTTTAATATTTACTGATTTATCGAAGATTTCGTATTTCTCTAAATTACTCTTATATGGAATGTGGGCGTGGTTATTGTCAGATTTTTTAAATTTTCGGCCATTTGGTATGCTGTACCAAAGCCAACAATTGTGCTAAGTTTGGAAGAAATCGGTGCAGCGGTTGCCAAGATATACACATGTAACCATAAGTGGGCGTGGCCACGCCCATTTCCCGAAAATTTATAATATTCTTATTTTTCGTCTAAAACTTATTAGGGCTATTCGCGATTCGGTGCATAAGAGCTGACAAATTTATGCAATTGCAGAAATATGCCATGGATTGTGAGCGACCTTTATTAAACTGTAATGGTAAAGCTTTTGCAAAACAATTTTTGTGCATCAGCTTTGGTTTTGTTTATGAATGCAATGCATAGCATTTTTATGCTATGGATTTTCGGTATTGCAAATTTGCCAAGCAATGACAAATGCAAATGCGTGTATTTTGTTTGTGTATTGCAAATAATTTGCAATACAAATTTGCAATGCAATGATGCTAGGCCATTTGCACCGGATCGCGAATAGCCCTATTGTAAATATCAATTTTCAGTGAATAAGCTCCAGTAGTTACTAAAATATCGCAGTTTTCGTATTTATGAAAATTACCGTTATATGGGAGGTAGACGTGGTTATTGTCCAATTTTCCCCATTTTCAATACCATCCGTCCTACGCCCGAAAGAAGTGCACGTACCAAGTTTTGTTAAGATATCTCAATTTTTACTCGAGTTATCGTGTGCACAGACGGACGGACGGACAGACAGACAGTCACCGCTCAATCGATTTCTCTTTTCATCCTGATCATTTATGTGTACATTTGTCTATATCTTTCTCGATTCGTTTTGCCTGTTATAAACAACCGTTATGTGAACAAAGTAATAATACCCTTGTGCACAAGTGCGCTCGGGTATAAAAAAGATTTGCTGCTCGATGACTCGAACTCGGATCTCTCGAATGGCACGCCATTGCTCTGCTCACTCATCCATTGCGACTGTTGAGACGACAGCATTAACAGATTTGACCATCATTACGGATAATATATGCATTTGACTAACCGATTCTTGAAATATATTTGATTGAAATATATTTAATTAAAAAATTTTCATCGCATGGTGTGTTAACTATTTCAGGAATTTCTGATACTCAATTTTATTTTAGCATAAAAAATTAAAAACAATGCGATAGATTTGACTGCATTCGCCTATGCACCCAAAACCTCAGACTTTTCATTTAATACAAAAATCACTTTGCAACTTTGCCTGCACATTTTACCTACTCTACTTCAAAATTTAATGTTTATGTTACCTGCTAAGTCAGCTGGAAACCAATTATTTGAAAATTTAAAGAATTTCCTAACAATTCGTGTCCACTATTTTTGATAAAGAATTGATTTTCATGCCACCGCTCGAATAAATAAATTCTTTGACGCAGATGCTTATTTGCAAGTGCGGTAATCACACATGTAGGAATGTATTGTATATACATACGTCCATGCGCGCTACACACATTCATGCATATGTACATATGTAAATTAGGGTGGTCCAAAAATGCCTGTGAAAAAGTAATGTCGGAATTTTTATGCTCTCACCCCCTAGGATTGTTCTGTACCGAAAATAAATATACTCTTGTTCCTTTATTTTGAAATCAAAAAATATTTAGAGGTCGCTCAAAGCGCCCAATGTTTTCCATGTATATTAGTTATATGGGAAAAAAGAACTTTTTGTAGAAATTATTTCGTCTAAATTATTGTAAATATCAATTTTGAGTGAATAATCTTCATTAGTTACTAAAATATCGCAGTTTCCGTATTTCTGAAAATTACCGTTTGCTGGGAGGTAGCCATGTTTATTGTCCGATTTTTCCCATTTTCAATACCATCCGTTCTACGCCTGAAAGAAGTGCACGTACCAAGTTTCGTTAAGATATCTAAATTTTTACTCGAGTTATCGTGTGCACAGACGGACGGACGGACAGACAGTCACCGCTTAATCGATATCTTTTTTCATTCTGATTATTTATGTATGTATACATTTGTGTATATCTATCTCGATTCGTTTTGCCAGTTACAAACAACCGTTATGTGAACAAAGTTATAATAATACCCTTGTGCACAAGTGCGCTCGGGTACAAAAGTAGGGGTATATTTTTTTCGATATAGAACAATTCTAGGAGGTGAGAGCATTACAATTCCGACTTTACTGCACCCTAATGTACATACAAACTTTTTTGAAAAACTGACAAAACCTACAATTTAGTCATTTGTGGCTTAGATCAAAACTAAAAAACAAACAAGTAAAATTGTCTCCTAATTGGTTTTTCATTTGCTGTGCGTAACAATAGAAAATCCATTTTGAATACGCACAAAAAATTTGGTTACATTTTGTTTGTACGGATATTAGCTACGGTTGGAAATGACAGATATAGCTCAGCACATTTTAAATATTTAATTTAATTTTGGTGTCGAACTATTTCAGGTCCGTTGGGAAATTGCCAGTATATTAACGCCCTGTCGCATAAAATCCAATACACGCATGACCCACTGACATGTTCAAAGCCAAAAGTGTGTGAAAGTTTATTTCGTTGTTTTTATTTATATTATTTAGAGCTATTTTAGAAAGTTTGTTTGTATTCATTCTATTTTGGCAGCAGAAAAAAGGCAATTATCAAATTAAAATTGAACTGTCTACATTATTTTTAGATCCAATTGTGAATGTGCATGAACCTATGAAACAACTAATTAGGCCTCAAATAGCATTCGAGATTTTTGATTTCTACCTATTTTTATTCAATATGTGGCTCCACAACCGTTTGTCGGTTTGGGCTGAGACCAAAAGGCTTCTCCAATTGCTTCTCACCTGTGCGAATGTGCGCCAGCTGGTTATCACGAGCGCAGACAGGTCCTTCTGCACTTGGCCCTTCCACTGCGTTCGTGGGCGCCCTTGCTTTCGTTGTCCACCCATGGCAGCGGAGTCGAAGGATTTTTTCACCGGAGCGTCGTCATCCATGCGTACAACATGTCCAGGCTAGCGCAGTCGTTGTATTTTTATGCACTTAACTATGTCTATGTCATTAAAGAGCTCATACAGGTCATCATTGCATCTTCTCCGATATCCGTCGTCCACGAAAACAGGGCCGTAGTCTTGTTTAGAATAGTTCTGACGAAAGCTCTCTAAGCCTTCTCATCTTTGTTCGACATCGTCCAAGTGTCCGCGCCATATAAAAGGACGGGCATGATGAGAGATTTGTAGATTTGATTTTTGTTCAAGAGAGGGCTCTGCTATTCAATTGCCTACCGAGCCCAAAGTAGCACCTGTTGGCAGGAGTTATTGTTTGTTTGATCTTCAGGCTAACGTTGTTGGTGGTGTTTATGCTGGATCTTATTTAGACAAAGTTCTTCACTACTTCAAAGTTATAGCTGTTAGATCAACATCTTTTGCTTCTTTTTCTAAACTGCAAAATACTTCGGTTAAGACCCTTTTTCAGACCTACGATATCGATATCATCTGCATACGCCAGCAGCATCGTTCTTTTGCTATATACATACATGTTGCCGCTGTGATTCGGATTGGCAGCTCTTATTACGTTTTCCAGCATCAGATTGAAAAATTCGCACAAGAGTGCATCGTCTTGTCTTAAACCTCGTTTGGTCTCAAATGGCTCGGAGAGGTCCTTCCCAATTTGTATGGAGTTGAAGTTTGTGTTCAACGAATAAGTTTTGCGGGGATCCCAAATTTGGACATGTCGTCGTATAGGCAACTCCTTTTCGTGCTATCAAAAGCCGCTTTAAAATCAACAAAAAGATGGTGCGTGTGCCAATTTGCTAATCTAGTGTCTTCACCAGGATTTGGCGTGCTGTGAAAATCTGGTCAATGGCGAACTTACCAGGTCTGCTGTACTTACCTCGTCTTGGTCGAGTGAAGGGACGTGAGCTTCGTCCCTATGCATTGGTTCGGCTTCTCCTTCATCATACGCGTCACCTGTGTCATCATTCAAAAGCGTTGAGAAGTGCTACCGCCATATCTCAAGTGTATTCTGGGCATCTGTTACCAGATTTCCATCTTCATTTTTGCCTAAAACCATTTGATTGCTGCCTTATTTTCTGAGCCGCATTCCTGTCTGCCAGCATCTAAAACTCCTCGCACTCTCGCTTTTCTGCCTTTCCTTTCATTCTCTTGAAAAGGCGCCTGTTTTTCATCCTTATTTCTTGGGATCGCTCATTTGTCACGCGTGTCGCCATTGGCTGCAGGGTAGCTTTGTATGCTCCGTATATCTCTGCAGCAACCGCCGTTTCTTTGCCCAGGAGGAGTTTATGTTGATTTCGTTTGCAAAATGATTTTGATGTTAAACTCAACTCTGCGAAAGAGCACGTTTTTGCCTCCTTGTCCTTATCCTTGTTGACAAAGATTCAAAGGGCAGAGAATGTGCCTTTTTTTGGATTCCAAGAGTGTGAAATTTTAAGAAACGAACACAAAATTTTCTCAGCAGTTGTCTTAAAGTTTTGGTTTAAAATAAAACCAATTATGACACTTTTTGACAATTGGCGTCACTCCGCCCACTCATAATGAAAGGCTGAACACGAGCTATTGCTAGTTAAAAAATCGGTTGAAAATATGTTTGAAATCGAGCACTAACCACGTTCACCTTCCATATTAAATGGGAACACTCAAAATCGATGTTTTCAATAATATCTTAGCAAAAAAATTGATTATTTTGAAACTGAGAGAGGCTCCGCTCATCTTCGCTCACGTCCCAATGGAAGAGAAGGACAAGAAACTCAAGTACATATCTCTTCTATGACCTCGTGGAGCGTATTATGCGAGCGCTGTCCTCGTCACGATATCAAAATCGTGCTTTGCGATTTGAATGCCAAGGTGGGCAAGGAAGAAACCTTTGACGCCACTGTCGGAAAATTCAACCTCCAGGACGAAATGACGAAACGTCCGATAACGGACTATGGCTGATTGATTTCGCCGGATACCGAAACATCGTAGTATGCAGTACTAGGTTACAACATAGAAACGTCCATCAAACCACACGGCTGCACCCAGTTCGAAAAACGAGGAATTTGGCAGCAAAAGATGTGTGTCCAACAATGCAAGGAAAGCTCAGTGTCGAAAAGCTACATCACCATGGATGTCCAGTTTATTCATCAGCCGACTCTAGCACATGATCACAGAGAGCACTTTTCAACAAACCGACATACATATGCGAGCAGTGGAACTACATTTCTCACTCATGACGTGCCGCCGCCGAAGAAATAGTCGAATTCCAGCGAGCCCGAAAGAACAACAGGTATGATGTCGAGTCGAGTTATATTTTCACTATATTTCAACTACGATTGTTTCTAGACTGACATCGTTTATATGTTATTATTATTTACATACTAGTTTGCTCTCACCCGCTTCGCTAAGTGTAACCTTAGGTGTAATTTATTGATGTGTATACATCTTTGGTTTCGGTAGGGGTAAAATTTGCGAAGCTGTAACGCATATCCCAGCACAAAATTTCGAAGGGCTTAGCATGTGTGTTTCAGCATAAAATTTTTATTTTCATTAGAAGCACCCTATGTTTGCTTGCCAAATGGTTGCATATATTTAGGCATATGTATAGTAAGAGGAAATGCGCTACAATTGATTATTACTTCCGATTATTTAAACTCCGCACATGCATTTTGATATTCGTAGATGGTATTAGGCATAGGTTTAGTAGTCTATTTTGATTAAAAAAAAAAAATCCTGGAAAAAGGTCAAACAGCAAAATCACTCTCTGAAGTGAGAGTAAAAAGAGAGTAACAGCAAAACGTACGGAACAAAAAAGCATTGGGTAAAATCCTGCAAGATGAACTGCATTTACATGAACCACAGATTATATTCCGAAAAGAAAAACTAAATTTAGGAATGTATACAAATAAAAATGCTCAAACTATAAGCTCAAAAACAATAACTGATGCGGTGTTTCCAAGATATTTTAACGCCCTTGAGTCACAAGTATATACAAGTATATTTTATCAATCATTCCGATAATTTCATGTATTAAAAAATTAAAAATGAAAATGAATAAAAAAATTAAATCAGCAAAATGAATAAAATTAAGGGAAATTAATGTTTCATTTCTAACCTAACCTACATTTGTATGTATGTAACTGAATCGCCTAATAATAGCTTTACATATAAAAAGATTATCCTAATTTGTGAGCTTAACTCCCTAATATTAGAAAAAGAGATTAGCCATGCAAAATTATAATTAAAAATATCTCAGTTTAAACCGATAACTTTTTGGTGTCCAACCTAGTTTTATCGAATATACTTGCGAAGAAGAGGAGGAATGTCAAATGTTAAAGTAACCAAAAATTGACGCTAGTAAGGATAAGAGGTTTGTAAAGGTATTTTTAATAAAATATTCAGTTAAAATATATTTAAATGGCATAATATGTGTTGCAGAAAAAAGTGACCACGGTGACACAAAGAAGAAGTTTAACTTTTCCTCGAGTTGTGTGAATAACAAGCACAACCAATTTGACAGCTAACGAGCTTTGATTGAGATTATATTTATATGTAAACGTACTTTTATGCTTTGCCGTTCGCATATGTTTACACATCAAATTTCATGAGTACCTAGTACTCACGCCTTTTTTTAAATAAGACTCGACATACTTATTAGACTTAGCAGATTTTAACATTTGTATTCTTTTATTTTCGAATTAAGCCTCTTGCACCTGATACATATTTTAATTACCTAACTCCCTTAACAGGTGGCAACCTTCTTCAAACTCCTTAAAAATATTTTAATGCTCAAACAACATTTTTTAATACAATTTCGTTTGACATGCATATTTTAATGTAACAAATTGAGCCCTAACCACCAAAATAACGTAAGCGACATTGTTTTCAAAATTTTCTTTTTGATGCAGAGATATTCCTAGGGCACCTAGATGCATTTCTGCATCAAAAAGAAGTTTTGGAAAACATGTTGTTTACGTTATTTTGGCGGTTAGGGCTCGATGTAACTTGTAGATAATTTAATTAAATTTGACTTCTCAAACAGGTGGCAGCCATATTTTCAAACTAAAATCATCTTAAACTACTTTCGTCTGACGCCCATATTGTGATACATATTTATTTCAACTATCCAATTTCCTTAATCTAAGTTGAGTTTGATTATTAAACAGTTGGCAGTCCTCCTAAATGTCATTTGGAAGTAAAGTCCTTTCAAAATCATTTGGATTGATAGCCATATTGTAATAGTTCACTTAAAATAGTAACTAAATTGAATTGGATTTAATATTTTAAAAGGTGGCAACCCTCATCAAATTCTAAAAAAATATTCTAAATGTAAAGAAAACTCTTAACACTCTTCCGTTTTAATATTTCATATAACTTCCATTTTTTTATAATTTCATTAAATTCCACTTTATAAACAGGTGGCAACGCTCTTTAAAATATTTTCGAACTACAACAGCTTTAACCTCTTTCATCTGACACCCACGTTGTGATAACATATTTAATTACCTATTCCCTTAAACTCAAATGGACCCACGCCCCTGATTTTATATATCTGTATACCAATTTCTAGTATCACAAATAATTCCAAAGATATGCAGTTTAAAACATTCAGTTTTCATAGGAGGTGCTACGCCCCCTAGTCCAATCTAGATAGGAGTATTCCATATTTTGAGTATGTAAGTCTGGCTAAATGACACCAGTGCACAAAATTTCTTAATTACCGGTAGATCAGTTAAAGCCTGAAAGCGTTACAAACAAACAAACTCACTTTCGCATTTATAATATTAGTAAGGATAGTCACGGTACCTATGAGTAATATTTCGTCAAGCGAAAAATTGGGTAATTAATTAAACGGCGACATGCACACCAATATCCAGCTGGTATATATAATACATACATATGTACATATATGGCTTAAATTAAAAAGTTCCATCTCTCCTTGAAATTTATTTTGCAATTTATAATTTAAAATTTCCCCTTCCTCGCTTACCTTTGAATATGCTATGCATTTCAATTGCTATGTGCTTGTTTGGCATTGCACATTTATTCACATATTCACATTTATGTTTTAACTGAATGCATTTCGCATTTCATGAAGGTAAGCCTCATTAAATGCCATTCGGAATAAAGCATGAAAAGATGACGAGCATTCGTATGTCATGGCAATGACATCAATGCATGAATTATGGGTACACTGAGGACACATACAAAATATGAAACAAAATTTTTCTTTACAAATATACTTATTTATTCAATATTTGACTTCTACCACAACAGCGTCCTCGTTGAGGTTCTACCGAAACGACACTCATTAAAACTGAATGATAAAGAAATTTAAAAACAAAAAAAAGTTGCGTGTATTTTTGGAAAGTAGTAAAATGAAATGATATATCGATATCTAACCACCTTCCTGCACCGAATCCAAACTTAAGCTATTTTAAGCTAAATATAAAAATCTGTTAAATTATAAAAAAAAAAATTATATTTCATTCTATAAATAAACCATTTAAATATAAGTTTCAAACTTTGTTTAAAATTTAGAAAAATCCGCCAAATTTTTAGTAAAGTTTCAATCTTTTTTGTGTTATGTATTTACTTCCATACTAAGTAAGTTGAAGATTTTTATTTATATATACACAGTCCGTATCCATAAGTTTAATTACACTAGATTCGCTTGTTTTGGCATGGAGATCATTTTTAACATTTAATTTTAACATTTTGAGGTATGTAAAAATTTTAAAATAAAAAAAAGGTAAAATTTCAAAAATTACAAACATACAGACGATCTGCATGCTGCCATTTTGTTATTTGATGGCAGACTCTTGAAACTTCACAGATATGTTGTGTTTGAAGCCTACGTTCATTGCCTCTAATATGAACAATCTATTTGAAAACTTATCAAAGTTATGAATAAAACAAATGCAACAAGAATGCCTCAGCATATTTGTTACTGCCGAGAGAAAGGAATGACACTAAAAAAGAACAACTCGTGAGATTTGGTCGTAGCTATCAACAGCTGACTATGAATACATGAATTTTAATGCTTTCGTCCACATAGCCAAATCTTGGCAACGCTAACGCCACGCAAAGCAGAAAGATGGCCAACTCTCAACTTAACGGGTGCGTCGCTCGTTAGCTGTTGCAAATAAATAAAACTAGAGGACCCGGCGAACTTCGTACTGCCCAAGACCATCTTTTTATTTAAACATTTTGGTCCAACATTTTTACCAACAATTCAGGTTCACGACTTCCAGTGGCACATTTGTCTGCTCTGATTATGGTATTTTGGACGTCAGAAGGCATATCTTCCAGTGATATTCCATGTCATTGCAGCTGTGTATGACTGTCGGCCCTGAATTCGTCCCGCATGAATGAACGCAAAGCTGCTCATTAACTTGGACTCTTTCCGGAGGGGCCAATTCCATCGCTTATTGCCAATCCTTGTGAATTGCGATTGCCTGAGCCAATGTTTCATCTTCCGATCAACGGCATAATGGCTTTCAAACACTGAAATTTCTATGTCGAAAAATTCGAACTACTTTCGAAGCAATCGAACCATAACCGCAAAAGAAACGCAAGCGCCAAATTTTATCATTTTGTATTGTTGATCAAAATTTCTTTAATATTTTTAATATCTGGCTACTGTAACTGAAATCGCTAAGAATTTACAACGCACTCCAATCAACCTAACTACATATTTTTTTGCATTGATACAATTTTGTACTGGGAAACCATTCAAACCAGCCAAAATTACGAAAACTTTAAGTTTCATATACAAAATCTAGGGATAACATATTTTCTGGGAAATTTAATATTTTTCGACATTTTATTTTAAGTTTAAAAACTCCGAACGGCGCTTGTATTTTTATGAGAAGCTGTTCATGGCAGATATGCACTCGGAGGTTTGCCATTGCCTGTCGAGGGACGACCGCTGTTAGAAACAAATGTTTTGATTTATTTTTTTTTTATGTTGATGATCGTAAACTGGGCTCGAACCTAGGCTCTGCGAAATGGTAGCACGAACGGCTAATCACTACCCCACAGTTCTATAGGTACATATGTGCATTTACATTTTTAGATAGTTGGCAACTCTCTTAAGTAAAGTAATTAGTTCATTCCCTAAATGCGTAGCAATATTTAATTTAAGATGTATAATAAGTTCGCAAAAATTTCAGACACGTGGCAACCATATTTAGTAGCTGGTGTGGTAGAGCGCAGAAGCTTTCCTTCCAAATGGTGCTTCACTCATTAAATCTGATGAATTGTTATGGAAGATATGGAGCTGGTTTCATCAGATGCAGTGATGTTAGCATTTTAAAATCAGTTTTTTTTGAAAATTAATTAAATTTGAACAACGTGAGTATTTTTCGCAGTTGCGTGGGCTTTCGCTTATCAAAACGAGGTCTCAATCATTGAATTTGATAACAGATTAAAAGAGATATCGTGGGGTAACACAAAAATACCTTTGAGATATAAATATATAGATTTTTGAATAGTTGGCAACCCTCTTTAAAATTATTACTTCTGGTTAAGAGTGCATTTAAATGTCTTTCATTCGTTGAATGCGTTTTTACTCGAGATATGTATGTATATATATATATTTAAGCCCCTAAAATTTTTAACAGATGGCAACCCTAAAAGTTTTTACTTTTACCTCAATTTTTACCTCAAGCATTCAATTTGATAGAATAGTGTGAAAGATATGGCGCTTCATTCTCCGGATACAGTGCTTTCAGCTTTTTAAAACCACATTATTATATTTTTAATAAGTAAATAACTAAACTTGAATAACGTGATTATTTTTTGTATATACGCGAACTTTTCCCCTTGAAAATAAGATATCATTCAATAAATTTGATAAAATATAAAAGGTTGACAGAAAAATACCTTTTAGAAATAAGTATCTATATACTATGTAAAATATTTTTCCTTTTTAATCAAATGCGGGCAAGGATTATTGTTTTCCATGCAATTATTAATATGAAATATTAGGGCTGTTCAGGATTTTGTGCATATGCTCTTGCATTTGCATATTCGTTGCATTTGTAAATTCACAACAATAAAATGCACACGGTTGCCATGGCAGCAAGCATAAAATTTACAAATGCAATTCCAGCTGCAAATCCAAGACCATTTCAACGACACCCTGAACAGTCGTATTAGTTTATCTGGTGTTAGTATGCTGCCAAGCGTTCATTGTAGTAAGTATTCTTTTGACATCCGTTGTGTCAAACCAACGCCAACGCCAACACCAACGCCAACGCCGACACCAACGCCAACGCCTACACCAACGCCAAATCTCGACACGTGCAACATTCACGGAGTAAAGATCTAATTTTAGCATTTACATAGGTGCGAGCGAATTATTGCTAATGCTCTAAATAAAAATAAAAAGAAAGTGTCGCCTACCGTTTCATGCTTGATCAGGTTTGAAAATTTTTTGTTTCTACAACAGTGCTTATATCTTCGCTGGCATCAGTGGTAATAAGTATCCGCAACTAAATCATATTGTATGCACCTTTTGCCTATAAGTTCTTGCATTTTCATTTTTGCTACATACATCAGAAACAACTTATTTTTTCAACTGATAATACTTACATCGTTTTTTTTTTTCTACAGCAAAATGTTACCTTCTCTGTGCCCTCTACGCACAAATACTAAGAAGAGGGCAATGAAAAGGCAAATCTTTTTTTTGTTTAACAGCCAACTTTTTTCAATTTCTGGCCACCTTTAAGACCCAAAAAGCCGGAAAAAATATTGCTCCTAAATTATTATTAAAATGGCGTCTGTGAATTTGTTTCCTTTGCTTACATACAACAACAAGTATGTATGTATATATATCTCATAGAAATAAGCAATTTTCATATTTTATATAAAAAAAAAAACAAAGTGTGCACGAAATTGAAAAAAAAACAATATGAACTTTATTGTGGTAGCTAAAGTGTGCTTGGTTGATGAGTGTCGTAACTCATGTTGTAAACAAAATTCTTTTCGCTGCCATAAAATTTGGCAGGGGTGATTTGTCGCTTGTTTTTAGAGTGAGGTGAATTATATCGTCGCCGCTCTTTTTTCAGCTCTGCTATAAATTTTCCTTCAAGCTTTTTTCATTTTCCTTCACATTTGCTTAATTATGCAGAAATTTCTTATTTTACGTTATCCATGGATGCCATTTGGTTGTTCAACACGCATTCAATGTGTAATAGGTTTACATTTTTTATTTGGTTTCAACATTTTTGTTGATAGGAAACTAATTTATTGTGTGTTCTTCTAATAGCTGTCACATAATATTTTTCATGGCTAATTAGCTCAGCCACACTTAGGATGTTGGGACATACATATCTATATTTTTTATTAATTTATGAGTACCTACATCTTCATTTTAATGAGTGGAAGTGTGAATCAATATTTTCTTCAAAAATATTTTTTTTTGTAGAATAGATAAATATATCCTACGTTATGGTATGGATGGCTTGTTTTTTAGAGCTTTACAAAAGTGCACGAGAATTACTGAAGCAATTTCAAGGATATGCACCGATTCAAAGAAATAATCCCAAATTTACCGACAAATTCATCTTTGTAAGTGATCATGTGGTTTTCGTGGAAACAACGGTAAATTGGGGTCCACTTTGAAGCTTTGAAGTGCTTTAGCAACTTAGGTTTTTGCAGATATTACTTTAGTTTTCCGAATATATAGGAGGGCTGCCACCTGTTTGAAAACTCGAGTCTAGGTAACTAAATTTAGGGAAATTAGAAAATATATCAAATTGAGGATGTCAGATGAAGAAGGATGTGGTTTTTTAATATATTAACAAAATCAAATTCCATGTGTGCAATAGGTTGAATAAATTACCACAATGTGGATATTATTCAAGCTAGCTTTGATAAAAGCTGTAGTTCTAAACTACATGTAGGAGGGTCTCCACTTTTTTTAAATTTAACTTGAAATAAGGTAATTAGTTAATTTAAATATTTATCAAAATATGGGTGTCACACGAAAAAAGGTTTAACAAGATTTTGTTTTAAAATATTCTATCAGTGTTGCCACCTGTTTTAAAATTATCAAATAGTAAAATATGTGCGTCAAACGAGGAAATATTTTATTTTGAACATTTATAATGTGTGAAAAGTTAAACTCAAATTATTTAATAAGTCAAATGAACTACTAAAAGGTGGATATCAATTCGAATGGGTTTAAAAAGGTTTTATTTCTCAGCTTTATTTAGGAGGGTTGCCACCTGTTTACAAATTTGAACTCTATTTATTTAATTACAGGTGGTTATCTAAGGAAATGGGTTTCAAAAGGCTTTATATCTGAATTATATTCATGAGGGTTGCCACGTAATTAAAAAGTCAAATTCAAATTGATTTTTAAGGTCATTCAAATAAGTATCACAATATCAAAAGATTTACTAATTTCTTAGCTATATTGAGCTATATATAACCACATGTTTAAAAACAAGAATTTAGCTACCATCTACCCAAGTCCAAAGACGAAGACAATGCGAAGACGAATACTAAGCTGGTATTAAAAGTTATAAAAATTCCAATAGAGTGAACCGAAATAAAAATGAATCGAAATGCTAAAAGATGGCGCTGGTCAATTATTTACTTACTGAAGTTACTTGTCATAGCATACATACATATATTTATTTGCTGATGGCACATATGATTGCAGTTACTGTGGGTCCGCGTCTGTATTTCCAATTATTAATATTTTGTGTTCCTATTAATTTATTAAATTCAGTTAAATACAATCAAAATGAGTATTTAATGTACAGTTTTTAACTTGAATGTGCTGTTAAAAATAGCACGTGTAAGTTTAGGGGCTGTGGCTGGGGCACATCCCGCCAGTCAACACCAATGCGCTGATCCTTTTTATGAAACACGGAAGTACATAAAGTTACTCTACAGAATATAATTTATTCATGTGTGTAGCATAGTAAATATGTACTTTCGCGTGAAAAAGCTGTCAAGATCTCTATAAAATTGTTTGCTGTGTAATACATAGGATTGCGGCCAAAAGTAGTAAAAATTCCAAGTATCCAACTAACCCAACCCAAAAACAATTTTTGATAAAAATACATATTTGCATTTAAAATAGTGTATCTATCAAAAGATAAATAAAAAATTTAAAAAGATATTATTCTGTCGCAAGTAGTTTCAATTAATTTTTCTACTTAGGCGGATATATAATAAGCCAATCTGATTGGTGATCAGTTTTCTAATATACCTGTGGTTAAGCATTGCTTAAAATTTATAAGTCAGTTTCACTTGAAGTTCTAAATAATAAAATTTCTCGAGTGCTTACTTTAAATATGGGTATTTAAAAAGCAGATAAATACTTAATTAGCGTATAGATACTTAACAAAAGCTTTTATTTCCCATTTAGCATGAACTCTTAGCCACTTGCAACTTGCTCTTTATTCTACTAGAAATTAATGATCTATGAAATTGTATACCCAAAATTTTTATAAAAACTAAAATCAAAATAATTCTTTAGTGACATTTCTTATTTATTTTTTTATTAAAAAAAAATCAATTTGGTCAAGAAAAGATGGCTCCAGTGAATTATGGACATTAAATTCTATTCATTAACCACTGTGCGCTGATTGCTGAGTTAATGCACAAGCTGTTGTCGTGGCAGATTGATTGATTCACGGTTGTAAATATTCCATACAAAAAATTCCAAATCATATCCATCTATGTAAGTTATAAGTAAAGTTTTTCTGCTTTAACAAAAATATATTGTAGTTACTATAGTTACAATAAACGCAAAATACAAATTTAGAGGATAAATCTGACATCGAACCTTAATTTGGCCAAAAGGGACGCTAATTATTAGTTAGTTGTCAGTGAAATTTGTTATTATGTATTTTTTCCGTAATCTCAATTAAAATATGTTGCATATTAAGAGATTAAATAAATTAAATTAAATTTTCGCAGAAGTAACAATTCCTTGAATTTATAAATATTTTATCTTATTTATTTTCAGGTAAGTTTCCATCTGTTGACCTGATTGCTGTTCTCACTGTTTTCGGTATGCTACTACTGTATGTTGATTCTAATTGAATCTCACTACCATTAAGATGGTTGTTGACTCAGAAGTGAGTTTATTGATGATATTCAAGGAAAGTAAATTAAATAAATATCAATGTAAGTTCGAGAGGTTCACCTGAACAAGATACAAATATGTACACAATAAATTGCAAGTATTGTAATGGGTGAATAGCAGTATTTAAATTTCACGCTCTAGTTGGTATGTAGAACGAGAAATATAATTTTATTAAGCCTTGACTGAAAATAGATTACACTTTTCTCCGATTGTTTGTAGAGTAGCTAATTCAGTAAACTCTAATATCTTATATTATATTTTACTAGTCATATTTTAGTTATCATGAGTAAAAAAAATCTTCTGTGGTCATGAAGAAATAGATAGCCCCAAAAAAATCACTTTCAACGATGCGTCATACTCGAAAATCAGTTCCTGCATAGAAAGTTTAAAGAAAACACAATTTCGGCTTGGCTGGATTCGGATTCTACATACAATTTTTAGAAAAAAAAGTCCTTTAGATCATAGACCCAATTGTTCATTTAACCGTTAACGTAATATTAACTTTTTGGTATAGGTCGTCTAAAAGCCCAAAAATGCAATGAAGGGACCAATAAAAAATCTCTAATAATAATGGAAAAACACAATTGGGTACAATTACTAAAAGTATCTGATCGAAAAATATTTATTTTCAAGAATTCGATACCATTTCTACGAAAAAGTATTTTCCCCCATATAAAATACATGGAAAACTTCTGGGGCTTTGATGCAGTTCTAAAAAATTTTTTTTTAAATATTTTTTTTCCAATTAGAAAAATCCCAGGGGGGTGAGAGTTTAACACTGTAATTTTTTTTTAGACCTCCCTAATGTAGATAGCAAGTGTGTGTAGCACATGAAGGTGCACTAGAACCTGAATGATGTTTTGTATTCCTTTAAAAATCCACGAATGCCCAACGTACATACATACCTTCGATTTCCATCACAAATCCTTAAAGGACCTTCGTTTACAAATACTGTGACTCAAAAAAAATGACCACGTGTTGATTTGTTTTAAATATTCGTAATGTTTTGCGAGCAAATTTTTTTTTGTTATTATAAAAATACCATCCAAGCTTTAACCAAAACCATATTAATCACAGTTTCAATCTTTATACACAATTTAGGAAAATTTAACAAATTTTCATCAAAATTCAAACTTTTAATCTGAATCTTTAGTACATTTTTGGGTATGTAGTATTATAGCCCATACAATTTTAGTCTAATAAAGTGCAAGTTTCAAACGGCTAAAAAGTCCCCTTGATTTTCGAGAATTTTTTTTGCGACCGATTTTTGCCCTCTTTCCCATATAAGCATGAATTTCTTATGAAATAAAATGCCGGAGACCATAAGCGACAAAACTTCAAAAAATCAACGAGAGGTTTTTTAAATTACACTTGTTATTTAAAAAAAAAAACGCAAAAGCAGCCTCATTACAAAAATTCGCTAAAATCATCGCGACTAAAATTGTATGGACTATAAAAATTCATACCCAAAAACTTTGAAAAGATTCAGCTTAAAAAGTTGAAATTTGTATGAAAATTTGTAGAATTTTCGTAAAGTTTGAATAGAATTTGTTTTTGGTTAAAGCTTGGACGGTATTTTTATAGAAAAGTAACAAAATTAAGCTCGAAAAACATTACGAATATTAAAAAAAAAAAAATCAACACGTGGTCATTTCTTTGAGTCACTATACCTAAATTTTAAGGTTTTTGAATATAGTAAATAAAATGCACTAACCTTCGTCTGGCTAAAATCAGACAATCACTAAGGAAATAATGGTAAGTCTCGTCATCTGCAAGCTAGAGTCAGCTTGCAGAAATATGCTATATTTAAAACATTAATCTCTTTTATATTAAAAAGACAACCGAAGAGCCTTTACAGAAGGAAAACTTACGATATTTTTATGTAAGCATTCTGCGTTTACGCCGCCGAGCAATACCGTCGCTGCCACCATTTTTTGTCACTTCTCCCAGTTTCTTTTGAACACTCTACGCAATTTAATCGAAACCCTTTCGATAGAAGCAACATTTTGATATGAAACAAAATGGGTTTGAAAACCAAAATAATTCCCTTTCACAAATCATGTTTTTAAATGGAAACATCACTTTGTTCTAATTGAAACCTTAACGGCTACCCAAAAAATTTATTTTATATATTTAATTTTAATAAACTTTTTGTCACACCATTATTAACTAAGCAATTGAATAATATATTTATTTATTTTCTTTGCTTTACTTTATAATAAAAATATAAAACAAAATTTTGTTCTTGTAAAAACTTTTAAAAATCTTTTGTTACGCTATTTCGATAGGGCCTACATATTTCCCGTACCGTCAGGTTCAACGAAAGCCATATAGGGTGTCTCAGCTTAAAATTGGATACAGTTCGTTTGCTTTTGGGTAAATTCTTCCGAATGAAGCGAGTTAAATTGCTGACTTTTTATTGTATAAATAATTTCTTGTCACGACGCTCATATTTTGTATGTAGACTTTTTAAACAATCAGTTAGAAATAAATTTTTCCTTTTGATTGCTATCGAGCCATCCCAGCAAAAAACACGATTACCACAGAAGCGAAAGTGGAAACGAGCTAGGCGATGGGAATCGCTTACCCTTTCGCTTCAGGAAGGCCTTATTTTAACATGGGCATGTCATTGGCGGTAAGCCCTTACCCGCAGCATTACCTTCAAACGAAGGGAGAACGCATGCATAAACAGAATCCAGAGAAGCGAACAAAGAATGCCTTACAGAGAAACTAATGTAGAATGCCCAGATGAGTACATACTTATTTACATATATTAAATCAGAAAATGTGTTAAAAGATTAAAATTAATTAAAATTTATATAAATCAGTTTTTATACATACATATGTATGTATTTGGGTATTTAGATTTTACTTAAAAATCGGTATGTACATACATGCATATTTAATTAAGCTTAAAATTGTACTTCCTCACTCATGTACTTGACTTCATTGACTGACTTCAACTTCGCTGCAAATTGAACAAAGCAAAACATGATTTTTATGCGAGACAAATTTCCACAGAAACTAACGGTAGAAAAAGATTTTTTGGATATCCATTCTCTTTTTCAGCTGGCTACGATGTAGCATTCTACTTTGCATTCCCTGAAATGAAGCAAAGAAGCGAAATAAAAAAAAAATATTGTAGGACATTCTACTTTGCATGCCCTGAAATGAAGCAAAGAAGCGAAAAAAAATAAAATGTTGTAGGACATTCTACTTTGCATTCCCTGAAATGAAGCAAAGAAGCGAATTAAGAAAGAAATATTATAGGACATTCTACTTTGCATTCCCCAAAATGAAACAAAGAAGCGAAATAAATAAAATATTGTATGACATTCTACTTTGCATTACCTACAATGCCTAAAAGAAGTGAAAAAATTCGAAGGCATTACAACGCTATGCCTTCTAGAACACGTTACCACTAAAAGCGATTACCGATTTTTTGCTGGGATACGTCCAACAGGGCGCACGACTGAACTCAATTTTCTCTCAAAATACAAAATTTGCCGCGAATGGGCTAAATCGGGCAAAACCTATTTATAGCATATTGAAGGACATAATAATATTTTGGCCGAAATTTGACCAAAGTGCAATACACAGCTGCTTTGGTTAGGTTTTCTATGTCTACGGACGTCACTTATAACAATTCTGAGAAGAACAACAAATAGCAAGAAGACATTTGCTATACATTATTTACATTTCACATACCTTTATTTTTAATTTCCATATTTTAGATCGGACTTTGCAACTCTGCACAGTGGTCGAAAATCCCAAATAACGCATCAAAACCTCGAAATTTTTTTGTTACCGATCGGGATAAATTTCACTTTACCGTGTTTAGAGTGCGTTACTGTTGAGATATTTTAAAGGACAGATGTTTCCGTGCATTAGTTTCGAGCAGGTAGCCGCTCAAAGTTGAACGTTCAGCCGAATGCGCGTGACGCTGCAGTATTGCCTCGCGCGTGCACCCGAAAGTTTTTGTTTATAAGAAGAGTACATCTTTTCCGGGCCCAATGGATTTTCATCGCGATGGTATTTATATACTAACTTGGAATGATAATTTTGATATTGGCACCTGTCAGCGACGTCCAAACGAAAGCGTTCTTCTTCTCTTTTGTGTCATAAAAATTTCAATATTCAATGGAAAATTAGTTTATGAGTTGAACCGAGTTAAGCTTAGAGCCTTAGTGTTTCGGAATCGGAAAAGTGTCTAGAATAAAATAGCGTTGAAATCAGTTGCGGATTCTTGCGTATTTGCTTTTTAGACCGATTTTTGTGTGACGCGCGCGCGTGCCGTTTCCCGAGCCGAATCAGCGACCTCGAAAATGTATGTATCAGTTGATTTCGACTCGAAACACGATGTTTTTATGACAGTTGGCCGCCATTTTGTAGCCGCCATTTTTATTTTTGAAAAATATACATCAATTTCGAGTTCAGCGACCTCGAAAACGTATATATCAGTTGATTTCGACTCGAAACACGATTTTTTCATGAGAGTTGGCCGCCATTTTGTGGCCGCCATTTTGAATTTCGAAAAACGAACATCATTTTCGAATTCAGCGACCGAAAATTTTCAGGTCTATATATTTCAACAACTTTAATATACGTTCAGTAGTTTTGGTGCGTTATTTGGAATTTTCGACCACTGTGCTCTGGTTAAAAGTTCAAGGTTTCGTTCATATAATTTTCATTTATTGAAATGCTCTGCTTCACTTTTAGAAAATATATCTAAAATCAACACATGTATACATATGTTTCCAGGAAAATTTCAGCTTTATGCCAAAGCGTTTTCCATTCAGCCCATTGTGCAGTGTTAAAGAGGTGCAGTTTATTAACCTATTTTCCAGTTATAAGAGATCAATAAGTAAGTGTCAGTATTATCTAATGCTGTGACGGTACTAAAAATTGTAATGAATTAACGGTAAATAAGTTACAAAAATTTACCAATCGCAGCCTAAAGTACTCTAATAACTTAACTTATAATTTTGATTATTTTTTATTTAAACAGTGCATTTCTTCATAAATATCTGGCCTTTGCATTGGTGACGGTAATGATTTACTAATAAAATGCAAAAAGTTTCACTTGAAATAAAAGCATTCATATTCCAACAAATTTGCAAGTAAATCGTAATGAATACTTTTTTCATTTTTAGTTACCTGAAGGCACTTATGTATTTTCATTCACCAATGAATAAAGTCAGCTCTTACTTCTATGAAAGCAGTTTTCATAATTTTGAGTTCCCTTTCTAGCATTATTTGGCATTGAGTGTCATTGGAGAATAGCTTTCGTTACGATTATATTTGCTAAAAGCTTTGAGGGCACTTAAAGCTTAAATAGATGATAGTTTACTTTACAATTCAAATACTAAATTTTTCACAACATTTACATCAGGCGAAAGCAAATGAAGGAAAGGTAATATTCGGCATAAGCGTGTACATTACATTAGGCTGGATTGCGAATCTATTTTAAGAATTGGGTATTTAAGTAATAACAAATAGCTCAATGCTTTAATAGAGTTTCAATGTCATGAAATTTTCCACACTTTCTACTTTAAAACATCCAAGTTGTGTTTTATGCATTTTGTTGTTGTTGTAGCGGCTACCAAATCCCGGTCGGCTTATCCATCAACGTTGTCGGTCTCTTTCAGCTAAGGGGAGGACCGGGGCTGGCGTGGCTTCAACGGGATATGTCTACGGGGACCAGAGCGTTAGCAGTGTGGGGTTCTGGGGGCATGCGAAGAGGTGCCGTGAGTCATGTGGCGACTCTCCGCATCCCGGGCATTGGTTGGGCACATCCTCGTTTTTTCTGCTCAGCTATGAGTTTAGCCTTCTGCAATAGTCAAAGCGAAGTTAAGCTATTGTGGGGCGGGTTTCCTGAGGCAAACAAAGTTCTGTCGCGTCCACGTCTGGTGATTGTGTGCCCAGAAAGGCATTCACAGGTCGAGAGTCTGTATAGATCGGGACCGACTCCCTGTGAATGCCATTCAGGGCCTGTCTGTATGCAGTTGGATCCAGAGGTTGTTTGATGAACCTCTGGACTTCATCCGTCAGTTCGTAGAGGTGCCTCCTGACGTGCTTTGGCGAGGGTTCTTTTGCAAGAAGCTGTGTGTTCGGGTGACCACGTCTGTGCCCTGCTTGCAGCATTGTGTTATGCTCCTTGATGGGGAGCAGCTGGACCTCGTCGTGTAGGTGGTGTTCGGGCGACATCTGAAGGCATATCACACGGCCGCTGCGTAATTTAGAACCGGCCGGCCAGTTGCCTTGCATGTTGCCACCAACGTTTCTTTGTCTTTGCCTCAAGTGCTGCCGGCCAGCGACTTGAGGACCTTGTTGCAGCTCTGTACTCTCTTGACAATTGCGGTTGTATGCGGCGAGAAGGAGAGCAGACAGTCGAAGGTAGCTCCGAGGATTTTTGGGTTATTCACCGTCGGTATTGGTTTACCATCGACGTGAATACCCAGTTGCAGTCTGACCTCCTTAGTCCAGGTGAGGTATAAGGTTGCCCAAGGTTTTACGCAAATCTCCTTTTTACTTATAACAAGATTTAAAGGCAAAATGTGTCTTTAAAAATAACGCACGTAGGACCAACATCTATTACTTTAGAATAAATATTAGTTCTTATTAAACGAAATATTTCAGTAAATAATTTAAAAGTACTTAAAAACTCAAAAAAAGTACTTAAGTACTTAAATTTAAAATTTAAACAGTTTAGAAAATTATAAAAAGAAAATATTCGAAATTTTGAATTATGTTAAATCCTCTCGGAAAGCACCAAACCTATAAGAATCGACCCGGTTTAATGTGCCGTAAAACGCATATAAACGTGTATATATATGTATCAACGTATTTAAAAATATATATGGAATAGGGATGTTAATTTTTAAAATTTTTCCGATCCCGGGATTCTTGGTAAGTACTTAGCACAATCCCGGGATTCCGAGATTAGTCCCGGGATTTAGATATTCATTACTTTTCAACAACTTAAATCGAAAAAATTGGTGCTATATTGTTTAAAAACTCTCATACCATAAAATAAATAATAAATAAATGGGTTTAAAACATACATTTTTATTTAAAGTAGCTTTCTTATTTTTTCTCTCTGACGTCAGTATTCAAAGATATGATTAATTCCAAAAATTATTTAAAAAATGCAATGCAATGTAGAATAAAAATTTTTTGGATTCACAGGGACGAATGGTAATTTTTTAAGCTGATAAAGTTAGGAGGTCAAAATTCGAGGATGATATCGAGTTTATATAAGTCCTTAAGATCTAATTTTTTCAAAAACACATATTGCGAAATTTTAAAGATACAATTTTTAAAGGACATTTTCAATACTTACCAGTCCTTCTGCACCAAAAACTTGAATCTGTTTGAATTCTGCAGGACTTCCTCTTTAATTTGATGCCCACACCTCTCCTCTAAGCATGTTGCTCTGAATTTTTTAAATGATTTTGGAATTACTGATGTCAGAGTAAAAAACTAAAAACGCAATTTTACTATATTTGGCCCATGGCTTCGCGAACATATTGATATTCGTCTTTAAAATTTACGATCGCATGGTGTTATATGCATAATGAGCCAGACATTTATAAAAAAATATTAGTTAATTAATAAAAAAGAAATATAGCCCGTATTGATCAGGAAGAGGAGTTTCTATTGTAGCCATCAGTGCAAATAACAAGTCCCGAAAAGCCCGAGATTATTTGCCAAGAATGTCAAAAAGGAAGCACTGGAAGTATTAGGAAACAGAGCGATGACCGGTTATTTGGTTGGTTTGAAAATTTCCGATAAATATTTAAGCAATAAATTTGAGTGACTGCCAGTTGGCAGCTTATGAGTATGTATTACATACATACGTACATACATACGTACATTAAAACATATATACTCGTGCAATTACACAATGTATATACAAACATAGTATAGTGTAAGCAGCTCTTACAGTTCATTGCCTTTTCCGTCATTTGCGAGCAATTTCGATTCACTCCCATTGAATAGCCTCGTAGACTGGTAGTATAGTTGGTGGAAAAGATTGCAGTAAATACATGTAAGTATAGGCTACCATATACAGTAGTATGTGTGGGCGAGTCTATATAATTGAAAACTATGTAAGCCTATAGCGTGAACAGGATATAAAAATCAGTAAATTGCGAAAAACTTCACTTTATTTGCAGCGTATATTTTCAGTTGGGAGTTAAGTGCAGTTTTATGACAGTCGTTTGACTAACGGCTAACGGCTCCGGCAATTGGCAAAGCAAAATAGGCATTTGATTGCAAGATTGAGTATTGGCTAAATGCTTTTTCTACAGCAAAATGGCTATATTGAATTTAAAGTTGCCACTCATTTACTTTTCGAGCTTTGACTAGTTGCTGAGTTTAAATTTTATGAAGTCAAAGGGCAATTTTACTTTTAGATTTTAAAGAAAAAATTATATAGTGATTAATTATTTACTGATAAAGGAAAAAATTTAACCGAAAGTCACTTTTGTTAGAACGAGGTATCACTAACAACTTGATTACGGTACACAGTGATATTTGATACAAATTTTGTGCTCATAATTAAAAACATTAGTATATTCACATGAATTCCGGTTTACAGGGGTTTTTGAGGTCGCTGAGTTTGAAGCTTAAACAAATATTGAGTAATATAGTTTAAAATACAATTATCTTGAATTAAACATAAATTTTTTATTGGTGAACCCTGGAGAAAATGATTTATGACATTCTCTTTAAAATGTTTTTATTAAAAAATCCGCTTGAATATATAATTAAATACTTAAATAAAGTTGAACATATTAAAAAATTTGTAAATTAAGCATTATATAGAACTGAAGTGTGGAAGAAAAACACATTTTACCAAATTAAAATTGATCGCTCCTATGGCCTTTGGCGATCTTTCAAACTTCAGCATTCCATTTTTACTTTTCAGAGCGCTGCGTCAACTAACACTTTCGCACTGATCATAGGAACAGATGCAAAAGGTCGGGACCTGTCTTGGACATATTTCGAAACAAAATCGAAACATACTCTATCTCAGAATTCGGTTGATGGACGCTTTATCTCAGCTCCCGATTCAAAAACGCCCTTTATCAGCAAAATTTCAACGCATTTTCATTTCAGATAGGGCGCTTTTAAACATGAACATACTTGGACAAGTAAGGGATTGTCCTTTGTGCTACCACGAAAAACTGAACGGAGACCATTCACTAGTCGGCGAAACGTCGCGAGCCGATTACGGAATTTCGTATGCACCTGAGATCGATGCCCTGAAAGCTGAGGGTACGCTTAGCTTTGAGTGTCCTGGTAGCCACCCGACTAGCCTCGCTAACTGACGTCACACTCTTTAGCGGGGAGCCTACCGCTTCCTTGATGGCAGCTATTTCCGACTGAAAGATACTGCAGACGTTCGGAAGCCTGAACATAGTTTTGATAGAGGTTTCGCGAACCCTGTCTCCACGTTTTGACCCTTCTGTGAAGAAGCTTACTGCTTCCTTCTTCCAGTAATCGCGCCCACCCATTCCTCTCTTAAGGGAATGTAGCTAGAGAGGAAGCTGCTGCGAGCCATTTCGGGGGCACAGTAATATTTATGCTCAGGACGAGGTCCAGAGAGGGCCTCCAGAACTACAGAGTGTCCAGCTTTTGAGCTAGTTAACCGCCCAATTACCCTAAGCCTAATAGAAGTTCGTGAAAGCATCGAACATTATCTCTGCCATTGTCCCGACCTGGCCAAATGACGCAACCAATTCTTCAGCAAGTACTTTCTAGATTATTTAGCCGAATTGAACTCGACAAACGTCTCGCCTTTTTGGTCTATACAAAACGCACCCGGTGGTTCAATTACTAAGTGAGCAAAAGAAGCGGTTTTAAAAGTTTTTGATATAGGTTTTCGAATTGGCTACCGAGATAGGTCGATTTTCCACTCAGCAGTCGATATGCACTTATATAAGTAATCTGCACACAAAAAAATACTTAGTAGTACCTAAAAACTAAATACATATCTCTTCAATAATACTTGAAAGAGGTCTGACCACAGCTTTTGTTTTTTTTTTTTAATTCAGGCAAAACGAATGGTCCCCTTCATAAGCAATCCTTTGCAAAATGCAAACGTGCTCAGCAAAACACAAATCCATCTACATACATATAAGTACATATATATATATATATGTGCCTTCAAAATACAGTAAAAATAAGAATACTTCAAAATGTAACTGTCCAAAAGTACCTGACCGCAATTGTCCGACAATTACAATGCAATTCTATTGCAAAAACCAAAAGATTATAACGATTGCATGCCACTAGACTATCTCCACTATGTTTCCGTACGTACATGCTGTGGTAAGCAGCTATAGCGTAAACATCTAACCTATTCCATTCAAAGTGAACAAAGACATTTTCGCTCCACCCTCATCTTCGTGCAGGCGCTCAGACATTAAAATCCTAATGTAAACCCCAAAGTGTCATCTTACAACAATAACCGCTGCGGATGCATTGTTGAACAGTTGCTTTGTTAGCACTTTTGACCCATGCGCCAAGCCTCAACATAATACCATCGTTTTGAGTTGGGCAACCGCAGAATATGGCACAGATATTATTCTATGTCTCATTGCCTTTACGGTAGGGTGAAGTCATGGGATGGTGGTAGCTATTGCGTTTCATTTTCTAACAACCAAAAAATTAACGGTGTATTCATACGAATTTAGTACGCCTTTAATTAAGTGGGTCCAAGCAACAGAGCAGGAGCATATTGTACATATTCGCATAGAAGATAAAAAAAAAACAAGGAAAAGAAAAAGAGAAAATAAGACTAAAAAAGAATAAAGTAGCAGTGCGGTTAGACGTGGCAATTCAAAACACTTTTTCTACACATTTTGCTGTCAAAATGCGAAAGCGAAAGACCACTTTTCCGTGTAAACGCCCACAAAGTCATCTTTGCAGATTTGCAGAAATAGCTTTCCGAAATAAAAAATAACTGCAACCTAAAGAACTCAGATCGCTTTCGAGAAACAATTTCAACTTGCAACTGCTGCACTATCAACTTTCATTTCTGCTGAAATTACTCTCAAACCAATTGAGTGTTGCCGTGTGACGTGATTTTTGGTAAATTTGTACAAAATTATAAGAATGTCGAATATAATATGAAAAATTATCTAATTTAAATAATTTATTTTACTGATATGAAGTATTTAAGTATTAATGCATTACAAGCGGTTTCACAAGCAATTAAAGGAAAAATATTTTTTTTTTTTTCTGTCAATTTCCATAAAAAATTAAAAAAATTCGTGAAATTGGCTGTTAGACATTTTGTTACTCCTTTGTTCTCATTTTATCATTTTTCAGGTCAATAATTTTGTTATAGGCGTAAAAGTTTCTGGTATTTGAATTTGAAAGTGGAATTTTTTGCACCCAACGAGTAAACAGATAACAAGTAGTATCGGAAAGTTGGCTTTCCTGCCATCACTTTCGGAAATTCCTGAGTTTCACAAACTTTTAAAATGGACTTGCACTTGCCAAGTCTAACAGCTGCTTTAGTATTTTGCGAACTTTAACAAGTATGTACAAATCGCATGCACCTAGAATGCCTGGTATCTTCATAGGGAAGATGAATTCGCATGGCTAGTTGATGTACTCGTAGAAGCAAAGTCTAAGGCTTTTCGACATCCATTATGGCTGCCAAATAAAGGCGGCAAGTATCTACGGTTCCAGATTTATAGTACGAAGACTTTGTGGACAAGTACTATCGTTTACTCCTGTGCCATGGATCGGCTAGGCGCAACGCGAACCATATCAGAGCGCTTTTGGGAGTTAGGTAAGGTTAGGTTAGGTTATCTTGGCTGTCCCCAACCAGCACTGGGGAAGGACACACTTAGGCCACTGTGGACCCATTGTGATGGCATTTCGAGCAGTAGTGATTGCTGACAGTAAGAGGCCTTTCCTTGCCAGTTCATCCGCAACACTGTTGCCCGGTACATCTCTATGGCTTGGCACCCATACGAAATGAGTGACATATCTCCTTGCCAGCTCATTTAGGGTATGTCTATGTATATTCAATGACAATCCACGTCGACGATTTGTCATAATCAAGTACTATGATAGCTGCCTGGAAGAACTGATTAGCCATCTTGCAGCTTCGTTGATTGCTGTAAGTTCAGCTTGAGAAACGCGGCAAAGATCTGGCAGACGAAAACTGAGGCTAAGTGAGAGTTCTTGCGAGTAAACTCCACTACCTACATTTAGATCCAACTTGCAGCCATCAATGTAGATGGCTGATGAGACGGAGTACGAGAACAGCACTGAATCCTACTTCCATTCACCTCTTGAGGGGATCCTTGCTTGGAAATGATTCATCAATTCAATGGGCGGGACGTGTGTGCCGGAAGACTGCTTGAAGATCTCCCAGAGTTCTAGTGTGCCCGGGTCTCGTCTCGTTATCAATGCGTTTAGTCTAATAGCGTTACAGCTTGCCTGTAGTAGCCCATATAGGAGGTCCATAGGTAACGGGTGATTTTTTAAGAGCTTGATACCTTTTTTTTTAAAA
>NW_023458564.1:2341354-2374637 GCF_013731165.1 Rhagoletis pomonella | reverse complement strand
CTAATGCATGAAAATCCTAACCTCAAAAAAATCACCCGTTAGAAGAGGAACGCCCCTGTGATTTATCCACGGTCGGCCAGCGGACCGTTTTGTGAGTTAAGAAAAAAAAAGAGCCGTATTGTTTGAAGGAAGAAAAACTAGACGAAAGACGTGGGGGCGAAGAGCTTGTGATACTGGTCAAGAGCAGTGCAAAATCAGAAAGTTAGGCGACTAATTGAGGGTTTTGGGACCAGGCCGAATTTTTTAAATACACCAAATCTTGGAAAAGAAGGGGGAGTGGCACACACCATCAATTTCTAGATTTCAGACCGGATTACGATAGCATAATAATTTGCTTTCATACCTCAATTACGGAATTACATAGGTAATGCCTGCCAAAGTACTTTAGCTGCTTTAGAGAGTTTCAAAACAAGCTGCCCTTAATGCCACAGGAAGGTGGTAAGCTCTTAAATAATATTTGATGCGTCAATGCATGAATGTTAATACAAACGTAAAAACATGATTAATTTTTTTTTATCGAATTTCCGTCAACCAACTGATTGCTCCCTGCTGAAATCACTAACAGTCAAAAATAAATAATTACATATTTACATATATTTATATGCCGTCATCCGTTTGACAATACTCGATTCCCATCGGTGGCATTTGTTACCAAAGTAGACCCAAATGTCTACTAAAAAGTACGCTTTTGATTAAAATTGTTGTAATTTAATTTGCAGAAGCATAAATAATGCACGCATTTCCTTCACGTCTTAATGATTATTTTTGTTTGCATGCGTTTATTAATGACAACACTCCCACACTTACTTTATTTATTTTGAAAATTGATATGCATGTAATAAACAATCGTGCACAAATGATAACAAATCACAACAAGTAGGGTACGAATGGTGTGCGAAATACAGCACGGAAAATGGATGATGCGAGAGAGCGTTTGGAATAAATAAATAATTACTTGCTTTCTTTTTTCTTAAACAGAGATCGCAGAGTTTGGCTGATTTCATAAGGAAGAAATATTTAAAGTTAGTAAGTTTATGTAAATAACATAATGAAATTGAATAGTTGCATGCGTAAAATTTGCTGTATAAGAAATTTGGTTTTAGGTTGGCTAGGATGTGTCGCATTTTGGAAGTCCAATTTTCGACGACTTTGTCATCACTGCTAAGTGCAATGCTTTCTTCTTCTTGTATTCATTTACATACACTGAGGGAAAAAATAGTAAAATCAAATAAAAACATATTGAAATCAAATGAAAGCGTGTGTTCAAAAGTGGGGTATGTTGGACATAATCAATTCAAATACGCCCATATTAAAATGAAACACTTTTTTCCACTTCGCGGATGATTTTTCAAAATTAAGATAAACCAAAAAAATTAAAATTTAATTCACTGGAATTTGAACCCTGACCATCTGGAAATTAACACATTGCGGCAAGCATTTTTGCGCACTCAGCTAGAGCCAAAAAAAAAATTCGCTTTCAAATGTTGAGTTTGAATCAACACCACAGCAGGCGATTAGTGCATTTGTACAGATAAACATGTACCATTTATGTGTAGCAAAAACTTTTAGTTTTCTGGTAAGCACTTATTTTTGTATTAATGGAGTAACGCATTACAAATTGCTCCAAGACAATTAAAATGTTAAATTAAAAATTTGTTGGTTAGGACCTTTGTTAATTAGGGTGACGATATGTACATATATTGCGATCGTTTTCAAGTTCTTTTCTCATTGTTTGTTTTAAATACAACTGTGACAAAAGATGTCATGCCTTTTCATTCTAAAAACAAATTTGCATGTTCGCATTCGATGCTTTAGAAATGTACCGATTTTTGTCCACAGAAATCTGGTCACCGTATAAATCACGCTACTAAATAACTAACTGTCGGCTAATTGTGGCGAATAAATACATTTTTTTCGGAGGTCTACATAAAAAGAAGGCGAACTGTCATGTGAATTTTTTGAGGGGGCCACATGCACATTGGACTCATTAATCCAGCCGCATAGTCGGGTTTTAAATCATTTTTGTTTCGCTTAGTTAATCATCACATTACCATCACATTTGTACTTTTCAATTTTTGCCGAATTCAAAATCATATAAATTGCAAATGTGCTAGCGACTTGGGAATAACATTTATCAAGTTTTGTTAATATTTATGTAATTTTACTAGCATTCAACATAAAATTGAGATATTTATTAGTGGTTTGAAATGATATATTGCTTTCAGTCTATAAGAAATAAAACATGTGCGGATTTTCGATATGAGCCAAGGCAGCATGCGAACATAGAGTACACTGAGGAAAAAAATTACACCATATCCAACCCTAAGTGGATATTTTTTCCAGCTGTGCAGGGCAGAATACAGGCGTAGTCAAATGAAAAAATCTCCTAACAAAAAAGCGGTTTATAGTAAACAAAAGAAGACTAAAGGCGGACTCATCGTTTTAGTTCAGAACTCTTCTTCCATGTGGTTGTTGTTGCGTTTTTCTCACAAAGAGAGAAACATAAAAACAACCACATGGAAGAAAAGGTTCAGAACTAGAACGATGAATCCGTCTTTAACGCAAAATCATCCCCTATCTCAGAAAACTTTTCAAGAACGCCCTACTTCAGAATTTGATAGAAGAACACCCCATCTGAGCTGCCGATTCAAAAAACCCCTGTCTCATCACATTTTCAATGTATTTTCTGAGATAGGGCCGTTTTGAACTGAGTTCTGCGATAGGCTTAGGCTGATAAGGCTTTCTTCAACCAAATTCTAAAAACACACCCTATGTTTCCCTAAACCTCTGAAATAGGGCGTTATTCAATCAAATTATGAAGTAGGGCGTTATTGAAAAGTTTTCTGAGATAGGGCGTTTTCGAACTGGTGGCAGAGATAGGTCGATCTTCGACTCAGGTAATCGTTGAATAATCGGGCATGTAATTTCGCGAGTAATAAGGTAGGAAATCAGTAACCTACCTTTTAGCTAGGAAATCTACACAATATGTTGTACAGTAAAAGCAATACCATTACTAGGAAGCAGTTCGCTCTGTGAATTTGTGTAGATATTGAGGGTGCTTTTAATGATTCCACCTTCAATGTGCCCTAGAGAATGGAGTAGATACTGTGCTGGTAAACTGGATTCGTTCAATGCTTGCGCAGTAGGTCATTAAGTTTCAGGTAGAAGAAAGTCAATATGTCACGTGCGGAGTTAGGGTTGGCACCGTGCAATAAAGCCATAGGAAATAACGCCATATGGCTTTATTTCCATTGGGAAAGTGCAATAAAGCCATAAGCAAACATTTTACATATGAGAAATAGAGCCATACGATCCTATTTAAATAAAAAAAGTAAATGTTGTCTCTTTAGCGGCGGTCCAGGTTGGCCCTCCCCCCCTTCGAGTAAAAATTTAGATATCTTAACGAAACTTGGTACGTGAACTTCTTTTGGGCGTAGGACGGATGGTATTGAAAATGGGAGAAATCGGACAATAACCACGCCTACCTCCCATATAACGGTAATGTTCAGAAATACGAAAACTGCGATATTTTAGTAACTACTGAAGATAATTCACTCAAAATTGATATTTGCCATGGGCTTTAGACGAAAAATAAGAATATTACAAAATTTTGGCAAATGGGCGTAGCCACGCCCACTTATGGTTACATGTGTATATCTTGGTAACCGCTACACCAATTTCTTCCAAACTTGGCACAGTTGTTGGTCCTGGTACAGCATACCAAATGGCCGAAAATTTCTAAAATCGGACAATAACCACGCCCACATCCCATATAACGGTAATTTCGAGAAATACATAATCTTCGATAAATCAGTAAATATTGAAGCTAATTTATTCAAAATTGATGGTTGCAACAATTTTTTACCAAGAAATACGTTTATGATAAAATTTTGGAAAATGGGCGTAGCACCGCCCACTTGTGATCACATATATGTATCTCGCTAACCGTTCTAGCAATTTGTACCAAGCTCATAAAAGCAAACCGTTGAAAATTGTTGATATCGGACTAAAATTGAGGCCGCTTTTCATGTAACGGTAAATTTCAGAAATGCTTGAAATTTCGATATTTCGAAATTTAAGGACGCTAATTTACTTAAAATGTATACACCCCGGCTTATCATGTAGCTTTCGGAAAGGTGGAAAACATATATATTTAATACTTGCGCCGGGTATTTAATGTTCGGCTCCGCCCGAACTTAGACTTTCTTACTTGTTTTTTACTGAGTTTTATATTTAACGAACGATACGGTGTACTATAAAGGTATTGGCGCCTTTTTGTAGAGAATTGAAAGCTCTACGAAAAAGGTCTGAAGTCATTTTTCGATGAGTTATAATTTCATATACATACACACATATGTACATTAGACTGCATCACTCCCCATAAAAAAAAAGTCGGTACTGTTTTTCCATTGGAATTATATAATAATAATAATAACAGATTGGCGCTTACACATATATAAGTGTTTGGCCGAGCTTGGAATTATATAATCTATTATATTTTCAGACGTCCACCAAAATATTTCCGAAAAATATTAAGATTTACGTGAGCTGGACCGACTTGAAAATACCTCCAAAAATGGAGTGTTTTTATGAATAAAAATAGTTTCTTAAAGATTTTTTTTTTTAAATTCCCTCAAATGACAAAACGATTTAACTTTAAAAAATTTGCATAAAAATATTTTTAAAAAATTTAAAAATCTTTTTAACGGAATCGTAATAATCTGATTTGTGATGCTGTTTTTTTTTAACTTTTTTCAGAGATTGGAATAAGAAAAACTTGGATAACTGAACCTTAACTCCGCCGGTGTGTTGGTATTAAGAAGAAAATTAATAAAAATTGGCACCACAATGCATTTTTTGGCCAAGAAATAAAAACAGTGGGAAAATACCTTTATACTGAGTTCCCATAAGTTTTAATCAGAATAATTTTGTCCCAGTTATTCCAAATTTTCGAAAATCAATCAATCGGTCCTGCTCACTTTAATCTTTATATTTTTCCGAAATATTTTGGTGGACGTCTTTAAATATAATAAGTTTTGTAATCCCGGCCGAAAAACCTCAACTTTTTTCGGCGATGTAGTCTAATGTAGATACATATATCTACACAAATTAATATAGATACATACATATGTATATATCTATGAGATTTTCTTTTAAATCGAAAAGATATATATAAAATTAATGTGTGTATGACAAAACAGAAACATACATTGCAGACGCCATATAAGGAAAACTGGATTATTACGAAACATAAATAAAATGGTGGCACTATACGCCATTTTGCATTTTCTCGTTTCAGTTCGGGAACAATATTTTGTTGTAAAATTGATGTGCTTTTTGAAAAAGTTTTTCAAATAATATATGTATTTTACTAGCGTTTCAAAAGATAATTTTGGTGGTTTAGTGCATTTTTGAGCGTGCAATAAAATAAAGCAATATTGCAAAAAAGAGTGTTGTTAATAACTTTAACACGGTTAACAATATTAACCCTCTACCTCCGAATTGTTAATACAGGATAAAAACGCGCCGATTGGTAGTAGATTGACGCTTACACATATGTTAGTGTTTGGCCGGGCTTCTCCTCCGATTTGTGGCGTGCGCCTTGATGTTGTCACACAAAGCGGAGAGACCTACAGTTTTACGCCGACTCCGTACGGAGATTGTATTTTTATGAGAAGTTGTTTTTCATGGCAGAAATGCACCCGGAGGTTTGCCATTGCCTGCCGAGGGGCAACCGCTTTTAAGAAAAAACATTTTCTCTATTTTTTTGCGATGTTGCTTTGACCAAGCCTTGCATCCAGGTGCTGCGAAGTGGAAGGGCGCACTGCTTACCTCTACACCACAGCTGCCGACATGTACCCCGCCGATTGTACCCCTCCTGAAATTGTTGGACTTTTTTTTTTAAATTTGTAAATGAAACTAGAGAATTGCCGAGTGCATTAGGTAAACATTACATAAATAATTATCGCAGGTGCATTAACGCCATAATGGCTTTATTTGACTTTCACATATGGCCTTATTTCTCAATGTGAAATTAAATAAAGCCATGTGGCGTTATTTCCTATGGCTATATTGCACGGCGCCTTTAGGGTTGCCCCCGAAGCGAAGTGTTTTCCTCTTTGCTCTGGGTATTTGGTAATTGATTCCCTTCTTGTCACTCTAAATGAGTCTCGTATCCACCCCCCGGTCTATGCAGATGATGGTTTAATTTTCATTACACTTAAAGAGTCAAATTTCGAATCCCGTATTAAGTGAAGTTTTTATAGTAGTTCTGAAAGACAAACTTTCATGAACGTCTCATGTTTAGCATTAGGCCAGCAATGTATTATCCGCATTTTGACAATGTAAACAGATCTTTGGTAAAACCTGGTGCCTGTCGCCAAGGAGTATCCCCTGGATCTACACCTCGATGATCAAACTCATTATCAGTTATGCATCAGTGGTGGTATGGTGGGGGCAGACTTTTCAAAACTTCAAAGGACGGTGGACGTGTTTTTTTACGGGAGCTTGCTTCAAAAACACCTGGCGCTGATCTTGATGCTCTCCTGCGCTTACAATTTTTTTCCACATTTATGCGTGGGGAAGCCCAAAAGGCTATCTGCGGATCTAAAAGAAATGGGGGTTAGTATGATACTGACATCTAGACACAATTCTTTTTTCAATGCCCCAGTATTGTACGCCACCATTACCTTTACTGAGGAAATTCGACAAGGTGAGTTTCCTTAGGCTAAATTATGGCTTCATTCTAACACTTAGCACGGGCGCATAGTTTGTCGCGTCTTTCACATTGGGTCAGTATCTGCTGTCTATATCAAGTAAATGCCTTAGTATTCCAAGCCGACGTATTTGCAATCCTGTCTGCAGTGATAGTCAGGCTGCTTTCGGAAATTTAAATTTGGAGTAAATTATGTTAGAAAACACAACGAGCTCGTGTTAGCTGCTAGGTCACTCGGCAGTATTTGCTAATGAGGCATCTGACTATTTCGCCAGAGAGAGTTTAGAACAGGTATTCGATGGTGCGAAACCAACTAAAGCGCCTCTACACATTTAGCTTCAGCATCTGAATTACATTCATTAGAGTAATTCGAACAAATTTGATTTCAAATTGATAACGAAATTCTTTAGAAATACTCTTTCTGTTAAAAACTTTCAAATCGCTAACATGGAAAAACCGAAGAAGACCCTGTTTGAAGAAATCGTCAAAAAGTAGTCGTCGTTTTGAAAGTTGACACATGATTTTTATACTAAAGGCGATGAGACTTATCCTCTTTGGCACATGCTTTTCATGTATTCAGCAGTTCTATTTAGATAAGGAGAACATTTGTGTTGCATATTTTAATCCTCCAATGCCCCGATAAATGAGGGACCCGTTTGCGGCTAAGAGCAAGAAAATTTAACATATGAACAATATAAACCAAAATAATGTATGCACTTGGGAAAAATTTTAAAAACTTCTGGGTCAGCTACTGTTGAATAGAATCGAGCAGCATCTGCATTATTCTATATGAATCAAAAAGGATTTGACTAAAACTTACTTAGAGTAACAGAAAATAAGAGAATATGCATAGTGGTTGACTTTCGAAGTCCAAGAGGCAGATATGCAAACACTTTATATTTAAATGCATATGTATGTGTGTATGTATACAAAATCATCTATGTATGTTAAGTCGTTCGCTGAACTTGAGTGCAAATTAAAATTCAGTTGTCGTTTTAACCCAACGAAAATCACCAAAAACTTTTCACGAAATTTGCAAGCGTGTCTGTGCATAAGGAATTAGTGTATAACCGTGCAGTGAAATCTTCTAGTTGTGGCTCAACTAGGTTGTCTTTTGTGTTGGACCGTTATAAGCACCAGCATATTTAATATGGCGGTGTTATATGAAATGTCGATTGGCAGGCTGATCATCACTTCCAATCAGTAGAAATACATATTTAATAATAACTGGCCTACGCTTAAATTGGAAGATCCTCAATATATTAAAAGTATACTTTTAAGCGGACCCTGCGATTTCAGAACCAAAAGTTATAGTACTTCTTCCGGCGCCGCTACATACGTTTTGTCTTTGACAACCCGAAGACAGATAGGCGACTCCAATGGCATAACCAAAAGTTATTCGACATTGTTTAACTGGTACTCTGACACATCATTTCATACCAGTTAATGAACTAGTCGCATTCTACCAGTTGCTCTACAAACATGTTTGCTGACTGATTTTAGCGCTTTGGCACTGTAGGGAACTTGGCAATATCCGCACATGTATTGTATGCGTAATGCGCTGCAATTCGGCGCGATCCCTTCCTTAACTCTACCAGAAGAGCTGCTGTGTGAACAATTTTATTTGATTCAGCCCATTCGTGACGTACTTCATTGGGGGATTTAATCCTTTCGAAACACAAATTTATACTTTAAATGTACATTGAGGTTGCTTTGTATGTCAGAGAAAAAGTGTAAAAGATGATGTTGAAATCCTTTAAGTTTCTGCATTAACTTTGGGTGTACTTAACCACTAAGTCATTTGCATACATTCATAATGCAATCTTGCACACTTTAACTGATGAGAAGTGTGCAAGATTGCATTTGCTATTCCACGCGCTTTACAGGAGTAATTTATGCTGCAGTGACTGAGTTTATTTGGTAATTATTTTAATTGCTTTTAGCCAAGTTGGCATGTAAATTAATACAACAGTTAACTACCCTAATTTGCTGTAAAATCGAATGTTTTTAGGATTTTCAGTCCGATTTCCTGTATTTCTAACACCAAACCTCCTTTTAACAGACAGACCAGACACACATGGCCAAATTTATGTACGTTTGGCTTCATTCTGAGCACTTATATATAACGCGAAGAATAACGGATTTGTACCGTTCGCCCGATTCTCAAAAATGTGATGTCAAATTGAAGCGCTTGGTCTGTGGATGTGCAAACTGATTTTAGTTTTTTGAATAGAGTTGCCACCTGTTGAAAAATTAAATTCAAATTATTTAACAATCAATGTCATCAAATCCGCACTTTTCGTTCGATTTTCCAAAATGAGGCTTCAAACTAAAAGCCTTGGACTGTAGATTTGCAATGAGGTTTTACTTTTTTGAAAAGAGTTGCAACCTTTTAAAAAATTATATTCAAATTATTAAAAAAAAGTAAACCAATCATTACAAACTGGGTATCAATCGAAATGGTTTAGAAAAGCTTAGTTTCTTAGCTGAATTATAGGAGGGTTGCCACCTGTTAAGGAAAGACATATCAGGTAAGACAAATATGTATCACCATATGGGTGCCTAACGAAAGGAGTTTCGGAAAGTGGTATATAATAATATAGGGAACAGGGTTGCCACATACTCGAAATATCGAACTCAGTTTACTTATACCTACACAAGTTATAAAAAATATAAAAATATGGATGTCAAGCGAATGAGTGTTAAGAAGTCTTTAGTTTGAACCATACGAATACTTTTGAGGTGTTGGAAAAGGGTTGCTACCTGTTTGAAAAGTTAAATTCAAATTACTTTATAAGTTAAATGAATTATAAAAATATGGGTGTCAACCGAAGGGGATTTGAAATTTTATTTATTTTTTAACTGTATTTAGCGGGGTTGCTACATATTTGAAAATGGAAATTCCACTTCATCAGTTAATTAAAATATGTATCGCCGTGTCCGGCGAAGGAGACCTTGTCCACGAAAACTGACTGCATGCAGAGCCATGCCTCGATCGGGCGCAAATATAACCATATATGTAGTAGCACTATCAGGAGTTGAGAAGGAAGACAGGATAAAACGTAATGCGTAAGCACGAAAAGCATGAGATACCAATAGATATAAATGGCGCCCGAAAATTTGATCAGGTCAGAACGAATTCCTGTAAGAACAAGAACGGCGAACTAGTGACTCATGACCAGAAGACTTTTAAATTTTAAATTTCAGTAAACCGTACGAAAATCGGATAACACTTGCTTGGCACAAAAAAAAATATCGACCCGATGGCTTGCCAACTGAGCTATTCAAATATGGCTGTGAAAAGCCGGTAAGTAAGTACACCAATTTACATGTAGAATACGGCCGGAAGAAAGTTCACATGCCAACTGGAACTTAAGAGCTCAATGCCTAATTCAATAGATCTACGTCTCTGTTATATTCACCACATACCCCGAAGTCAGTCTTCTGAGCACCGGCTTTAGGGTATTAAGGACTGTTGGTGTACCGACCACAAAATGATTAGTCCTTATCACTGCGACTTTTAACGTGATAAGTGGCTCATAGGCTAAATACTCACAATACCCCAGTCTCCATTTTTTTGTCGATTTCAATATCGTTTTCGAAAGCACGAAAAGAAGTTGCCTCCATGAAAATTGACGTTTAGCAACATCAGCAGCTCCGTTACTATTGGGAAGGATATCCTCGACCCGTTAGATACCAAAGGGAGATTGAGAGATGGTGACTAACTATCGTGTTATCATTTTAATTCAATTTTTTTTAAAGATAGTAATAAATGTTGCTGCGCTGGCTAGGTAATGTCATTCCAGTGGTTGCAAATGAAATGTAATTGTAAAGTTAATTGAACTGTCGATACGTAACAATGGGACCAGTACTCATCGTCCTATGTGCGAAAAAAACATTTTACTATCAAACGATAAAAGCAGTAATGTAATTATTTTAAGTTTGTTTTTTGTCCCTAATTTTTCTGGCAAAAAATTTAAGAGCAGCGCACACATAGCACGGAAAATCTAAAACCTTCTCAAGCCAGAAAAGAAAGGTAACAAAAACAAAAAGGCTTTTTCGCTATCTTCACTTTTCTAGGTAGCTTTCAAATTAAATAATCCGTCTTATATTCCCACAGGATCCACTTTCAGCATTTAAAATTCTCCTTCACAATTCTTTAAGGTTTCCAACATAACTTGGCAACTCCTACGCCACCCACCCATTTGTCAATATTTTAACTTTATGTTACTTTCAGGTTGGTTCTATAGGCTACTACGATTTCACTTCGACAACGACTGCACAGAGGGAAAACCAAGAATGCTACAACAAAAAATTCTGTAGAGCTCCCACGTGACTTCCGTTGTTGGTGCTGGCTAGACAAAGTTAGCTTGTGCAGACATTGTTATTGTTCAGCCATTTTTGCACCGTAATTTGTCGCTATTTGGTATTTTTGCTTTCGTATGCTCTGCCTGTAATCCCTTGCGTTGGCAAAGTATGTATGTGTGTATATACATTCATACAAATTCGCCACGCTGATTTTGTTTGTGGCCTACCAATTTGCAATTTTCACTCAAGCCACTTTAGTTGTATTTATGTTGGTCCTTCTTTTGCTGGCGTAATACCTTTAAATCCAGTGAATTTCACTACAGATACGGATCAATAAGCAAACCAATAAATGCCAAGCTTTATCCAAAATTTGGGAATATTGTAGCTACTTTCTTTCTTCTCTTTTGCCCTTTCGACTGCTGTCTACCTTTTCGGTTTCTCAGTTAGTTGAGCAAAAAATCTAAGTAAAGTTTTCATTTTTACCCTTGGACGTGTTCAAGAGCTTGTACTAAGTCTTATCTCATAAAGCTACGCAATATGTATGTAGTATGTAGAATAGGGTAGTTTAGAATGTTAAGCTCGCAGCCCCTTGTTTTTTTTCTAAATGGGAAAAAGAATAGGTACCTTTTTTTTGGAAAAAAATATATGTATTTAGAACTTTCTCAAAGCCCATGAAGTTTTCCATGTATTTGTTTTTGTTATTTATGGCCTTATAATAATTATATTCAACAATTTTTATTGGGCTTGAGGCCGCATTTAATGAAAAACTACTGTGAAAAAGCAATAATAATTTGAAAAAAATGGTAGAAGTGATAGCTATTTCGGAAATCACCACATTTCCTCATCATACTTCTTTCTGTGGGATTCGATCCAACGACCCTAGCTTACTCAGCCAGTTGCTTACGCACTGTGCTAAGTTCGCCTGAATTTTTGTTGCTTTTTCCACTTTTTCATTTGTTAAGCCAACTACAATCAAGCGCAACTATTGCAGAGCTATTTAAACTTGATCATATGGTGGATACGCGGTAGCGGGAAGTTAGTTTTTTGGTAATATTCATTTTCCGCATCCCCAAATACCTAGAAATAGTGGGGTTCACCCTCTGGTTCATATTCCTTTTTGTTTTTGTGTTCGCCTGTGTAATTAATATATAACTGCTTTCGGATTTTCCATCTAAAAGTGTCAAAGACCTCTTTTCTGAGACATTCTGAACAACTTTACCAAAGAAATTTCGACGAAAAAACTAACCAGATAAAAGTCAAAATCCAAGAAATAGGGTATAACACCTGAAAAATCTCCATTGGAGGCAAAATTTTCAGAATAAAAAGTTGTATAAGGGTGTGCAGAATACTTAAAATACTAATGATGCAGTTCGATTTCCCATACCCGAAATAGGGTAAAACCATGTTTTACGGTCATATCTTTGAAAATGTTTGAAAAAATATCACAGTGCAATCAAGAATAATTTCAATAAATTTTTTTAACCTGAAAGTCTTCGGAATCGCATTTTTGTATGTTATAAAGTTCTGCATTAACCGCGTTAAATTTCTCTGCAATTCTACTGAAGAACTTCCTCCTCAGATTTTTTTAAATACCAAAAAAAAAAACGATTTCATAGCTGGGGACGGGCGAATTTCATAGATGCCAGAAATCGCCACGAAGTTATTTGTAATTTCAGCAGTGTGAGCTGACCCACGATTTCCCAATAGATTTTCTAATACTTTTGGTGAGCAGTTTGTAGGTCCTGTCTGACTAGGATCTAGAGAAGCGAAAATTTTTTTCGGTGGTGTAATAAACTCAGTTCGTCACATTCTTTGCTGACTTTTGTTACCAGGCGAACTTGCTTCTCGAGGGTTACATGCCATTGATTACTGCTTAGTATCCAGGTCAAGCTTCATCATCTATTGAAATCATATTAAACCTATTAGATTCTACATTTTCGAAATATTAAACAAAACGAACTCGATCTTCTTTTTAACTGTCACTCAAAATTTGTGGAACCCAACGAGCCGAGTCGATTTCTTCGGTTAGCTACGAATGCTCCGCAATACGCAATTCAATCCCAATTCACTGGCCGTAATTTCTGGTATCATTCATGAATCTTCGTAAATTTTTGCCGTTCGACAAATGTTGCGTATACGCACTGACAGCCGATTTAAGTAGTTACTGAGTAATTTAAATGAAATTCTTTACCTTTAAAGAGATATTTATTTAGCAAATTTTTATTAAAACTGCATGAGGTGGCGAACATCAGCTAGATTTTGGAGTGACATAGTCTGTACATTGCGTAACATTAAGATTTAAACTCGAAAATGTTATGCATTTAATCAAGTAGTAAAGTTCCAAACACACTAACATTTACTTTTAATACTACATAAGCATATCGTCGTTTAAAGTCCAAAACCGCGTTTCAACAAAATGCAAAACCGCGTATGTGAAGTTGTAGAAATTATTTTCTAGAGCTTAAAAACCCTCATATTTCGAAATGGTGGTCTTTTTTATAAAGCAATCACTTTTCTGGCTAGTATATTTCTGGACGAATGGATAAGAATTGAGCCAAGAGCTTGTGTGAGCAAATCCAATTTTTGGCAGCAAATGTCAGTTACGCGGTTTTGCAGAACGACGATACGCGGTCTTGTACTTTAAACGACGATATACATACATACATATGAGCTTGTTTTCATGCCTTCAAACAATTTCTGACTGCTCATAATTTATGAGTCTAAAATGAATCTATTTTCGTTATAAACATGATTCGGCAACCACTCAACCACACTGATTCATTTTGGACTCTTTTGTTGTCATAAGTTCTTAGTTGAGCAAAAGTAATAAAGTTGACGTTGAAGTAAAAGTTTATAAATAATCAAAATTATAAAGAATATTTATTTTTAAGACTCAGAAAGGCGTCATATTTCAGACCCTAATATGACTACTATCTTGGACTCATCTCCGGGTGCCCTTCTAGAAAGGGAAATATGCTCATTTATCACTCTATTTTGAGCTCATGAGGATGGTTACAACTCAGAATTCTTAGACTTTTATACCCTAAAATGAGTCTGAATGTTCATTGGGATGTTTATGATTTTTAACTCAAAATTTGTAGTGTCACAGTTTTCCTTATTCAAAAACTATGAAGAAAGCATAATACAAGGCGTATTCAAGGACTCAAACCCAAAGGCTTTTTTATAATGCGTTTTCGAGCGCTTTCTGTGGATCAAAATACTTGCATTAAATAATAACCAATATTTTCGCACTACTTTCGGCGCATAAGGTGCACATTAAATTATTCCCTTTTGAATAAATATGCAATTTTTACTGTTCAAAAAATAGCTAGTCGGTTAAGCAGGTGAAGGAGCTTATAAACACAAATTTGTTTGTTTTCGTTTGCAAACGAAACGCTTCGAATTCATAAGCATACCTCTGCAATAAAAATAGTGAAGCGCACACAAAAAAGTTAAGTGAAAAGTGCGGATAAACTGTGCATACAAATTGATTTAGAAAACCGATATACCAAGAATCTGTATAAAATAGAATTGCTTCTAAGAATTCACAAAAAAAGTATATTTGAGATAAAGGCGTAGTAGAGAATGCCTTTAAGAAACTGTGAGTGGTTTTTATAGCAACCTTTTTCAAGGCAGAAAAGCACTCGGAAATTTAACATTCCAGCCTCGCGAGCTTTGGACGCTATGCTACACAATGGTAGTACACCAAGCGGCTATGGTGGTTACGATATACAAAATAAAGCACACTACATCAACCTCATTTTTACTTGACAGCGTTTCACTGTAAAAGTAGCCTTTAGTTGTTGCCAATTGAAGAAATGTAAGTAAAAGTATGCAGCTATAATTCAGCAAGTATTATACCATATAAATGCACATTAATTTTTTTTGCGCATCTCCCGCGGAATACGTGCTGTCGCCGAAGGAGCAGTTGGATTTCGGTGAGTCCGAAGAACTACTTGAATGTCAAAGAACCACAGTGAATAAAATGCCGCCTGAAGGACAACTTTGATATCGACTGTAATGCAAGATAAGTACATAGGTGTCATCGATATAAGCAGTACGGCATCCCTACGTATTTTCCTTCATACAAAAAGAGTGGTAAAAATGCCTTAGTGGTGCGAGAAGATTGAGATGCTAGAAACATTAATAGCGCAACGCACATTTTTTGCTGTAAAATTTTAAGTAATGAAGGTGTTTCGACCAATTTTTTTTTAAATATTTACTGATAAATGAAATGCCCACCTTTGGTCTTCGCGCCCACCTTAACTCGGCCTGTCAATTACCAATAGTCGCACGCACCTTGTTCATTGGCAAATTAGCATCACCAAGAATCAAAGCTATCTCAAGAAAATCAATGTGGGTGTATTATTCAACAAAAGACGGTGCTCCTAACTTCCACCGAACCGTGGCATAAGTTCCACGGAGGTTAAGTCTAGTAGAAATTACTACCATCGATCGATTTTTGCTCCATGGAAGTAAAGTCCGACATTGCTTCCACAGATCTGATTCATGGAAGTTATGTTAAACATACGTTCCATGATAATTGTGTATTAAATGAGCTGCTCACTGCACAAATTGATGAACTTCACTTTTAAAAAACATTAAATTATAGTGTCAAAGCTGGAAGTCCGGCGCAAAAGCTTTTTGAAAAATGGTCAGTGTTCCGAAACCCAAGACGATCTATGAATACGAGATTATTGTGTTTAACACTTCTGCCAAATAATGGATGGATACATACATACATATAAAGTTTTAGTAGCACAAGCAATGAATTTCAATCGTTTCCGTTTTCTTTCGCTTCTAATCTCAGAAGAGTATGCTATTTCTACCCAACTTTTGCGGGCAAGAAAAAAACAAACTTTTCGACTTTAAGTAATTATATTTACCTTTAATAAAACAATTATTAAATTATTATTATTATTAATTCCGTGAGGAGATTTTCTTTGAGCTTTGAACCACGATTTGTTTATTAGGGAAAATGAAAAAAGGTAGTCTAAGCGGTAGAAGTAATAGCTGCTATTTGGGAGATCACCACATCTCCCCATCAGACTTATTTTTCTAGACTTCATCAGGAATCCAACCCGCATATTTTATTTTTATCACAGGGTCTCCTCTCAGCCCACTGTGCGGCTTTTGAGCCATGATGTGCTGTTTTCGTTTTCTCTGAATTCTGCTTTGATGACCGGTCTTTAACATCTTCAGTCATCTCAAACAGTTTTATGCACCGGTAGACTAATATGCGACTAATATCAAGCGGGCGAAGCATTTCAAAAGTTTCACATTTTTTCATTTCACACTTAAATAGCGCGATACGGATGGTGAAGGCCGAAGCAGTTTTGAATTCCCGGTACAGACTAATGATTTACAGGTTGTATTTTATAAGCCATGTGGTAACAATGGATTATGTTCAGCTTTTCTATTGAAATGGTTGTGCTCAATGTTGTAACAGTATTTATCTCACACACATACAGCATACACACCGTATGACTTCTACGCTCAATTACGGTCAAAATTCTCCCCCACTTTGAATAACTGACTTCTGGACGGTTTTTTATCCCCTTTAATGTCAAGGTAATGCGTAAGTGAAAGGTTTAAATACGTACAGTTTCTCATTTCAGATTATATAGAAATACCACTTTTTATGTATAAATAACTGTGAAGCAAGGAACATGTAATTTCAGGCTTACAGTGGAAAGAAGGACTTCCAACCTGAATTTGTACGTGTATGTACATATGTGTGTATGAGAAAATCTCATGAGTTGTTATTTGGAGTGTCACTTGCTTCTCTTGAGAGAAAAGAAAAACGCTAAAGCATTATTATTGCATATATTTATTTCAATCAATGGAGTTTCAGACACAAGTGCAATAAAAAATAAATCAAATATTTGAACAAGCTTAGCCTCAAAACGTTTATTTAGGCGAAAAAGTATCGAAATTACTCATTTTTTTAATGTGACTTTAAAAAATCATAATTCCTTTTTTTTTATAACTTTGGAAAGTTTTCAAATAGAATGTTCATATTAAAGGCAATCGACGCTGGCATCAAGTACAACATAGCTGTGAAGTTTCAGGAGTGTGCGATCAAATTAAAAAAATGGCAGCGTGCAGATTACACTGGTTTACAGCGAAAATGTTCAATGGATGCCTCTATTCACTTTCTATGTAGAATTTATTGGTGATCCCGAAAATCGAGTTAAGTTTTTTCTATGGATACATTTTTGAGATATTTGCAATTTATTCAGCTTAAAACAAATATTGGTTCCAATTATCACGTATTTCTTACGAACCAATTTAACAGTCTTAAAATGAGATACGTCAAATCAAAGTTAATACAAACATAAACCACATACACATAGCTTTCCAAAAGCACTGATAGTTTCTGAAAAATTAATTAATCATTCCAGTTTTTTATTATTTTTTAATGAAAACATGAAAAAATATCAAACTTTAAGACAAGAAAAATTTAAAAAATAACAGAATCTGTGCCAAATTTTTGCATTTGTGCTAAAGCCTGTTCTGTTACAAAAAAAAAAAATTTTGTTACTAGTGAAGGAAAGCGGGGGATAAATAAAGAAGTAGTGAGGGTTCAAATGAAAATACCCAAAGATTTTTTGTATGAAAAATGAGCAGGAAAGAAAGTTACTCATACGCCACGTACACCTGAGTAACACGCTCTTCTGCTCATATCTCATACAAAAATCTTTGCGTATTTTCATTTGACTTAATGTCTTTATTTATCCCTCGCCTTCCTCATCTCATTTATGATTATTAAATTCGTTCGTAAGATATGCGTGAGTTAGTGTTTTAAGCTGAATAACGTTAAATTGCAAATATCTCGAAAACGTATCCATAGAAAAAAAATTATCTCGATTTTCGGAATCAGCGAGCGATTTTACATACAAATTGGGTAGTGGCGTCTGTAGAACAAAATAAAAATTTAAATTTGTGATCCAGTGTTATCTGTCGCATCCATTTTGTAGTTTTTGAAATTTTAAGATTTTTTTAATTTTAATAATTTAAAATATGTACTTCAAAATGTTAAGATTAAACGATGAAAATATTCTCGACAAAATGAACGAATCTGGTGTAATAAAGCTAAAAAAAATACAATGAGTAAAAGATGACTGTGATTTGAGAAAGTAAAATTCCATTTTTATAATTTTAATTGGCACACTCGAATTTCATTCTATAAGTTTTATATACATGAAGAAAGTAATATATGGGTGTATGAATTAGCCCCCACTGAATTAACCCCCACCGGGCAAAATGACTTAAGCCCCACCAATGTCTCAGTGAATCTTTCCCCACCAAAAATTACAGAATCCCCACTAAAAAAAAAAATGAATTAATCGCCACGAAAATGACTTTAGCCCCACTTTCCGCCATTTTTAATTTCGTTGTAAAATTGGTGGGGCTTAAGTCATTTTGCCCGGTGGGGGTTAATTCAGTGGGGGCTAATTCATACACCCCACTATTAGTGATTTTAACCTTTCGTAAAAGGAAAAATCTTTGACAATTCAATCTTAATAGAGTGATTATTAAAAACAGTTCTGCGTATTCTGCTTAAAAATGAATATGGAAAAATTGAAACAAATAGAGAGTAATCGTATAAACGCAAGGAAGATCTTACTAAATAAAAGCGATACTATAAACTTTTCTCATGTTCCTGGATTTATAATTGATTCTTTTTTGGAAAAAAAAGTTATAAGGCGCAATTAATAGTTTGTGTTTTTGCTTTCGTTAATGGAATCAGCGAGTCGCAACTCTTTCAACTAATACGATGGATACCGTTCACAAAAACTCACCAAAAAAAAATATCAGATTTACTCTTATGGCTTGAAAATTCTCCAAACGCTCACAAGTACTATAGCTATAATGTTATACATAATCAAATAGTTTTTTGTAACGGAGACTTACGAAAATATGGAGAAAGAAAGCAAAGAAATTAAATAAAATTTGAAAAGTATTATATTTTTACGTTGCTAACTGTTTGTTTTATTTTTATAAAAGATCACGGAATTAAAATGAATTAAACCCCACGAAAATGATTTTATCCCCACCAATCAAAATGAATTAAGCCCCACCAAACGTGGGGGTTCTTACATGACAGAATCCCCACTAAAAAAAAAATGAATTAATCCCCACGAAAGGGACTTTAGCCCCACTTTCCGCCATTTTTAATTTCGTTGTAAAATTGGTGGGGCTTAAGTCATTTTGCCAGGTGGGGGTTAATTCAGTGGGGGCTAATTCATACACCCGTAATATATATGTGCGTAAAGAACACTGTGAGAAAATTTTCCACGCCAATAATTACTTTCCTTTAAATTATATGATTCTTAAATTAAGGAGTTCACTGTATATGGTGCTACGGCGTGTATATGTTACATACACAACTACGAGTATAAGAGCACGAGTTGTTATTTTTACTTTTGTAGTATACATTTTTTCAGTTTTCATTTAAATAAAATTTCGTGATGGAATCTTGTTCTTTACGCAAAACAGAAGATAATGTGTTATCTTAGATAACTGTGCCACCATGTTTGACCAAAAACACGTCGTTTTAACTAAGTATGTGCATGTGCGAATTGTGGCAGTAAGTATTATCATTGAAATATTTATTCATTTTGAAATTTTATATCTATGAAAATAATAAACAAATTAATGAAAGGTATGTATTTTTTTAAGGATTTGTATTACCTTTGAAACTTTATTCTGCGTAAATTGCGCGTTCAATGGAATTCAGTTCAGTTTTCACACGCCCTATTGATATGTAGCATGTATTTATGTGTAATTGCTTTGGAATTACCCTGTGAGAAAACGCAAAGTGACCAAACTGGTTCGGTACGAAAGAAATTAGATCCATAGCTAGCGCGCATTAATTCTTTTTGTTTTATGCTAGCAACTGGCGAATTCAACATTGCGATGTCATACAAAGTGTCAATTACCAGTTAAAGTCCAACATTTCGCTGCTTTTGTATTGGTGGGGTTCAAAATACTAACTTGTCGTTGTTGACAAAACAACTTTTGCGCTTTCTGTAGATTGGAATTTAATTTGGATTAAAATTTAAGGAAGTTCCATCGAATAAGAGTACTTATATTAATGATTACAAATATATATATCAAATAAGAACTCAATTAATTACTGCTTTGAGCATGACTCACTCACTTGAGGAAATTTGTTTTGTAAAATGTCCACAGATATAAATTTAAGAGTGTATTTTGTTTGATCATATAACGTCTGAATTATTCGTTACTACCCTCCAGTACTGCTGGAGTCAATCGCTACTTTTGAACCGCACCTGCACCGACTCTTAGGTAAGTAGCTACTCTGTTAACCTGTGGTAGTGCACATGGTAGTGTAGAGTCGAACCAGTGGTAACCAGAATAGCGAAAAACTATGACAGAGGGCGCCCATAAATAACGTCAGTGACTACTTTAGTAACTCTCGGTAGTGCAGAGAGAGCTGATGGTGACTACCGCCTAGGACATTGCCTTGTAAAAGTAATCGATGAAATACACTGCAAGTAGTCGGTCGGTAATTGACGGTGTTTATCAGGTAGCTACCGATTCAGCAGTCCTGTAGTCACTCCCCCGTACTGCAGGGTAATAAAGTAAAAACACCAAACTACTGCCTTACTAAGGTACCCGTATGTGGGAGAAATACTTTTGTGTATATTTTCATATACACACTTATATACTCATTTATTTACTTTTTTATTCAATAGAATGTGCAAACATTCATACACGCAAAATAAAGCTCAAAAACTCACAAATTTTTTTCAAGGTTGCTGCGCGCTCAGCAGAAGCTTTTTTTGCGAAAGTCGTACAAATGGTAGTTAAAATAGATATTTCCAGACAATACAACTATACATACATTTGCATGTGCATGTATGTACATTAGGGTGTTTAATTTTTTGGCGAAATTTTTGTTTTTTTTTGTGCTAGTTGAAAGATGATACATTATAGAAAATATAAAAATATGCGGCTTGAAAAAAAATTCTAAGTGTACTACAAGGTTAGCGCTTTCAAAAATTCGTTTTCCCATATAAATAACACAGAAAAAAGGTTTCCATAGCCTTTTTTGGGCATGAAATTTGCGAATGCCGTCCGATCAACAGTTTTTAAGTTATAGAGCTAGAAATATAAATGTACATCAATTCTCTTTTGAGTACAAATATTTTGTTATTGGAATTTATTGTTATTTTTTAAAAGTAATTCTTGATTTCTAATATAAGAATTATAAATTTCGACTTAAAAGAGACTTGATGTAAATTGTTATTAATATTAATCTATACAGCTCTATAATTAGAAAACTGTTGGTCGGACCGGCATTTGCTCAACGGACCTTTTTTGTAACAAATTTCATGCCTTAAAAAATTTACGGGCTAACTTTTCAAAAAAAAAAATCCAGTGTTATTTATATGGCAAATTGAATTTTTGCAGAACTGTATGCACTTAGAAAACATTTTTCAAAAGGCATATTTTTTTTCTATAAATATCATTTTTCAAGTAGCACAGAGAAAAAATCATCGCCTAAAAATGAGACACACTAATATACATACCTGAAGATTGCATTGGCTCATGCTCTTTTCAAAATATGTGTGTATACTTTTTTATATTCATTTATGTATTTTTTTTATATTTATTCCATGCAAATATGTGACACACTTACTTTTGCATGTTTGCATTGGTGAAATGCAAAGCTTCAAAATGTCCTTAAAAAATAAAAATAATTGAGTTGCAAATAAATAGGTCAGTAGACTGCAAAATGTTGCAGGGAAGCTGGGAAGGCTGGCGAGTTTCAGCCAGGGGTGCCCAACAAATTTAACTTACTGAGTCAAATGACAACAAAAATTACACAACAAAATTCTCGGTGTAGCAAAAAATTCTTCGACCCACATCCACCGTTGTCGTATGTGAAGAATGATCTTCAAAACGACGATTTTTTCGTGTATTTTTTGCCAAAAGTCTTCAAAAATAGATTTTTATAAAAAAATTTTTAAGTTTAGATTAAAAGGTTTAACTTTTTGTTATGATAACGTGTACCATATTTTGTGATTTTTTGGAGATATTTTGAAATTAAGATTTTTTGGAATCGAAAAGATTTTCTAAACTTAAAGCCTTATTTTGAAGATTTTGTTGAAAAAAAATTTAATTTTTACGGAACTTTTTTTGGCAAAACACTACCCACATCTATTTTGGTACTTACTGCGAAAGGATTTGGTGACATAAATATATTTTAACGCTGCCAACGAGACTCATTGCAAAATATAGAAAACAAATTTTTCGTAAAATATTTATTTCCCATATTTCTTACATAATGGCTGTCTTTTATATTTATATAAAGTAACTGGGAGTAACAGTTATTGTCGAAATTCGACAAATTTTTACATTTTTTAAGACCCTTGGAGAGAGTTTTCAATTTAGCACGTCCTTGAACTTATACGGTACACTATTATTTACCGGAAAATCTTCCGATTTGTAACTGAGACGTGACTACAATTGTTTATACCTTTGAACGACTTTGGCGGACTTTGGCAAGACTTCGAATAGACGCGATACTTTCCAGTTTATAGATAAACTTCGAAAATGGATACCTATCGGTAATTTAATGAATATCAAAAACACTAAAATCCAATAACCCAATAAAATTCGATAAATCTAATAATTTTGGATAAATTTCGATAAGCGTTCATTTCGAGGACTCGAGAAATTTCGATAACTCGAAAATTTATGTATCTCGATTTAAATCAAAACTCCTACAAACTTTGTATACCTCGATAAATTTCGTTAGCTCAGCTAATTTTGATAGCTCCATATTTTTCGAAAGCTATCGACAAATTTCGATAGCTCGTTACACGCTGGTAACACAATAAAAGTCGATAAGTAATCATAACTCGATAAACTTTTATACTATGGATAACTGGATCTATTTTGGAAACTTCAAAAGCTTCGAATCGATAAATCGTAAAATTCAGTTAGTAAATAAACATCAATAACTCGATAAGTTCAAATAACTCGATGCATTACGATAACTCGATAAATTTGTTTAACCTTATAAATTATGATAATTGCACAAATATCGATAACTTGATAAACTCTTAAAGCTCGATAATTATTCGTTAATTTCTACAAGTTTTCTGTGCCTATAAGTTTCGACAACTCAGTAAACATTGATCAATTTGAAATATTCGATACGTTGCGGTAGCTCAGTAAACATGGATAACTGGGTAAATTTTGATAACTATTAACTTCGATAATATGATAAATTTCGGTAACTAGATAACTTTCCAAAACTAAATCTTTTATGACTTAATTTATTTCGATTCCTATCGAAAAGTCTCAATAAGTTTTCTTGCTCACTCAGTTACCCTAAACATTATATATTTTAAATTTTTACAAGCTTTTTTTAATTTTCCTCTTTATCCTCAATTTTTCCTTCCCTTTTTATCTTAATCGTTATCAATTCATTCTTCATCATCACGTTTATCTATATTATAAAGTTTAATTCAAATTGAACACGTTGAAAGCAAAACTACGGAATATTTTTCAACCAATTTTGAAACCAGAAAAACGTTCCTCATCTACAGAAGAATATCTTTCCAATGGTGCTCTTGGTTTTGAAGAATCCCCAAACGAAAAGAGCCGCAATTTATGTTAGCGTATTGATAAATATATAGATGATATGTAACTCTTTAAACATGGCAGTAGTAGGGTTAAAATAGTCGGTAAAGGTTGTGAGCTAAAATTTTTGCGGGGATAACGGAAGATAAACATGTCTAGAGTAAACGTTAGCACGCGAATGCAGAATAAGGCCAGATGAACGCCTGGAATTTAAGTGTGATCTGCCCAAACAACAAGAAAGGCGACCTCACAATACGCTCCAACTACCGCTTAATCAGCCTTCTAAGCATAGCCCTCCAGTACTGCTGGAGTCAATCGCTACTTTTGAACCGCTTCTGCACCGACTCTTAGGTAAGTAGCTACTCTATTAACGCGTGGTAATGCACATGGTAGTGCAGAGTCGAGCCAGATAGCGAAAAACTACGACAGAGGGCGCCCATAAATAACGCAAGTGCCTACTTTAGTAGTCGGTCGGTAATTGACGGAGTTTACAAGGTAGCTACCGATTCATCAGTCCTGTAGTCGCTCCCCCGTACTGCAGGGAGGTTACACGGTCCTATCGAGTGTATAGTGTGAAAAAACTGATTGGGCCTTATAAATGTGGCTTTAGACCTGGAAAATCCACCATATATCAGATATTCTTTCTGAGCCGTTTGATTCCAAACGAGCATTCAAACAGAGCACCAATCTAGAAGAAGAAGAAGAATATTTAATGTTTTTTTTTTTTTAATATACTAAAGTGCCTTAAATAATGAAAGCAAATCTTTTTGTGAAATAATTTTGAAAATAATGGAATTTTTTCAGTAATTTTGGGGAACTTCTCTTCATAGATTTGGCATCCCTGATACGTGCGTGAATATTTGAAGCCACATGCTTACGTTAAAAATGCGAATTCTTCTTAAGTACGCACACATGCATACTTAAGCATTACCCCAAAGACCAGCTGCTACCTGCAGGAGGACCGCTCGCGCTGGAAATAATGAAAATAATTAAATGAAATACATTTTTGTGTATCGCCGAGTGAAATTTAAGGAGTCAAAAAATTTTTGTTCGTTTTTTCCAGTTCACATTTCAATGTGTGTGTGTGTGCGCGACGTAACTGTAATAAAATTTATCACATACTTGAGCTTAAATAACAGTTACTCACAAAGTTTGCCTCCTACAGCTAGGCTGAAAACAAATAATATTAAAAGCACTTTCTGTAACAGAAAAAAATTAAAGGCGAATAATACAGTATTAAATACGAAAAAAAAAAATGAAAACGCAATAGTCATGCAACCATCAGCCTCGTCGACAATACAATTGCAGTAGCTTAAAATATACCAAAACGAAGGTGAAAAATTTGAACAGCAACCAAAGGAAAATACACATGACCAGAGAGCCAAAACAGCTGCAGTTTAACGGAGCCTGCACGGCTTCGTGCCAGCACTTGAACATTTACTCGCTTAAACCATGTTGGCTAGCACCTATGCACGTCCGTTCATCCGTTTGCACCTCTGCTTGCCCGCCCAGATTCATTGTGTGCGTGCTGAGTAAACAAATTTAAATTCCGGAAAAAGCTTTCAAGCTGTAAATCGAGAAAACCGTTGGTGTGAGTGGGTAGTAAAGTGGGTTTTTCGATGTCCAAGTGCATACAGGGCTGCATGCCGTAAAGTAATAAGCAGCTAGGCTTGCAAGCGCTATTTTCTACCTTCTGGGGCTATGGCTACTTTCTTGGGCAGCTACTTGACCATTTACCAACAACAGTTACCAACAACATTTACAGTTAATTTTGCCTCCGGTCTCAGTGTTGGTATTTATGCTACACGGCTGGCAAACCACTGCAGCCTTTCTTTCAGCTTGTTATGATACCAAATTGCAAGCGGTGCTTGTGTTTGCCAATTATGCTCAACCAAAAGCAACTCACCTGGTAATTTACAAGGTAATACATTACGAAATGAATTAGCATGTAGCCAAATGTCAGACTTTAAGCAAGCAATCGTTTTCAAATTCAATTGGCGGTATTAAAGCTGCGGCATTCGGATTTATTGTATATCTACACTTTTGAAAATTCTAGGAAAGCGGATGTACTTGCATAGATAAGAAGTGACTGTTAAATTTTACGAGTCGATAAGTGGGGCAAATGGCCCACGGTGTTTCAGGCTGAAATGGTCGTAATTTTAAACTGCGCAAAATTTAGGCTTCGTAATGGCTCTTACAGTGATTTTAATAATGAAACTGCAACTCAGCAAGCTACGCCGTGTAAATTTTTATTGCTTGTTCCTAGTTTCTTCTTCTGTTTGTGTTCATTTATACCGCATGACTAAGGCCGAGGCAACGCAATGAGCGGCAAAGCGGCGAGCGGCTGAGCGGCGCCATACAATACAGTGCGTGTCCACTTCAATAGTATTTCATATGTTTTAAATTTATGCCGCTCAGCCGCTTGCCGCTTTGCCGCTCATTGCGTGGCCTCGGCCTAGGACAGCGGATCCATTGTATTTTAATCCACTGCATTATTGTTATAAAGCGCAAGCAACTCATGGTTCCATCGTATGCGGTATTCACCGTTGCCAACGTGCAAAGTCCCGCATATCTTCCGCAGACCTTTTCTCTCGAATACTTCAAGAGTCGCCTCAACGGATTTTGTAATTTTCTACGCTCTTGCCACATACATAACCAGGGCCATGATGAGTGTGTGTATAATGTGAGACTTTTGTTCCACGAGAGAGGACTTTAATTCTCACTCGTCTACTCAGTCCAAATTACCACTTGTTGGCAGAAGTGATTCTCCGTTGGATTTCAAGACTGCAGATAGGTTGTGAGTGTCGATCATTCTCTCTCGGGTCTTTTCCAAGATCTCCCGTATTGTGAATACCTGGTCTATGGTGGATTTTGCGGGTCTAAAGCCACACTGCTAAGGCCCAATCACTTCGTTGACGATGGGCTTCAGCCTTTCGCAAAATACGCTCGAAAATACCTTGTAACCTATGTTTAGGACGCTGATCCCGTGGTAGTTGGCGCGAATGGCGGGGTACCCTTTCTTGTGGATTGGGAAGAGAACACTTAAATTCCAATCGTCGCGCATGCGTTCATCTGACCATATTCTGCATAAGAGTTGATGCTTGCACCTTAACGACTCCTCGCCGCCGTTCTTGTATAGCTCAGCTGGCAGGCTGTCAACCCCAGCAGCGTGCTATTGCCATTCTTACCTCGTCATAGGCAGGCGGTGGAACATCGACCCCGCATCATCGACTGGGGGCTCTGGTTCGTCTTCCCAGCAGGTTTCAGAGCTGCTCCCATTTAGTTGGGTGGAAAAGTTTTCCATAAGTAAGTTCCCCATAATTTAAGTACGTTCTGGATGTCAGTCACTAATACGCCAATGTTGTTCTTACAGGAGTTCTCCCTGCTCTTGGAAGCTTCCATAAGCCGCCTAACTCTCTGGTAAAATCGAGTATTTTTCGGTCTCTCTCTTCTTATTGACGTAAATAAGCCTCGCTTCCCTCTTCGGTTCCCTATAGCGGTCCCATATAGCGCGTTATGCCGAATCGCAGCGTTGCGCTGTAGGAGGCATCTTTTTTTCTGCAGCTTCTTGACACTGCTCATCGTGCCAGTTGTTCTTTCGGGTTCGCTGAAATCCGAATACTTTTGCGGCGGTGGTACTTAACGAACGAGAAATGTGGTTTCACTGCTCGCATATGTCGGTTTGTTGAAGAGTGCTCTCTGAGAGCAGGTGTGAGAATCGAGTGGCGAACGCATTGACCGTCTGTTGTGACTGCAGCTTTTCGACGTTGAGCTTTCTCTGCGTTTTTGGGTGCAAATTTTTGATGGACAGAGGCGGGAAAGTATCTTGGCTACAACAACATAGTGGTCCAAGTCGATGTTGTGCACTGGAAGCATGCCTTCCGTCTATCACAACATTATCGATCTGGTTTCTCCTTTTTCGATCTGGAGACAGGCACGTAGCTTGGTGGGTCCTTTAATATTGATATAAGAGATCCTTGGACGCCTCGTCTCGTTGTCTTTCGTCGGGGCATGAGCGCATATGAGCGAGATGTTAAAGAATCTCGATCTTTGAGGCAGATTGTGGCTAGACGATCGTGCACCAGGGTACTCGGCGACGGAGTCTCTCCCCCACTGCATCGCTTCTTAAATATTAGGAAGGCTAATATTTAAATTGCAATTTTAAATACATATACATGTCTAATATTCTTCTTATATTCGGATATCAATGCTCATGGCAGAATTTGTGGTGTTGCCCCAACTGGTTTTTCAAAATACTCGCTGGGTTTTCACACTATCTACCAGACCGCAGTTTTAGTTTGCCCCCAAACCAAAATTGACAACGGATGACGAAAACTCGTTTCAAAACACGTCTTTCTTAAACTGTAGTCATTTGAATTTTGGGATCATAACTGATATTTGAAGTGAAAAATGATATAAAAATAATTGGTAAATAAATAAATATACTATATGATATTCCTTTTACGCCAGCACGCATCTACCTTCGGTTAATTGTCTTAAGTCTTACCTACTTCTAATTCGAACCCAATACGTACATAAAACCTCACGGGAAAAGTGCAATTTTCGAATGACAAATGAAACAACTACACTGAGGAAAAAAAATGTTAGAACTACAAAAAATACGCATATGAAAGAGCATCAACTTTATTCGTATTAAATTTGAGTATACACATTATAAAATATGTTGTTGTGCACTTCATAGATGCTTTTTGTAATTAAGAAGAAAAAAAATAAAATTTTATGTTCCGTCTAATGGTAATCCCGGACCTTCTTGTATCCAGCATCTTTGCGCACTCAGCTACAGCCATACAGGAAAATATGTTTTCAAATGTTGATTTTGAATCAACATCACAGCGCGCGATTAGTACCCTCCCAGCCAGCAAACAATCTGAAAACCGATCCGAAAAAGCACAAAAAAGGGGATGCAGTACGTATTTTTGTACGTTTACTGATTCCATTTCCGAATACTTTGACGATCCGTCTTCCCACTAAAGTGTGAGGTAGAAACGTATGTACAGACAACAGTATGTGAAATGGATACGTTCTCGGCTGTTTTTTCTGAAATTTGTCTGAGTGAATTTTTCGTTCAATACGCTTTCCTTCTGCACTTCACAGATAATTTGTCATGGTTCAAAAGAAATAAAATAAAATTAGGAAGCGCCTAACGGAGTTCGAACCCGGCACATTCTGGAAGCTAACAAATAGCGGGCCACTCCCTTGCACGCTCAGCCACTTCCGACTATGCATGCATGCTTTCAAATGTTTAACTTGAGCAAATCAAATACAATTATTGCTTTCAAATGACATTATCTTTTTCGAACGTTTTCCGGATACGAAAATTGATGATAACTGTAGGAGTTTTTTTTTATTCGTTTCCGGATGCGGAAAATTTAACTAAACTGCACGGTCGGCAAAATTTACGTTTCTTTGCTGGCGGGGCTGGTACATATAAACATGTACCATGTATGTGTTTGTCTTGTCACCGCTGTGCATGCTATGTATACATATCCTTTCTTAATTACATATGAAAAAGCATCCGAGACGTGCAAGTCGCCATCTGCGCAGTAAAAAATCCCAGTGGGAAAAGGTTATGTCTGGGTATGCAAAAAGTAATGGATAGCCCCTATAACCTACGCATGAAAAGATGCAAGAATTTCTCTACAACGATGTCATTAGGAAAGTACTGTGTCGCATGTCGCTTTACGAAACTATAAATAGATTTAAAAATGAAAATAAAAAATTAAGTAAGTGGCACAGGTTTTGAACCCGCGACCAACAACACGGCAGTCGAACACGCATCCATTCGGCTACAGCAGCTGTTGAGATAGTGTGAACAAAAAACATACTTGAGTTAGTTTTCAAACTTTTTGTTTTGCTTATCGCTTCAAAACTACACATCATCAGCTCGCTTACATTGCGATGCATCTTTCCGTTCAACCGTAGTTTTTAATCTTTTCTTGGTAGAAAAAGGCAATGCATTCTCATTTTCTCACTGGGATGCTTCATTTCAATATGGGCGTATTTGAATTGAATATTTCCATTATACATACACTACTTTTGAACACTTCTCACTTGATTTAAATTCGAACATTTTTAAACAGTAATCATTTCTACTACGCGTTTTTTTCCTCAGTGCAATAGCTAGCAGTTAATGCCGAATATTGTATTGCCAAATCTGATGGGTCAGATGCTACTCAAGAAAAGAAAATTGCGTGTTAAAAAGTTCTCCCACATAGCAAATTAATGCCAGTTTTAGAAGATTATTAAGGCAAAGCAGAAAATATTTGCGGGGAAAAAATGTATCATAAAACCCAGAAATCTCACTTATGAATAAGAAAAAAGTTGCATGTTAAGTTTTTCCACAAAAAATCGCACACGCATATAAAGTTTGAGTTTGAGTTGCAATACATTTCAGTAGTCAAAAACATACTTTTCCACATACTATAAATTAAATGGAGGCTGAAAGCACAGGCAACACAATTTAGTGAAAGTTTCTCGAGTACAAATGTATGTAAATCTCGTTACGTGTCAACATTGGAATACGAACAAAGTAGGGATTTTCTATTCTCTTATTCAATGTCTTGTGTAAATTACTTTTTCTTCTTTATTTTCTCTATTCTATTCAACATTGTACTCGCGTGCGCACGTTTATTTGGTGCGGATGTTGCAAGTGTTCGAGCGCCAATATAAATGGCCAACGGAGGACGTTCAGCAAGCAGTCAGGTGTCAGGTGGGACTTACAGAAATCCTCACGACTGCTGACGCACACATGCACATACTCATTTTTGCTTACATCTCTAAAAGAAATTCTTGCATATAGCCAAACAAAAGCTCAGATGAAATTAAGTATCCTACATCCACATACAATGCCCACGCGATACCTGGTGAAAAATTATCAGAGCTTAGGTAGAACTTTGAAACTTTATATTCAGTTTTAAGGTCTTTTTCTTTTCTGCAATTGCTGACATTTTTGCAACTGCAACGTTTACCCACACATACATAGTCCACATACATATTTAGATGAGCATGCAGCTGTGCATTCTACAGTCCCGGTAAGTGCCATTGTGGATTAAGTCATTTGTGGCTGAGAAAATTAAATTGAGAGCGAATGAAAGCGACATTAACCCTGGCACGAGACAGCGACAACTTATTGTCGCATGAAATTACAGCTCCATGTGAAAGTGTATACGTGATAGAAGTCAACTGAATGCAACGTTTTTAAATAATAGTTGGCCTCGTTTTGACATATATTTGGGGTTAGTGGTGGTTCCTAAATGAACTGAGTCATCTACTTTTCTGTAATTATAGCAGTCAACAGTGACGTTGGCTTTCAGCAGCAATTGCAAGCACTTGAAAAAAGTTGCACCTGAGCGGTCAATTCTGCAGTTCTTATCCTCAACATCAGATAAATTAAATCACACAAAAGGCATTCGGCCTATCTGAAAACTCGTTTGGAATCGAGGAGCTCAAGGAGGTGGTTGCCAATTCTGACGAAGCTTGTGGTATTGCACTACGTCATTTTATACAGTGGTTTTTTTTTCGCGGCGATACCAAATTCAGACACTGCAGCATAAAATCTGAAATCTGCAAATAGATTTTGTATGTCGATCCTATTCTGTTGTAGGGTGGGACATATGGTGAATACCTGACCTGCGGTGGATTTGTGAGGAATAAATCCACACTGATTAGGCCCTATCAGTTTGTTGACGGCGGGCTTCAGTCGTTCATACAAGTCGCTTGATACTACCTTGTAGCCGATGCTTAGAAGGTGGAGTCGTCTTTCTTGTGGATTGAGTAGAGCAGAATTAAATTCCTTGAAGCCTTCCGTAAGTCACCTAACTCCATGGAAACATTTTCTGGCGTTTTTCCTGCCGGCCAACATATCAAGTTTTTCGCACTCTCGTATTTCGGACGCTCTCTTCTTATTGCGGCTAATAGGTCTCGCTTTCCTCTTTAGCTCCCTATATCGGTCGCATATAGCTCGGGTTGCGCTCGATCGCAGCATGGCCTTGTAGGTGGCATCTTTTTCTATGCAACTGCGTAATCGAGTGGCGAATATACTTGCCGTCTGTTGTGATTATTTGCATTGTTGTTGGCACATTTTTTGCTTAACAGTGACGTATGCATATCTCGGCTGCAACATGATGATGATCATGTCGATGTTTGGCCCTTGGAGTGTACGTACATCCAACATACTGGCAGCGCGCCTTACGACTAACAGAACATGATCGATATGGTTTCTCGTTTTATAATCCGGGGATTGCATCAAGCTATATCATCATCTTATGTTGGAACCAAAAGCCGCAAACTACTATATTTCGGCCAAGTCGATTGAAGTTGAAAATGAAGATTTTTAAATCGTTGAGGTGCAGCGCTTGTAAGTGCGTTCTAAAACAGCTCATTGAAGGGATCCGTGGATTTGGATGTTGAGGAATCTCGCCTTAGACGCTCCTCCACCAGTGTGAACGACAGTATATGGCAGTGAAGTCCAACGCATTTCTTGGATTTCCGTTATGTCAGCCGTACCCGTAGCCCGTGGATATCAACAAGCCCGACGGAAGCACCTTCGCCATAAAGTGTAGGCATATTACAGGGAGCTTTCCCTAAAATCGTAAACTTTTTTTTATTTTCCGTGAGCGGCATCGAAGACCATTTCGGGCAATTTATAAGTATTTTTTTACGTGGTAGGTCTCATGCCCAGCGGTTTATTGGTGGTAATAATTTGTGTAAACACCGGAAGTTGTGAGCTGCATGAATCATCACTTTGGTCACCCCTTGGTGAATGGCGTTTAAAAACTTTTACGTCGACTTCTGGATCTGCAACTGTCCTATGAAGGCACTTCTTCAAACCTGAATCAACAGTTATCTAGTGTCTTCAGGCTCAAGCTTTGTTTAGACACTGCACAATTATTTAGTGGAATTTATACTCCTAATTCTCTACCACTAGCTTTGTCCTACGCGCTTTCCGGGCTGTTTCGGTAATTAGAGCGTAAAAATAAATTACTCTTTCACAAGTGTCAAAAATGTGTCAACACGTGCCAAAAATGTCCAGAGCGTGCGGAACGCAAAAAATTAATAAATCAGCTCTGAACAATGGTCTTATGTGTATTTATCTTATATGGCTAATAAAATTAGCAAATACCTGCATTTCTGAAACTTTAGTGCTATTTTCCATTTTATGTATTTTACAAAATTTGATTTCGGATGTAAACATACAAAAGCTGTTATTTCAAATTGACTTCTTGCGAATTTCTGATCATTTGCGATCCAAAATTGGAAGGTATTCGCTCTCAATTACCCATTTTTCTCGCTTTAAGAACGCTTGCTGCTGTTTTATTGAAGTTATAAGCAGTTCCATATATATATTCCATTAGTATTTTTCACATGAAAATATGAAAATATTCTTAGGCACCTTCTTGATAACAGCCAAGGGTTAAGACGGTTATGAATTTCTTGTGAAGCTAAAAATTGCATGCCATTACATTTCGCATTTAACAAACGGAGAATTATGAAAGTGATTTGTCTTCTGACAGGGAACTTATCCCAGTTTGGTTTCATTAATGAAGACATTATAATTCTTCATTTTTCATTGCTCTTTAGCAACGTAAAAGGGTGTGTTTGAGTATATTTAATTGA
>NW_023458564.1:2318319-2336354 GCF_013731165.1 Rhagoletis pomonella | reverse complement strand
AGATAAAGGTTAGCTAATTATTCATCATCATCCATGTCTTCGACAGTTGGAGACTAAGTAAGAAGCTACAAACTTTTGTAATATGATCCAAACGAAATCCTCGTTAAAAAAAAAAATACTTTGAATATGTTGCCATGGGGTGCGAAATAAAAAGTGTAATTTAAATATTTATAAAGCTGCGATATTATGTACCCAAATCTCAAAAATATATGTACATATGTATTTGATTGCACAGGGCAACACTCATTGTGGTGCGGAAAACGTTAGAACTATTTTTGAAAGATTCTTTTGTGCTGATTACAAATTCGTAGATACAAAACTTCGATCAGGTCAAAACTTTGAGAAAAACGTTTTCAAAGTATCACGTTTTCGCCAATATTTGAGGAGCCTTGGCGAATACCGTGAGACTATTTTGCTTTGTTTTGTCCGTTGATGTAAACATATCCGCAGCAAAGATAAAAATGTACTTAATATGATATTGTAGTGCTAATACTATTTACTATTGTACTTTGTTCATTCTTTGTTGTTTCTTGTGTAATATTTTTGGTACTAAACTGCATTTCCGCATGAATAAACCACGCTTCCCGGCCGCTGTGGTGTAGTGGTAAGCAGTGCGCGCTTCCACTCCGCAACGCCAGGGTTCAAACCCTGGTCAAAGCAACATCGAAAAAAAAATATAGAAAAAGGTTTTTTCTTAACAGCGGTCGTCCCTCGGCAGGCAATGGCAAACCTCCGAGTGTATTTCTGCCATGAAAAACAGCTTCTCATAAAAATACAATCGCCGTTCGGAGTCGGCGTAAAACTGTAGGTCCCTCCGCTCTGTGTGACAACATCAAGGCGCACGCCACAAATCGGAGGAGAAGCTCGGCCAAACACTTACATATGTGTAAGCGCCAATCTATTATTATTATTATTAAACCACGCTTCCGGACAACTTGTCCAGAATTGTGGTAGTTTGACCGATGTAGCACAAATCTCATTACTATTTCGATCGACATACGGATTTGTTAACTGTTCGTTAAACGTGTATTGTAGTGTTAATACTATTTACTATTGTACTTTGTTATTTTTGAAATTATTGAATTAAGTTCTTTTTCAATTTATGTAAATCAAAAAGAAAAATTTTAATTACTTCAGAATTTTTTTTTCTTTGAAATAAAAAAATACGTTAAATTTAAATTAAGTTTATATAAAAATAAAATTTTTAAATACGCTACAATATCACAATGCTCAAAAATAGATCGGTGCAGAAGATATCGAAAAAAATAGTAATAAAGTTCTGGGCTTTGCAGGAGTTCTTACCAAAACATTCGTACCTTCGGCCAAGGCCAATGGATTGAAAAGATAAAAATAATAAAACCCTCAAATTAAAAATCAATGTCAGTGGCAACGCTTTTGAAAAATATCCAGTTCTAAATTTTTTTTAATTCTAATAAAGCTTTTGCAAACGACTTTATTTTTTGTACTTATCTCGTAATATTTCATTTAATTTTAAACGTTTACTCCCAACTTTTTAGATTGGTGACAAATTCAAAACTGTTTCTATGTCAAAGATTTCTGAAATACCTTTCGTTTGATTCCGAACTTGTAATATTTCGTTTACCTTATCAATTTAATTGAATTGGATTTTCCAAAGTTTTAAAAATATTTTTCAAATTAAGCTTTCTTAAGCTATTTTCTTTTGACACTCATATTGCAATATTTCATTTTTGCAACCCTATCAAGATATATTTTGGAATTTAAGCTTTCGTAAGCCTCTTTAGTTTGATACCACTCTACTGTAATAATGTGTTGTTTATCCTTTCAATTTAATTGAATACAATTTTTGAAACATGCGGCAACCCTCTTCGAAAATATTTCCCAAATTAAGCTTCCTTAAACCTTTGGTACCCAAATTGTAATATTCCTCGAAAATTAAAATTCTTCAATTTGATTTCTTAGATATTTTGAGTATGCAGTTTTGTAGCCCATAAAATTCAAGTAAAACAAAGTGCAAATTTCTAGTGTGAAATTAAAACCATTGATTCTTGTGGATTTTACAGTTGAATAAACTAAATTTTTATAAAAAAATAAGAAATTTTTTTTATGTAAAATATAAATAAATAAAATCGTCAAAGCGTCAGGGTATACTTATATTTCAGACTCACTGTAGGTATATACGTTAGATAGAGAGATAGATTTTTAATAATTTTCATATGTATTTCAGACAATTCTATCTACCGAATGAGTATTTTTTCATCGACGGTGAATTAGATTAGCACCTCAATGCCAATTTGACTAAATTATTTTACTATAGTACTATTACGTCATCAGGTTAAAGTGTAAGAAGATTGTATAAAAATTTACCTACTTGTACATATGTATGTATATACCTGTTTCACATACAAGTCTTTTTGTAAATGGTATGTATACATATATTGTATTTACGGTTACACACCTCTGTGCACTTGGATGCACCGCTAATAGCTAAGAAAATCTGAAATTCCGACGGTAAAAAAATAGACCATGCCTAAATCGTTGTTGCTGAATTGTTTGCAAGCTGTTTTTTTTTTGCTTTGTTGGCTTGCTAACGGAATCAATTGTTGAAAGCAACTTGGCAGCAGTTTTTGTAGTTGGTAACAAAGAAGAAAATGATGAACTCAAGGACTCTTAAACAGATGCTTTCAAGCAATTACATTTTTCAATTTGTGTGTATATATATGTATGCGTGTGTGTTTGTGTGCGATTTTCAAGTGACTGCGAAAGTGGCAGCCACTTAATGCTTCAGCATTGTACGAAAATTAATTTTCTTGCAAGAGTGTTCGGTTTTATTATTTTTTCCTCTAAGCGAAGAGACAGAAGCGGACTCTCGACAACATTTAATTGTCGCGTGTGCCAATGCGCTGGTATGCCTTATATCAAGGCGCATCCATATGAGATGGTAGCAATTGCATATAAGCAAAAAATCCGGTGTATTTTGTTATTGCTTTTTGGTACATCAGGATGTCAAAACGAAAGGGAATGGGAGATAATTTTCGCCATGTCGTTTTGTTGACATTCTAAAGTTGCCACATTTCGTCTTGGATGACATTTTGCTGTACTAGTGTAGAGACAAAAATATCCAATCAGCTGTTCTAGTAACACCACCTTGCATAGATGCGCCTTGCCTTATATCTATTGTTAAGAAAATTAGATATTTATTTTTTTTTGTTTTGTTTTTCCTATTTCGCGACATTCTCCCTTTTTTTAGCTTTGAGTTTTAGTTTTTTGCCTTGAAGTTTATCTTTTTTAGTTGCTAAGTTTTAATTACTTTTTGTACAATCGAGCAGTTTGTGGTGAACTAATTAAATTTCTTTATTGAGCTGCATTTTCACCATTTAAGCTGAGCAAAGTTTATTTATTTGTTTGCTGTTGCTACTGCTTGGCCGCCTTATCGCTTTGGACACACCTCGTGGCGTTAATCAGCTTAAATCAAATATCCCAGCTAATTTGCATTGCATTAGTCGTGACTGTTTCAATCTTCCAATTATACAAGAGAAACACAATTACGTCTATGTAAGTTGGTATGTACATATGTATGTAGATAATTAGTGCATGCATATATAAACATTATTCCGAAAGATAGTTTGTATTGAACTGAGTACGGTTTCCAATTTTAGAAGTGACCTTCGAGGTGCAATGGCGGTTAGTTTAATGTAAGTATGTACTTAGTATGTGTGAATTAATTGAGATGTTCGCGCATTTTTCTTAGTATTTGAGCGAGCTTCTCCTCCAACTTATCCTTCGAGTCCTTACCTTTTTTCAAAAACAGAGAAATGTGTGGTTTAACGCCGCCTTCCTAAGGCAAATGATTATAAAGAGCTTTTTAATAGCAGAAATGTATTTAAAGGTTGATTTTGCTTGCAATAGGTATCGACAACAATTTGGAAAGCTTCTGTATTTGCATATAGGTATGTATGCAAAACACTTATTATGTATGTACATAAGTATATGAGCAAATCTCACGAGTTGCTACATTTTTCGAAAAAAAACGTGTTTTTGGTCAATGCCTTATCTTCAGTTTTGTATATAAACTAGTAAAAAAGATTAAGTTCGGGCGGAGCCGAACATGAAATACCCAACGCAAGTATTAAATATAGGCTTTTTCACCTTTCCGAAAACTACCGCTACATGGTAAGAAATAGGGGTAAAAACACCCACCCCTATTTCCCAAAATGCCATAACTTTATTATGCTTATTACTTCTTTTTAAGGGATTGTTGTGAGTATCAATTTTGAGTAAATAAGCGTCCTAAAATATCGAAGTTTCAAGCATATCTGGGGTTTACTGTTATATGAAAACGTAATTTTAGTCAAATTTCAATCATTTTCAACGTTTTTCTTTTACGTGGCAAGTACAATAATTATTCCAAGTTTGGCACAAATTGATCGAACGGTTACCGAGATACACACATGCGTTCATAAGTGGGCGACGCCACGTCCATTTTCCAAAAATTTATAATTTTCTTAAATTTCGCCTAAAACTGATTGTAAATATCAATTTTGAGTGAATACGCTTCAGAAGTTACTTAAATGTCGCAGTTTTCGTATATCTGTATCGAGTTATCGTGTGCACATACGGACGGACGGACAGACATTCACCGCTTAATCGATTTATTTTTTCATTCTAATCATTTATGTATACATTTGTGTCTATATATAGCTCGATTCGCTTTGGCTGTTACAAACAACCGTTATGTCAACAAAGTTATAATACTCTTGTGCACAAGTGCGCTCGGGTATACAAAGATTGTAAGTATTTTCGGTGCGACATTATGAATTATTGGCAAATTGAAGTCGTAGCATCCATTCAATTTAAAAATCAAAACTTTAGCTGAACAATCAGAACGTATACGACGGATAAACGGGCAATGGAATTGATTGGGCTGATTTCACAAGCAATTGATTGAAATAAAACTTTCGCTCAAACTTGAATGACCAAAGAAAACTCAAATAAGGATGTTGCTATTAAGCCGCATGAAAGTTAAGAGAATAAATGAAAAACAGCAAATTATTAAAATTCAACTGTAGGGAGCAAGTTGGTAAACTTTTAGCAAATAATGATAAATACTTACGAGTATATACCATCATACAGGGTGTCCCAGAAGTAACGTGCCAAATTTTAGGGCAAGGTAGGTGGGGGGGTGAGCTCACTGATAAACAAAAAATTTTCAGGTAAAAGTGTCACCGTTTTTGAAATATTTACATTTTTTCGAATTTAAAAAAAATCGTGCCTTTTCATGTGTTTTCTTTAACTGCAACTAACGGGTGATTTTTTAAGAGCTTGATAACTTTTTTTTTAAAAAAAACGCATAAACGCATAACGCTGCGTCTTAGGTGGTCCATTCGGAAAGTCCAATTTTGGGCAACTTTTTCGAGCATTTCGGCCGGAATAGCCCGAATTTCTTCGGAAATGTTGTCTTCCAAAGCTGGAATAGTTGCTGGCTTATTTCTGTAGACTTTAGACTTGACGTAGCCCCACAAAAAATAGTCTAAAGGCGTCAAATCGCATGATCTTGGTGGCCAACTTACCGGTCCATTTCTTGAGATGAATTGTTCTCCGAAGTTTTCCCTCAAAATGGCCATAGAATCGCGAGCTGTGTGGCATGTAGCGCCATCTTGTTGAAACCACATGTCAACCAAGTTCAGTTCTTCCATTTTTGGCAACAAAAAGTTTGTTAGCATCGAACGATAGCGATCGCCATTCACCGTAACGTTGCGTCCAACAGCATCTTTGAAAAAATACGGTCCAATGATTCCACCAGCGTACAAACCACACCAAACAGTGCATTTTTCGGGATGCATGGGCAGTTCTTGAACGGCTTCTGGTTGCTCTTCACTCCAAATGCGGCAATTTTGCTTATTTACGAAGCCATTCAACCAGAAATGAGCCTCATCGCTGAACAAAATTTGTCGATAAAAAAGCGGATTTTCTGCCAACTTTTCTAGGGCCCATTCACTGAAAATTCGACGTTGTGGCAGATCGTTCGGCTTCAGTTCTTGCACGAGCTGTATTTTATACGGTTTTACACCAAGATCTTTGCGTAAAATCTTCCATGTGGTCGAATAACACAAACCCAATTGCTGCGAACGGCGACGAATCGACATTTCACGGTCTTCAGCAACACTCTCAGAAACAGACGCAATATTCTCTTCTGTACGCACTGTACGCATTCGTGTGGTTGGTTTAATGTCCAATAAAGTAAACTGAGTGCGAAACTTGGTCACAATCGCATTAATTGTTTGCTCACTTGGTCGATTATGTAGACCATAAATCGGACGTAAAGCGCGAAACACATTTCGAACCGAACACTGATTTTGGTAATAAAATTCAATGATTTGCAAGCGTTGCTCGTTAGTAAGTCTATTCATGATGAAATTTCAAAGCATACTGAGCATCTTTCTCTTTGACACCATGTCTGAAATCCCACGTGATCTGTCAAATACTAATGCATGAAAATCCTAACCTCAAAAAAATCACCCGATACAAACCGGGCAATACTTAGTAAATTTTTTATGTAAAATACTTCCAGATAGTTGCCTCTCCATACTCAAATGCAATGTAGTTAAAATAAATTTAGGAACCATCATAAAATTAGGACTATTTCTGGATTTTTAACTTTTTGATATTTTCTTCCCCAACTTTGACTATCTCGGGTGAAAAAAAAATGTACTGAGCTATAACTTTACATTACATAAAAAAATTGCTCATTTAATAAAGATTTCAAAAAGTTGCCACACTTACTGTTTTGAATAGAAAAAAAAAGTTATAGCCGCTTTTGTCGGTAAAGGACTGAGACACGCTAGAATGTATTTAATAGATTTAAACTGAATTTGCTCTTGTTACCGTCAAATGACATGCTAAATAGTACAAAGGTACATTATTACCTGCTCCTGACATTATTTTATGTTACTTATCGGAATTCGGACTAGAATCTTTAACAAGGGCTATATCTATCAATATTTTGTGTGAAGGATGGGTTCACGTGAAATAAGATATACATGAGTTGTTTGAAGAAAAATTTATTCATTTATTGATAAAATATGCTCAAATTGGCGACTTTCTACTATAATACAAGCTCGGCACCTTTTAGCAAAAGACAGTTTTAGAGACCTTAACTCAATAGGGCTATCTCAGCAGCAGCTCCATTTATTTGTTCCCGCAAATGCTCTCCGTTTTGAATTGTTTTTGAATAAATTTTGTCCTTAAGACAGCCCCAGTAGAAAAAATCTAATGGATTCAGGTCTGGCGATCTAGCGGGCCACGTGATTGGCCCGTATCGTCCAATCCATCGGCGAGGATAAGTTTCGTCTAAATGAGCTCTTACTTCACGCCCGTAGTGAGCAGGGCACCCGTCATTTTGCAGCCATAGTCTTCGCCGCAGGTTTAAGGGTACATCTTCCAAAAGAGTTGGAAGCCGTTCCTGAAGGAACTCTAAATAACTGTGAGAGTTGAGCGTTGGCGGCAGTTCCACAGGTCCCAATATCTGACAATTAAAAATACCGCACCATAAATTTATTTTGTACCGGTACTGCGAACGATCTTCTCTCATTTCGTGAGGATTGTATATCTGCCAACTGTGAAGGTTATGTAAATTAAAATAACCATCACGTTTGCATGATGATTCATCGCTCCAAATTATTTTATTAAAAAAGTTGGGGTCTGATTCATGCATTCGCAACATTTCACGGCAAAATCTAACCCTCGACAGGTAATCTCTTTCCTGTAGAGCCTGAACACGTTGAATGTGGTAGGGATGAAATCGATGGTCTTTTAAAGCTTTGTGAACTGTAGTTTTTGGTATTCCCGTCCGTCTTTCCATCATTCTCACTGAAGTCGATGGAGCTAGTTCCACTTCCTCTAACACAGCTTCAACATCTACCGTTGCAGGACGTCCTGTTTCGCCGCCACGCCTTCCAGGTATGCGACCTTAAAAAAGTGAAAAATTATAGTTAACAAGCAAGCAAACAAGAAAGGTGTAAAAATCACTTACCTTCATATATTTCTCTATGGGTCCGGGCGAATACTTCTCGACCCGGATGTCGACGATTGGGGTATCGCTCTGCATAGAGTCTTTGAGCAGCTCTGGCATTACAGCAAGCTTCACCGTAAATTAGGTGAATATCCGCATATTCATGCGACGTATACTGCGTGTTCTCTGTCATAGTATTAATAACACAATGTTCGAAGGGTCCAATTTCAGAAAATCCACTTTCACTAATTCCGGTAAGTAACATAAAATAATGTCAAGAGCAAGTAATTATGTACCTTTGTACTATTTAGCATGTGATTTGACGGTAACAAGAGCAAATTCAATTTAAATCTATTAAATACATTCTAGCGTGTCTCAGTCCTTTACCCACAAAAGCGGCTATAACTTTTTTTTTCTATTCAAAACAGTAAGTGTGGCTCCTTTCTGAAATCTTTATTAAATGAGCAATTTTTTTATGTAATGTAAAGTTATAGCTCGGTACATTTTTTTTTCACCCGAGATAGTCAAAGTTGGGGAAGAAAATATCAAAAAGTTAAAAATCCAGAAATAGTCCTAATTTTATGATGGTTCCTTAATTTATTTTATTTAACTACATTGCATTTGAGTATGGAGAGGCAACTATCTGGAAGTATTTTACATAAAAAATTTACTAAGTATTGCCCGGTTTGTAGTTGCAGTTAAAGAAAACACATGAAAAGGCACGATTTTTTTTAAATTCGAAAAAATGTTAATATTTCAAAAACGGTGACACTTTTACCTGAAAATTTTTTGTTTATCAGTGAGCTCACCCCCCCACCTACCTTGCCCTAAAGTTTGGCACGTTACTTCTGGGACACCCTGTATATGCATAAACCCTGCAGGAAATTAATCGAACTTTAAATTAACTTGAAGCTGATTTGGAGAATGAGCTAAAGGTCACTTTCATCTGTATATTTTCTTTGAGGTAAGCTAACTATATTTGTATGGCAATAGCCACAAAGTAATCCAGCTTGATTAAATATCTCTGAATTAGGTGTCAACTAACTTGTAATTAACTATTTTTGGATAGTACTTTTTGTATAAGGATATTTAAGTAGAAGCTTGCCAAAAAGAAATAAAAATTCTAATTATGTCTGCACGCCTCCTGCATGACTTTACAACTAACTTTAAGTTAGTTTATCATAGCTTATTAAAAGTGAAGTATTTGTCTAAATTTTGTATCAATTGGTAATTTTTTTTCTGCAGGGAAATAATGTACGTATGTATGTATGTACATACATATGTATGATAATGCATTTGTAGTCACTTTGTGTAAAAAGCCCAAAGACTATATTGTGGTGTTCGCACACTACAGATTGAAAGAACATAGAAAGAAATAGCAAAAAATAAGTAGGAAATACATGCAAAACAAGTTGAGCAAAGTTATGGAAATATTGCTACCACAAAGCACGAGAGACTGTTTATTTATGACTTGCAGCATAAAAAGAGAATGATAGAATTGAAAAGAGTTAAAATGTAACGACTTGTACCAGAGCGACTTTGGAGGGGATTAAAGAAAAGAATGTGCATTAAAAACACAAAGAAAGTTAATAATTTTCAATAATGTTTTATTCAAATATTTGCTTTGGAAAAAATGTTGCAATTGAAAGGCAATAAAAACTGCAGCAATATATTAACATATATATTGTACAAAGATGAGAAATACGCCAAACTTTATGTGCTAATAAAAGTATTCCCGTTAAAGATACATACATATACATTTTTGCATATTGTTGAACAAAGAAAATAACCCCAAGAGAGAATAAAAAGCCCAATAAAATAAAAAGGCCACTAAAAAGATGTCGCTGCGGACTCCACTGAAATACATACATATGTAGAGTAGGGTGATCCCAAATATCTAACACAACGAATTTTTGGAATTAAAAATACCTATTTGCTGAGAAGGAAATTCTCCCATTTGAAAAATTGTTTTCCAGTTTCGAAAGGTGTCAGTCGACATTTGAAATTTTCCATGCAAATAACTTGTAGAAAGATTTGTTTTCATTAAAAATGTTATAAATGTTGAACCGTTTGAGATAAATTTTTTCTTGGCATATTCTTGTAGGGCATTAAATGCACTAAAAACGACCCTGAATTACACTTTTAAAATTGGAATACAAAGTTTTCCAAATTAGAGAAATTTTCTTCTCAGTAAAGTAGGTCCTTTGAAGGGCATAAATTGGTTAGGTTAGTTATTTTGGATCACCCTAATGTGCATACATTCAATAAGTGAAATTTTTCCGTTTTTTTGAATATCGCGAAAAGCTGGCAAGTTATGATGCCCGCTAGATATTAACTTAATACATATGCACTTATATAGATAAGTATGTATGAAGTGTGTTTTTTCTTTCTTCGCGATTTGTGTTTTGAAATGTGATGCTCATATTGTCATCCGTTGATGTATGTACATAAATGCCATCAACCGTTAAACGCATCCTTTCTTGTTTCAGTGTATTTATTTTTTTTTTTTGTCAATATTATAAAAATTTACTGCTGAAATATAAGGATATATTTCTAGTTAGCTTACAGTGGAAAGTTGCTAAGTCCACTTTTCATTATAACTAATATTGCGATAATGGAAGCAAGAGAAATTTAAAGTGCCTCGTTTTTATGAAATTACTTAGTCCAAAAAAGATCGAACGCCTCTAAATCGTATGCTTTTCTTTGAGCACAAAAAAACTCTATTCGAAATTTTGCGATATGCTTGAAGAAAATAGATACAAGAAGTTTTTTCCTCTCCTATAAAATTTATAAGAATGGAATTAACAACTTTTCACTCTAAGCTAGCGATATGTATTAATGTAGCCAGCAAATTTGGCAAGAGACACAATAAATACCTGTTTCCAAGAACAAAGTGGCTGATTGCTTTTTATGTTAATTTTTAATTTTTCAATGCTAATAATAATCGAAAAGTGCTAATATAACAAATGAAGTTGGAAATTTTCATTTCATGACCTTTGCCATTTTATGATGTACTAGCATATCCCGCGGGTTTAACCCCACGATTTTATACAAATTTTATATTATATTTCTGCTCTCATTTTACTAAAACTATATCTTTTTTTTTACGCGAGTGAGGGTATATAGGTTGTTTAAAATTTTCGAATTTTATAATATTGTCTGCACGGTAGACTTTGTTATGATAATAAGCCTAAAATGGTTCCAGAGATCCTACCCGCGAACGTGTATATATCCGGGAGATGCCACGACCGGATTTTAATATTTGCAACTTTACATAATTAAGTTAACGTTACATTTTTCCAGAGCTAGGCATCAAGAGAATTTTATATCGTGCCAAACTTGCCCCGCCTATTTTTCATTAACTCCGAAATTTGTCAAATTTTCATAAGAAGCACCACAGCCCTAGCCAAAATACTTCCAGAGATTTGCCGCGTGACCCCCCTTTTCAAATATGCACCACTATTGTCCAGAGAAATAGGACGGGTTTCATACCAAGTTCCAGTACTCTAACTCAAAAACTTCCGGAGATACCCAGTAACAAAAATTAAAAATGTTTAGAACATATTAAGTGAAGAAATGCTAGAACAATACGTCATCTTCGTCATTTCGATGCTGTCCATGTAGTGGCTGTTATAGATGAGTGTTCAAATTTTGAATTTAAAAAATAGTGTTGTTTTTTTTATTGTGTATTTATTAAATCGAGCTTATATAAGTAATAATACAAATAATTTTTAGTAAAATTAAAAAAAATAAAATAATCTATATCCAGGTACCCGTGTAACGATGACCTACTAGCCGGATCCCGACAAATATAACGTGCTAGTCAAGTACCTGGATAAACGTAACCATCTATCCGTGTACCCGGGAAAAGATAACCATATATCCGGGTATCCGGATAAGGATAACTATCTATCCGTGTGTCCGGATAAGATGACTAACTATCTACGCATGTATCCGGATAGAAATAACCATCTGTCCGGGTACCCGGATAAGGATAACTATCTATCCGTATGCCCGGATAAAAAAAAACATCTACCGAGGATAAAGACAAATAAATATCTTTCCGTGTAGCCTTATAAAATAATCATCTATCCGAATAAAAATAACCATCTCTCCGGGCACCCGGATTATGATAACCCGGCCAAATATAACCGCCTACCCGGGTAAAAATAACACACTACTCGACCAATACTAATAACAGAAGACAAACAGCCATTAAAAATACGTCTCCTAGGTAAATCTCAGTGAAAGAGATTTATTTCTTGAGATTAAATATAAATCTCGGAGGGTAATCAAAATAACGCGCACATTTTTATATTTCTCCGAGAGAAACCTTTATGTGACCGCGCAATATAATAGGTGTGAAGTTATTTTATCTATGAAAAAAAACTGCACACAACGTTTACAAAAATTTTTACAAAAATATTTATTCTGAAAATACTAAAATTTCCGTGCGGCTCTCTTATAACGACTGCGCTCAGGTGTACGGCCATTCGCGCGACTGCTCCAAGTAAACGATCGATCCTGAAGTAAACTGGTATCTGAATATAATATATATTTTTTCAAAGTTGTACTAGAATAGAAACTGAGAACCTCTTATTGCTTCCCATTACAGATTATACCGGACTTTGTATTGCAAAGGTCCTTGTACATAATCGTATCGTCAATTGTATAAAAAGATCTTATTCATCTAATACCCGAATTATAGATATACCTCCGTGGGTACCCCGGTTGGACTACACCGTTAATTAATTTGGTTGGGCACATTAGGGTTAAGTGAACTAAGTGACAACCTGTGATAAGCAGTTCCCAGCCACAGCCATAATAGAGACCATATTTCTTCTTTATATTTTAGATGAAATTGAACGAATCCATATATTGTTATTTTATGGTCAAAGGTAACATTGTCAAAGACACCTTCAATGTCAGCGAAAAATTCCCTTATGTATTCTTCTGTTCCCAGTAGCACTTCGAACTTACATATTTATGCCAAGCCTTTGTGGTTTAGTAAGAAGTTAAACTATTGAAAGTAGAATAAAACTTCTTTTCGATTCCATAAATATTTATCTTAATAACTATTATTATTATTACAATTGAATTTATTTACTTTATAAACGCTTCTTTATCTATGTGTATGCAAATCACCCCTCTCAGTTTGTGTTTATAGTGAAAAAGAAATAATGCTTAACCACTTTTCAACACTTGGCCATTTGAAAATCCACTGGGGTGCAGCTGAAGAAAAACTTCAACTGCCAAAAGTAAAAACAAATTTATTTTAAAATTGGTCTCTTGAGCAGTTTCATAGTAAATGGATCGACTGGTGCCAATATAATCCCTTCATCTGTCAACACTTTTTGTAAACAAGCGCAAAAATATGGAAGCCATGAAATATGTACATATGTATGTACATTAGGCTGGTCCAATATAAGTAAACTCGGAATTTTTATGCTCTCACTTCCTAGGAGCGAAAAACATACCACTATTTCTGTTAATTTGAAATCAAAAAATATTTAGAGGTCGCTCAAAGCGCTCAAAGTTTTCCATGTATTTTGCTTGGGGAAAAGCCACTTTTCGTAAAAATGTTATAGAATTCTTGAAAATCAATATTTTTCATTCAGAAGACTTTAGTCCTTTTCAGGAGATTTCCAGTAACAATATCCCATTGTTAATTTAAAAATTTTTTAATACTAAAAATTTTTTGTCTATCCCCCACTTGTATTTTCTGGGGATTTTGGACGACCTATAAAATATATGTAGTTACTATAAAAAAATTGTTAAATAAGTAATAGGGTATTATTACTGGGAATATCCTGAAGAGAAACAAAGTTTTCCGATCGAAGTATATTGCTTTTCAGGAATTCTATACCATTTCTATGGAAAATGCTTTTTCCCATACAAAATACATGGAAAACTTTGAGCGTTTTGGGCGACCTCTGAATATCGTTTGATCTTAAAATAAAAAAGGGGTATATATTTTCGGTACAGAAGAAGCCTCGGGGGATGAGAGCATAAAAATTCCGAATTTACTTTTTCCCACATTCATTTTTGAACCACCCTAATGCACATACATCTATCATATTATATGCTTCAACATATGGTGCTATTGGGAAATCGAAAGTGTAGAAATCCTGCCGCAAGCGTTATGATGCGAATGAGAAATCACATAAATCGATCAGTTGTGGTAAAATTAAATTTGACCCTTTTTTTCTGCTGTGACACGCAGAAGGACGAAAGGCATCATCGGTCAGCGTTAACAAATCGTACGTGTTCGTGCGAATAACCATTTAACGTTTTTTTTTTACTAATACAACCATTTAACTTTTTTTCGGCGGCTGTAAGTACGTGCTTGGTAAAGTAAGGGGGCTGTTATGCAGAAGTTCGAACTTATTTGTATTATATCATTGGTATACAACGAGGTTTTTTTGCGAAGATTAAACATGATACGAATTATTTGGACATTACAAATACATCTCATATACCTAAGCATAGATTTACGCTTACACTTATTTACTTACTCACTCATTGAACCTAAACAAATTAACATTTGAAAAGTTTGTAAACGCTATAAAAAAATACTTAGATGCATGTACTTCTTATGTCATTTAGTAGAGGTGGTAGAAAAATAATTTTGGCCTAAGCTGAATTTCAAACACACCCCCAAATTCTTAATTTATAATCAAAAACCGAAAATCGGGATGTTCGCTCAAAACACCGGTTATTATTATTATTATTATAATTAATAATTGCACTAGTTTACAAGAAATCCCAGCTGTAGTACTTGAATTTGAATACGTAGTCAAAATATAATTGACCTTTGACCTTGAATACATTTTTGCAGTTGTAGGATCGCTGAAAGCTTTTCACATTTCATTTATAATGGAGTTCCCAATATTCGAATCAATTTTCAACTCAATGTAAATTATTGTAATGGATACCCAGTGGGAAAATGTAATGTATAGAAATCGAAAAAATAAGCAGCAAAACAGCCCTTTTCACATTCAAAAATATATTTGTTTTTTCCCCAGCGCGATGTCCTAAGAAAAGTCGGGCATCCAATTTTGCATTATCTAGGGATGGAAAAATCGATTCCGATTACACTGCAGAAACGAGTAAAAGGGTAACACACTACAACCTTAGACTTTGGTCGAAACTTCGAATATTTTTGTCATGAACCCTTACAAAACCTTTCGTTGTTAACTTTTTTCGATATTTCCTACACCGATCTAAATATTTCTGATAATTTTGGTATGCTATTCAGGACATTTTTACCTATCGAGAAGAAATTTTTTGATAGACAGTGCATTGATTTCCCCAATATTTGCATCTAATTCGACTAGATTATTACAAGAAATGCTTAAAATGGATGAGCCAATGAGCCCTCTATAATATTGAAAAAAATATTTAGCACTGTAGAAATTTATTCAACTCATTTCTGAAAATTTTCCTGCACATAATATAAATATTTTAAGAATATTTTATGAATATCTCCGTGCAATTCCGAGGTATAATTATGAGCATGATTTAATACATTACATATTATAGTCATGTACGATGATTACGTGCCTCGTTTCACACGTAATTAAAATTAATTTGATTTCTTACAAACACTTACATAATATGTACGTATCTGATTGTTGTTCAAGCATGTTAAACAATTAAAGTCTTGTCACCTTGCCTGGTGTAACTTATGTCCATTCACTGCTATTCATGATAACAACTTGAAAGGACTATTATGATTGATTCGTTTAAGGCCTCTGAACGTAAACAGGTCACACACCCATAAACATACACACATTATTACGCATCAATAAACCAGAAGATATGTAAATTTGCAATCGCGTCAACATTTGCTCATGCAATGTATTTAATATACATATCGTCGTTTAAAGTACAAAACCGCGTAGCGTCGTTCTGCAAAACCGCGTAACTGACATTTGCTGCCAAAAATTGGATCTGCTCACACAAGTTCTTGGCTCAATTCTTATCCATTCGTCCTGACATATACTGGCCATAAATGCGATTGCCTTATAAAAGGGAGAACATTTTGATATATTGGAGTTTTTACTCTCTAGAAAACAATTTATGCAGCTCACGTACGCGGCTTTGCATTTTTTTGATACGCGGTTTTGTACTTTAAACGACGATATGTAGAAGTGTATGCATACATAACACTACTTGTAACAACTTGCTATTTATGCTTACATTTAAGTGGTGTCCCGTAATTTGCGCAAGATATTAACTAAATGGAAAACAAGCACAACGGCTCTACGGAAACATACGCACTCAGTCGTCGAAATTTTCCACATTTTTAAAACCAGTTCAATAATGAATCCAACTCAAAATCCACACAAAAATGTGACACAATTTGGGGAATCTTCGGCACACGTTTTTACAAATATACTCATTTATACCGCATAATTTTGTATTTCGTGCATTAATCTTTCCATATCGCACACCGTATTCAGAAGAGTCACAACTCAAAATAATACGTTCGTCAGAAAATGCGAAAACCTATTTCGTAGCACATGCTAATCACATGGGCAAGGACGACTTTTTCTTAGGTTTTTTTTTACAAATTATAATAACAATTGGCTCTAGCTTTTGCTGAAAGGTAAATAAAAGCTCTGTGTACATTTTTAGCACATAATTTCAAAAATGCCAAATTTTGAGTTGTGACCCTACACACTCAAACGTCGCCGTAAGCCTTATTGGGGGAGTTCCTTAATGTCGAAGTGTGACAAAACCAGCAACAACAGCAAAACGAGTTTGAAACCAACAATAGGATCGACCGAGTGAGTGCATACGTATTATTTATGTACATGGGGCGTTCCATGCCAAACCGGACAGGGTTCACACTTCGTGTGTTTGATTTGTTTAAAATTTTTAGGGTTGATGCATTAACATAAATAATAAACAAATGTGAAATTTGAGCTTGATTAATACATTTTTATAAACTTTACAGCACAAAACCAAAAACAAATCGATTTAATAGATTACCAAATATCTCGAGAACGGGGCAAGGAAAAAATAAGAAAAACACACATACAAACATCTTAATTCTCTATAAAAATAAATATTTTTAATTTTTTTTTCTTGAAAAACTCTTCATATATAATTTTTTTGATAAAAAAATTAGTTTTTGAAAATATACTATCTCAAAAAATTTAAAAAAAAATCAAAATGGTAGCTCTGAGTATTGCGCAATATTTAAGTACAGTATTATGGGGTGCAGTCTACAAAAATTTGGGTTATGAATTTTTTTTACACCGAAGTTGATTAAAATGAGTTCATTACGAATTTAACTTTTTTTTAATTTTTTGAGTATGCAGTTTTGTAGCTCATTAAATTTTAGTATAATAAAGTGCAAGTTTTAAGCTACTGGAAAATCGGCGTTAATTTTATTTTTCAATTTCTTTGAAAACGGTTTTGCTTATTTTCTTTCATAAGAAGAAGTGTAAAAAGCCGTCAGCATAGAAAATACTAAAAAATCAACGCAATTTTTTATGAGCTACAAAACTGCATACTCAAAAAAATCTAGAAAAATTAAAAAAATTTGTAATTCGTAATTAACTCATTTTACTCAACTTCGGTGTAAAAAAAATACATAATCCAAATTATTATAGAGTGCACTCCATAATACTATATTGTTCTGTAAAGTTTATAAAAATGTTCTAATCAAGCTCAAATTTCACATTTATTTATTATTTATGTTTATGAATCAACCCTAAATATTTGGAACAAATCAAACATATGAAGTGTGAGCCCTGTCCGATTTGGTATGGAACGCCCCACATACACATGTGCGAGCAGACACATTACCATTCGCTCTAGCCTTCAGACATAGTCATTTATCGAGTTTATGCCAGAAATGAACAATATTTCGGATGTCATAATTCATTCGTTGCTTATGTGAATTTGTCGGAATGTTCACCGGCTCGTAAGTATTTCCAACCCTCACCCTCCTCCAATACATTTTATTGTAAAGTCCGAGCCAATTTGCAACGAGTGCCATAAATTTCATGAACACTGCCTAATTTCCAAACTG
>NW_023458564.1:2292113-2318309 GCF_013731165.1 Rhagoletis pomonella | reverse complement strand
CGTATGCAAAACACAAATGCACTCGTTTACACATACCAACGAAAAAACCAAAAATTGTGAAATAAGCAATGTTAAAATACCCGCAATTTATTTGTTACGAATGAGCGGTATGTACTACATGGCGTATGAGTAATGCAAAATACCACAGCCGCGGTACTATAGCTTCCTTAGTTTTGTTAAATTTTCGTTTCGTTGGCATTAACACAGAAATGCGAAGAGCAATATGTTCGTAGTTCCCTGCCGTACAATTATGTGTGTACGTATGTATATGTATACGTTTTTTAAAATGTGAATGTAGGTACATAGTATATTTAAAATCTGTAAAATTGCTTAAATGAAATTTACGACTGTTAAAGAGTTTTCGTAGTTGACTTTAATGCTTTTCTGTGAATATTCATGTAAATGTGGGATGAAAAGCTGTGGTAAAGGGTTCAGCATTCATTAAGATAGTCAAATATTGGAATGCATGGATGCATATGTTGGAATTGCCTGAGTGACAGTATATACATATTTTGCAGCATAGACTAAATAAATTGCCATTAAGCAACACTGATATGCAAATGCAACACTACGTAATAAATAAAGACGTTATAAGACGTACCGGACAAAGCCCATGACGAACAACGTACAGATCCAAGTGAAGTAATAATATATTTACTGATTCTCTGATATATAGAAAGAAGATATTAGGTCAACATTATAGCGGGACTACTTTTCAAACTTTGTTTTACACGAGCAAATTAAGACTCAAAACGTTCCATATCTTATAATACAAAGTCCTGGTCGAGTACACATACCATTAAAGGCAAAGCTTTTCAATCAGTATTAAGCAGTATTAAGCAGTATTAAGCGCAAAATCTCCTGCATTGGAATTAAAACGTGACTACAAGTTTTTATAACTTTGAAGGACTTTGGCAGGACTTGGAATTGGCCCGAAAAGTTCCAGTTTGCCGATAAATTACGATAATTTGATATATATCGATAACTCGATGAATTTCACGAACATTTAAATTCGATAACTCAATAAAACTCGACAAATTTCGATAACTATCGATGACTGTGCATTTCGAAGATTCGATGAATCTCTATAACTTAAAAAATTTACATATTTCGATATAAATCGATATATCGATTACTCGATAAATTTGGATAACTATAAGTTTCGATAACTCGTTATACTCTAATATCTCGATAGAATTCGATAAGTTCAATAAAATTCGATTACTCGACAAATTTTGATAGCTACCGATAACTGATAAAAGAAATAGCGATAATTCGATAAACTTTAGATAACTATACATTTCGATGACTCTTAACACTTTTGTATCTCGATAGAGTTCGACAAACAGAAAAAAATTTAGATACTTATATAACCCTAGAAATTTCAATAACTCGATTAAGTTTGAAAATTCCAAAAACTTCGATTCGCTTATTCGCTGTTTCGTTAACTCCAAAAATATCTATAATTCAGTAAAAATCAATAACTTGATAAATTCCATTAACTTGACGAACTTCGGTAATCCAATAAATTTGTATAACCGAATAAATCGATAGATTCCGATAACTCAATAAACATGGTTAACTCTGTCAATTTCGATGGCTCGATAATTTAATGACTGAATTTTTCATTGCTGTCATTTTTACTTTTATCCTCAATTTTGCTTTGACAAAAATTCAGTTATTTCTTCATCATCACATTTATATTTATTGCAAAGTCTAATTTCAAATTAAAATACAAATTTAACAAAATGCGAAAACAACTCAAACGGAACAGGTTGCAACGACAACTATACACACTTACAGAATTTTTTAAACAACGATTATTGATATGTAGATAAAGAAGCCTAACTAAATGTCAGTCCGAAATTTATTTCAAATAAGAATATTGCCGAACTTTTGTTACAACCCCTTATTTAGACTATTATTTAAGTTATTGCTATAAAAAAGGCAATTGATAGCTAAGGAAACTTATGCTTTCTTTGTAACAAACAACAGCTGTAAAAATTGTATTGCTATCTACATTAAAAATGCCTATTTTACCCTTTATTAGCCCTTTTATTATTTTCTATTTATATTAATAAAACCGTCATCCTCCAAAATTCCACTCAACACAATTGAAAGTTATTTATTATTTACATAACGTATACAAATCACTGATTCAAAATATCCCTTAGCTGGCCATTTTATGCCATAAGTTGGGAAACTAATAAATCGAGTGGACCTACTTTTAAAATAACCTTCGTTCTGTGAAGTAGAAAAAACAACACATTCTAACGGGCATGGAATTTTTAATCACAACTTTCTCCGTTTTGCGCAAATCAGTTAAAGTAATTCGCAACGTTACACATTGACACAGCTAGCTCCAAAAAAATTAAAAAAAAAAAAATATTTCAGGAACCTCCACCATAGTATATAATTAGAATACTAAATAAGGTACTCAGTATTTGGAGTTTTAAATGCCCGTAAAAAATACTTATTAAGTTTTAACAGTGAAGTCGGCTTACGTCTTGAAGGCTAAGCTTTTCTGAATTAGTGATTTTGGGCAATTTTCGAGTAGATTATCGCTAAGAAAATTATTTGTTGGTATTATCTAGCTCTAGAATCTTGATACTCAGGTATTTAAATATATTTTGCTAATATTTTTCTTTATATTATAAATAGTTTTGGATAGCCAAGGCGAACTTAGTTATATAGATAAATAGTTAGAAAATTATTAAATACCACTGCGCCACAGATGAAACCAGCCCGAACTTTGTTAACATTTTCTGAAAGTACACCCATCCGGCAGTAAAACATTCGATAGATTTGCCAGAAGTTAGCTCGCATTTTTGTTTTATGGCCTACTAAAGTTTTCATGTCCCGGTCTAAGTAGTTTTCAAAAAAGGGGGAAAAATGGTTAAAATAAATGTCTGAGCGAAGTTAAAGGTTAAGACATGTATAGTAAAATTGTATGAGAAATATTTTCGTGGAACATCTTAACCCACTAGCTCCCACCTGAAAGGGTCGTTTTGACCCTTACTTCAAGAAATTCAAATTTGAAAGGTCGTTGGAGGATCGATATATTCTAGAATATAATTCTTCGGAAAATTTTACTAGGGATCTTTTCAGGCAAAGTCTATATGAAATTAAAACGAAAAATCTATGCGAAGAAGGAATAAGAGCCAACCTCAATTTTAAAATTTTGTTTGTAGACAAAAGCCAAGTTTTTTTTGCTGATTTTTTATTTAAATTTTTTAGAGGCTTTTACGTGGCTGGCAGCAAGTTGTTGCCTGACAAGACCCCCAGTAAAATTTTCCGAAGAATAATTTTCTAGAATATATTAATCCTCTAACGAACTTCCCAATTTTCTTTTTGTGGTGTTTCTTGAAGTAAGGATCAAAACGACCTTTTAAGGCGGTAGCTAATGGGTAAAATGTTCTACGGAAATATTTTCCATACAATTTTACCATATATATCTTGATCTTTAATTACGGTTAGACATTTATTTTAACCATTTTTCGACTTTTTTGAAAATGAATTAAGCCGGGACATGAACACTTTAGTAGGCCATACATCAAAAGAGAATAGTTTCAAGCAAAAATATGTCTAGTTATTTGATCAAAGAGCTAAAAAAGACGAACAAGTGGTCGTTTCGAGGATCTAAAAACCAAATTGAGTTATCTCATGTCCCAATGTAAGTCAATATTTGCGAAAAAGAGCAAAATAGATAAAAAATTTAATAGATGGAATAAGCAGTTCCTTGTCACATCGCTTTCTTTCCCACGGAATTGTAAAAGCGAAAGCAATTTCGTTAATTAACTTCAACTTTAGAATTAGACTACATCATGGTACAACCGTCCACCTACTCTGACGTATGGACTAGAAATAATATCCTTTTGCAATTCTTCCTATTGGACAATTCTCAGAGGAATCACGACTAATTCTTACCTAATTGTCTTTTAACGCGCAAATAGTCTATTCTCTTGATAGCCAGATGTTGAACATTTCCGTTGGAAATACCTATTGAAGGATCTTACTCTTCGACTTTAAATTACAAAAGATAGGGGACGTGGGGGGACCGTTTTAACGTAGCACGGGCAAAAAATATTGGCTAAAATTTGTCATTTTGTTTGCTAGATACATATACGTTTTACGTTTTTTCAGTTCACTTGCACAATATTCGCATTCGCAAAAGCTCCACATTGATTATTGCGAAAGCGAATGCGAATGTTAAAATTAATGCGGAAGCTCCGCGGTTGCGAATGCGGATGCGAATATTCGCAACAACCCTGGTATGTACATACATATGTTGATAATTGCCACACGTTTTGCAAACTATTCACAAAATTTCAAATTAAAATAATTAGATGTAACATTTCACTTGTTAACATGTATTCTAATTTATTTTCGGAGCTGCAAATTATTTTTAAAGCTTTATTAAGTATTAGATATAAAATTTAATTAAACGAATTATTTTCGAATACTAATTATTATGCATATCGAGCATTTTTAATGGCAATTAACTCCTCATGCCAAAGAAATTAGTATGCATAAATAAATATGGACAAAAATGTTGGTAATTTTTGTACAGATATATTAGTTTATTATTATTTTTATTATTTTTTTTCTGGATTGTCCGGATGTCCGGATTCCTGAAAACGCGGGCATAAGATGATAAAAGTAGTTGTAAAATAATATTTAATTAAATATACAAATGCGTCATAAAAAGGTATTTGAAATACAAACTACTAGTATTTAAGTACAAAAATACGTTTTTTGAAAATAGAAATACATTTGAAATAACTTTCACACGTACATACATACAAAGGCCTTCCAGAAGGGCTTTTACAGGACGTAGATCTTAAAGTATTTGCTTGAGGTTTATATCAAATATGTGTTATTGCAACTTAGAATGTATATTGAAATTCATTTGTAATCAGTGATCGGACTTCTACCACATTGTGGTAGATCTGCCACTTTTGTGAGCACCATTATATCAAGAATGATATAATACAAGATTCCGCATTCCCGAAGACGATGAATATTCTCAAATAAAAGTAAACAAAGCCGAATGAGAGGATAAAATAAACTGTAAAATAGTAAATTTTCTCAGTAGTCAATTTTTCGACGTGGTTTTATTGTGTTAAATTGCTAAATATATGACTTATAAAAAGAATTAATAGCGAAAATGTTAAAAACGGCGATTTTTGTGAAATTATCAGGCGGTTTACCTTAACTTGAAATTTTTCAAAATCGGCAAATCTTAACTAGCTGTTTCTGGAACGTGCCACATTTGTTCGCTACTTCGTAATGTGATAAAAAGAAAAGCTGGCAGCACTTCACAAGGTTGAAGAAATCTCTTAAAACATGTTCGAAAAATATCTTGATATGGAAGGAACTGCTTTACACTGTCAAGGAAAAATCTTGCACTTTATTATACTAAAATTAAATTATTTTAGAGTCTAATTAAAAAGTTTGCAATTTAGGTGAAATCTGCAGGATTTTTTTAATTTTTTTACAAAGCTTGGTCCAAACCCAGAGATCTACCACATTTTTTTTTGAAATCTACCAGATCTTTTTACAGATTCTACCACACAAAATATATTTTTTAGTCCGATCACTGTTTGTAATGCTAAATAATATAAATTTATGCATTCGCGTAAATTGTAAATGGATAAGCCTTTCTGCAGGGAAGCAATTATCAGCCCTTCATGGTAGGCCTGTTGACAGATATTATTTCGAGAAAGTGGAGAATTTCGTTTAATTGCGAACTAGCATTAACACTGATAATAAAGTCAGTATGGAAATCCGACGTAGAATCACTCTTGCCAACAAGTGCTACTTTGGACTTAGTAGGGAATTCAGGAGTAAAGTCCTCTCTCGACGTACGAAAACCACACTCTATAAGTCACTCATCAAGCCTGGTACCTGCTGGTATATGGGGCAGAGGCATAGACAATGACAACAGCCGATGAGGCGGCTCTTGGAGTACTCAAGAGAAGGATTTTGCGGAAGAATTACGGGCATTTACGCGTTGGCGACGGCGAGTACTGCAGACGATGGAACGATGAGCTGTATGAGCTTTACAATGACATGGACATAATGCAGCGAATTAAAATACAGCGGCTCCGCTGGTTTGGCCATGTCTTTCGAATGGCCACCGACGCTCCAGCTCAGAAAGTATTCAACTCGGAACCCGCTGGTGGTAGCAGAGGAAGAGAAATGCCTCCTCTGCGATGGAAAGACCAGGTGGAGATGGACTTGGCTTCACTTGGGCATTTTCAATTGGCGTCAGTTGGAACAGAAGAGAAACGGCTGGCGTGTTTTGTTAAACTCGGCCAAAATCGCTTAGGCGGTTACAGCGCCAAATAAGAAGAAGAAGAAGATGGGTAGGCCTTATGGAATGGCTTCACTTAAAAAGGCCTACCTAAATTATCTTCTTTGGAATCATATGTTCAAAGGACAGGACTAGCTACGACGGGGGAAACTTTCGCCATTTGTTTTGAGGTTAGAAGAAAATCTTGACATGATGGAGCAAAACTGACTTCAGATTCATACTCAGCGACCCCAAAAACATATAAAACACTTGGCATGGAAAATTTTTGTCTTAATAACTAGCTCAAACTTTGTACACTTACCGATTTATGAACACATTATACAAGTAAAGAACACTCCGTTTCTAGCACCTTCCACCTATCGACAAATAAGAGTACTAGTGGAAAAATTTATTTTTTTCTTGATTTTTCTTTCAGTTGCTTTATTTCGAATACTCAGCTCTGGTGTAATTTTCAAGAATATGTTATATGGAATATATTACTTTAACTCCGTTTTCAAATATCAAATAATAAAAAAGTTACGTGAAAAACAGGAAAACTTTGTTAAATTTTAATAATCCAGAATCACTGATTTTTTAGCTAGTTTTGGGACTACATCGAGCGGGTATTGTTTCAGATCGGATAAAACACTACAGTAACTCTTAATATAATATACATATTTTCTTCTCAAAAATACCCAACAGATATAGCGATTTTGAGCATATACCTACGAAACTATGCATAATCACCAAAATCAAATGTTCCTGAGATATGCCCATATGTGTACTAAAATAAGGTCGAATTTAAAAGATGAAACTTTAAAGATTTTATCAATTAAAAATGAATACGTAGATTCTCTAAATCAACTCTTTTTTAACCAACTTCACAAAAAGGAGAAGGTTATCAATTTGTCGGAATATTTTTTTATTTTTCTATTATGTATGTTACCGCATAACTTTGGACCGATTCAATAATTATTTTCTTAAAGGAAAGGTGTTGCCTCACAGGTGGTCCCATACTAAATTTTTTTAAATCCGGTCATTGGATCATGAAGAGGTAAACGATAACACAGCCACACAAAAAAAAATTTGTGTTCTGACCCAAAGGTCTCACTATGTGTACTTTATGTTTTTGGGGTCGCTGAATCCGAATCCGAGGTCCATTTAACCCTATCAGTTCAGGGTTTTGATATAACCCCAGAAAACCAATATGGAGGACACCTTTTGGAAAAATTCATCGGATTCGCTTGAAACTCGTTACTCGGGGGTTTTCGGGGTCGCTAATTACGAATATGATATTATTTTTTCAAAATTCAAAATGGCGGATCCAATATGGTGGACACATTTTTGTAAAATTCATCAGATTCGCTTGAAAATCGTTACTCAGGGGTTTTGGGAGTCCGGAGTTTGGGAGTTTTGGGATTGGATCCGCCATTTTGAATTTTGAAAAAATAATATCATATTCGTAATTAGCGACCCCGAAAACCCCCGAGTAACGAGTTTCAAGCGAATCCGATGAGTTTTTCCAAAAGGTGTCCGCCATATTGGTTTTCTGGGGTTATATCAAAACCCTGAACTGATGGGGTTAAATGGACCTCGGAATCGGATTCAGCGACCCCAAAAACATAACGTACACATAGTGAGACCTTTGGGTCAGAACACAAATTTTTTTTTGTGTGGCTGTGTTTTCAAGCGAATCCGACGAATTTTACAAAAAGTGTCCGCCATATTGGATCCGCCATTTTGAATTTTGAAAAAATAATATCATATTCGTAATTAGCGACCCCGAAAACCCCCGAGTAACGAGTTTCAAGCGAATCCGATGAATTTTTCCAAAAGGTCTCCGCCATATTGGTTTTCTGGGGTTATATCAAAACCCTGAACTGATGGGGTTAAATGGACCTCGGATTCGGATTCAGCGACCCCAAAAACATAAAGTACACATAGTGAGACCTTTGGGTCAGAACACAAATTTTTTTTTGTGTGGCTGTGTAATCTTAAATTTTTATATGAGAATTTAAATCGGTTTTGTTTTTTGCCTAAAAATTATTTGTTTACATATCAATTTTGAATATAACAACTGTTTAGAGGAAATAATATGATTTTTTTCAGTCTTCATGACCTCGATCCCGAACGCTTGCTGGATCGCAATTTTTATGCGGGATTTGATAACCCAATTGTACGGAAAAACCTTATGATATGACGAATATTTAAAATACTGTTACGATTATCCTTGAACCCTCGTCCGGATTACCCAAATATACTCGGGCTCGTATCGCTGGATTGTTAAATAAATGCTAACGATGACCAAATTGTAGTACAATTAACTTTATTGTACAACAAACAATTTACAATATTTGCTAATACAGTAAAAACACTTTACAATACTTGTTAAAGCAATAACAACGCTTTACTACTTGTTAACACAATTAAACTTATAGCTTGCTTATTCGCAACTCAATTCTCCGCTCAGTTTACTTGTAGCTTGCTGACTTGTAACTGTCCCAACTCCGCTGTGTTGTGGCTCTTATATACCTGCGCTCACACTTATGGCAACTCTAGAACGTTCTGAAGTTTATCGCTCATTCTCTTTCTCTCGCTGTTCGCAGTGTTCATCCAACTTGACGTTTCTCTTTGTGGAACATTCTACGTCATTCCTCGAACATTCTGCCTATTTCTCGTTGTTCGCTTTGTGTTGCCGCAGTATTCGCCACAATACAAATACAAAAAACTTTTGTAAAAATATGTTTATATATACAAAATACAAATACGTATTCTCAGTTTTGCATTTGTATTTCAAATACTTCTATTTGAAATACTTAACATATCTTCACATCACACGATTAGTAATATGTAGAATTATTTCTAAATTTTACTATTGATTAGGTGAAGCTGATTACTAAGTAGTAGCGTGATACTACCTCCCACTGCGACTATGTAGAGAATTTCTCTCCACAAAATGATATATGCTTTCTCGAGAACGAGAATCAGTGTGACATAAGGGAGTGATATAAGCAGCTATGCGCTAATGCGCGTTTTCGGAATACCGAACCGCTATGCAAAGTTCGGCCCTCTGCTAGGTTAGTATAAAAATTAATGTTTTTGACAACTCATGCTTCGCAAGATTGGCCCAATAAATGGGTATCACGCAGTGGTAATGTATGTAATTTCATATCAACGTTTTGTGCTCCGAATGTTGTTTTTATTATATTTAGCAACATTCACCTAATTGCGTATAGATTTAAAATGTAGATTATTTTTGCATGCTGAATTGCATTAGGCTGACAACACATGATACCAGCCAAATTGGTGTTTGGGGAAAATTCAATTAAAATAAATTTAAAAGCATTTATGTGGCATTTAAATATAATTTCGTCACGAGTGAAATATGCGATGTGTTTGTGGTTCACTGGGCGTGCAAGTAATAAATACTTGTCAAAAGGTATATGCTAAACGGTAGAAATAATTTTAGTATATTTAAAGTGAGCAGTGGGATTTTGTTTACATCTACATTTATGTGTATGTACATATCTACATAAGTATGTGCATACAAGAGCGTTGCAGTCGTATAAAAACAAATAAAATTTTATTGTTTAATTAAATTTGTTTAGCTATTTTTAGTTATTACAATAAATGAAATTGTTTTGACGTTTTTTTAATAATTAATACATAAATTATTCCAAATAAAAATATCGATATTATGATCTGTACTAATTTATTTTATACTTGTATACTAAAGCATGTTAACTTACTCACACCTTATTTTCAGGTCTGACAATGTGTTACCAAAGGCTGTCTGTAAACAACAACAATCACAATAACTTGGATGCAAAACCAACACATATGCCACCGTTACACTATCCACATGGCCACAGACGGAATGAACCATACTTTGACATGACAATGCCGAAGAATATTACATCGCTCGTGGGCAAATCTGCATATTTGGGATGTCGTGTCAAACATTTGGGAAATAAAACGGTAAGTAAATTGTAATGTCATGTTCACTTTTACAGTAATGGTAACGACAAGGAATACACATGTACATGTATGTAAATAGGACCCACATGCTGGTGTTGCTTGATTTTTTCGATAGGGTGGGAAACATTTCCGTTATCGCTTGCTGAGTTTGGTTTGAGGCAAAACCGGATTCGGTGTTTGAATATATTTAGTGTAATTTACCATCCTTACCTAAAAATTATATTAAACTGTATCAATAAAAATTTTCTTATTGGTTTCCATCAGGATTTATACACTTTTTCGTACGCAATTGGTGGAGCATTTTTCCCGCAATAAAGTCGGTACCTCAAAAACATGGTTTTGGAATGCGTCAACAGATCCTTAAGGCGTTAAGCAAATCGCCAGCTTATCCTTGCTGTACGGGAGCAAAAAGTCATTTGTTGGAAAGAGCATTTGTCGTTGTTCGTTGTTTTTCCCCTTCACTCAATAACGGTTTACCAAGCAAATGACCAATGAAGGGCCAACTATTACCCGTTATTGTAATATTGTATGAATTTATGGTAAGAGCTTGAATGCCTGCCGCTTATAACCAGATTTTATTCGCATCTACGAAACGATATCTTAATTTTCGCTTCACTAGGCATATTATTTCATATCTCTTTGAGTAGCTTCAGTAACATCGCGCAGCTAAAATTTTGGCTTAAGAAATATTTAATGCCGTGCAATTTTATCCCATTTATCGACTATTGCCATTCTTCGAAAAATTTGAAACATTTAATATAACACCATCCGACAAAAACAAATAAATTTCAAAACACACGAAAGAATCGATATACTCACGAAACAATGAGCCAAATATAGTGAAACTGCGTTTTTAGTTTTTCACTCCGACGTAAGGATTTTTTCAATGGACTTTGAAATTTTAAAGGTACGATTAATTCAAATATCGGTGTATATTACAGTGGGTACCAAATGAGAGAAACAATTTTGTAGAATTTAAAAACAATAAAGTTTTTTTGGTTTACAAAGACGAGTAGGTATTGAAAATGTGCGTTTAATAAATTTTATCTTTTTAAGTAAATAAAGTTTGCGAGTCGTAATTCTATGAAGAGGTCGTGCGTATATTAGTCCTCAAACAATAATTTTTTCAAAAAAAATTTTGCAAACTTTCAAGAATATTTAAGGGCAAAATTTTTAAAGGATATTTCCCATACCCATACGTCCTTATGGATCAAAAATTTCTTCTGTTATAATTCTATAGAATTTTTTCATTTATATGATACCGTTTGTTGTTATTTTACATCGCACTGAATTTTTTAAATCATTTTTTTTTTCAAATAAACATATTCTTTTAATTTAAAAGTATTCTAAAAAAAATCCCTAAACCGAATAATGAATGGATTCCGAAAAAAAATTAAGAAAAAAATTCTACTCGCGCGCATATTTTCATAGACACAAATGGTGTCCTTAGAATTTGAAATCTAGCCTGGTGGCATGCGGTGAAATGTTGCTTTCGGTCGTTCAATTATTAAAAAAATTTATAAATTTTTTGATATTTAAAAAAATATTTTCACAATATCAGATATTGTCCACTTTTTTTTGTGGTAAAAAAGATATAATAAAAGCAACCAGAAAAACGATATAATATTAAAAATTCACATAAAAAAATTTTTTGTTGAGTGCTTTGGGGATATCCCTTATGTTCAAAATTTACCCTTTTCCAGAAATCTGGGATTGAATTTTGACCACCTAGCTTATTCCAAACGCCACTGTTTTAAGAAGAGTACTTACATATTCGAGGAACGGACTTTTAGGACCAAAAAAGCTATAAAAAATAAAATGGCTAATGGCTACTTTTAGAACTCTTCTTCATTGCAAATTTAACTTTGAAATACATTAGTTAGTTCTTCTAAAAGGGATATACAAGGTCAGCATAAACATCATCCATGACAGTTAAGTCTAAAGTGGATTTTTATGTAGGAATCTCACTTTTGTGGAAACCGCTGATAAGTCATATTGATCGATATATCAAATTTTTAATTTGATTGAGGCTTTAACCCTTCGTCGGGCGCTACTGATCTGTAAGGCACAGTCAGCACGTTTTTTTACATCGCCGTGACCTTTTATACCGTTAACTTTGCTGACGCTCTCTAAACAGCAAAACCACTGAGTTCCATGTTCGACTATGAAGTTTGTGATGGCTTGATGTTCTTCAGTATATTGCGTGAAGAGTTTCTTAATCTCTTTTATTGCTCCAATGAAGTTCTTTCCACAGTCCGAGAAGAGTGTATGGCAATTGGCGTGACGTGAAATAAAGCGACGATAAGCTGCTAAGAACCCGTCTGTGGCATGGTCGCTCACTAACTCGAGATGAACAGCTGATGAGACCATGCATACAAACACGCATGTCAAGGCCTTTTGAGTTTTGGCGCCTCGGCCACGCCAATTGGATACTGTAACTGGACCGGCATAGGCGACACCAGTATTGTAGGATGGCCTGGATGGAATGAATCTGGCTTGAGGTAACTGACCCATTAATTGTTGTGCTCGGATTCCTCTTTGTCGAGAACAGTCAGCACAATATAGGATGTGCGTTTTTATTGGATACCTTCCACCAATTATCCAATAGATCTGCCTAATTGTTGATAGAGTTGCACTCCACCGTGAAGTGTCTTTAGATGAGCGTGCCTTATTACCAGAGTGGTAAATGGAGAGTTTTTTGGCAAGATTTCAGGATGCTTGCTTTCAGGATCCAGCTGAGAGTTATAAAGTCGTCCTCCAACTCTTAAGATTCCTTCTTCCTCGATAAAGGCGGTTAGACGGCTTAATACATAAGTATGTGGAAGGTTTTGATTTGCTGACAGTGTCTTAAGCTCATGAGCAAAATATGCTGCTTGGGTTGACTTTACACAGAAATTTCTTGCTCTTTCTAAGTCAGTGGGAGTGACTGATGTACAGAGATCTGGCACTCTTCTGAGTCTTGACGTTGCTTTGAAGCTAATAACAGTGATTCTTAAGAGTCTAAATATGCTAGAGTACCTGGTAATGAGATCCCATTGAGGTGGTTTTGTTGAAGTCGTTGCAACGAATGATAGACCAGCCTGTGCTTCCAAGGTGCAGGCCTGATCATGGAGAGGTTGTAGCTGTGGCCAATGTTTCGTTGACTTAGAGAGCCAGGTGGGTCCCGTCCACCACAAAGTATTGTTGACTAATTGTGAAGCGTTGATGCCTCTTGATGGGCAGTCAGCTGGATTGTCCTTACTTGGAATATGATGTCATTTTGCGTCAGGCACAAGATCTTGAATTTGATGAACTCGATTCCTTACGAAGTCTTTCCATCTGGCTGCTTTAGAATTGATCCACGTGAGTGCCACTGAGGAGTCCGTCCACAAATGAATGAGTCTATGTTCACATGAAGTGTAGCTCGAACATAATGTAGAAGTTTGGCCAGAATTAGCGCAGCATTTAATTCTAGCCTCGGGATCGTGATTTTCTTGAGGGGTGCTACTTTAGTTTTTACTCAGGGTTGTGAGATTGAGGGCCCTGTGGACGGCGATTGTATTCTTATGTAGATTGCTGCAGCCTGGCTAGTTGAGATGCATCAGAGAGTCCGTGAAATTCACATAATGAGTATCGGTATGTGGATATCCATCTTGGAAGTAATACTTTGTCTAGATGTGGCAGATCTTCTCTAATGTTTAGCCATTATTTTTCAAGTGATTGTGGAACTTGCTCATCCCAACCCAGGGTGTGCAACCAGAGCTCCTGCAATAGCATTTTGGCGCGCACCGTGTGTGGAGAAACGAATCACAGTGGATCAAATATCTGAGCTACTTCAGACATAATGAGGCATTTTGTGATTTTGGTACTGAATTCCTTGATTGTGGCGTGAAGTTGAAGTTATCTGTTGAAGGATTCCAATTTAATTCGTGTATTTTAGTAGTGCAGTCGTCGAATGATATTGATGATAATGAGCTTGAAGACTAGAATATACTTTCAAGCACTGATGTATTGTTTGAGTTCTACTTTGCAAGGGCAAAACCGCCCGCCTTGCATTGATTAAAGAGTTCTTTAGCAACAATTTCTTAAGTGTCAGGATCATCAGCTCCACCAAAGATGTCGTCAACATATCTGCCCTTTGTTATTGCTTCCAAAGCTGAAGGATAATTACTTCCTTCATCTTCAATTAATTGAAGTAAAACGCGAATTGCCAGGTATTGAGCTGATATGCCATATGTTACTGTGGTCAGCTGGTATGGCGTGATGTTGTTCTGGTTATCCAACCAAAGACTTTGCTGGAGGTGCCAATCATCTTCATGTACCATAATTTGGCGGTACATTTTCGTGATATCCGTTGCGAATACATACTTGTGTTGACGTACCCACAACAGAATGTCGGTAATATCTAGCTGAATTTTTTCTTCAGTTAAATTAATGTCATGTAGTGAGTATCCGGATGTAGTGGGGCTGGATCCGTTGAAAACCACTCTAAGCTTAATGGTTGTACTACTTGTTCGCAGGACCCCATGAGGTGGCATGAAGAACCTATTGTCGAAGTGTCATGTTTGGTCTTCACCATATCACCAAGTTCTTCGTAGTCACGCATGAATTGATTGTAGAGCTGGTTATATTGTTCATCCCTTTGAAGCCTTCGTAATTGACGTTGAAGACATTTGTATGCTGTATTATATGACTCACCTAGTGACGTGTCTGGAGATTTTAATGGTATTCGGACAATATATCGACCTGATGAGTGACGCTGATGAGTTTTCTTTAAATAGTCCTCGCATTTTTGGTCTTCGGGTGAGCGCACGTTGTCTTGCGGATTAGGAACTTCTTCCTGAAGCCAGAATTCGTTAAGAACTGTTGTATTGCACTGTTGTCTTGAGACACCGTTGTATAAAAGACATTAGGTTATATGGTTGATGTGTGCTGAACTGGTCCAAGTACCAGCCAACCAAAAATGGAGGACTGGGCTATGGGAGTGTCTGGTGAGTTGTAGATGATATCTGGCTTTATTATCTGGCCATAGTACTCGGCTCCAATGATGATGTCTATTTTCTGAGGTGTCAAAAAGGTTGGATCAGCTAGTTCCAGATGATTGCGGTGAGACCAACTCGTAAACGAAGTGTGAAAAGATGGTAAACATGACGTATGGCTCTTTAGGATGTGAGCCTCGATAGTGATCATTGCAGATGCAGTGTTTCCAACTGAGCAAAACAAAATGGGCTAGGAGTTAACCCATATAAAGCCTAACTTTGCTTGTTCACAAGGAAAACAAAAGCTTCGGGATTCCCCTTACCAAAGCTGGTAAGGACTATTCCGAACCTTTCCTCCGAGGGTAAATACTTAGGTACTATCCTTGACTCCACACTTACGTGGAGGCGTAACGCAGAGGAAAGAGCAAGGAAGAGGCTAGCAGCGTAGTATCCCCCTAAAAGGACTTTCGGGAAAAACTGGAGTATGTCACCGCATATCATTCACGGTATGTACACTACAGTTAAACGACCGATTTTAACCTGGATAAAAGCAGAGAATAATTGGAAGAGTACAGAGGCTCGCAAGTCTCGGTATATTTGGTGCCGTGATAAGCGCACCACATGAAGAGCTGAACATGGTATTTTACTTGAGGCCACCACAAGTATTCGTAAGACGTGCAGCCCCAAAAGGGGCCCTTAGACTGAGGGAATCAAAATTGTGGAAGCAGACCAACAACGGGCACGAAGCGGTTTTGAGGGTAATAAATAGTGGACGGCGTGATAGAATCAAGGCCGACGTAGTTGTCGAAACTGATTGCCTCATGTCATCCTGGGATTATAGTTTAAGATTCCCATACACTTTCCAACCCAGGAAGATTAAGAAGGTGGCCTTCTGTCGGTAAATCCATATACACCGATGGCTCAAATATTTGAAAAGGAGTCGGCTCGGATCTGTACTCCAAGGACCTTCAAATAAGACAATGATACCGTCTGCCTGATAACTACAGTTTCTTTCTGGAGGAGATGTTTGCCATAAATAAGGCGACTTCTCTCATACGGGACAGTGAGTCTCAGTCAGGGAACGTCACTTTATTCGTTGACAGCCAGGCGGCATTTAAAACATTAGGCTCCAAGTAAAGGCTCTTCATGGTGTCGTAAAAGGGCACTGTACTATAGCACCAATGCTCCAACGATGGCGTATACCAACAAGATTCCTCTGCAAAAGTTGGCGGGATGAAGACTAAAAGGATTCGATTCACAACTTCTTATATAAATGACCAGATCTCCAGAGAAGGTGTGTCAAGCATTTGGTATAACGTTTGTTCAATAGCTTGGGGAGATAGCGGAGGTGAAAAAACAAACATCCACGGCATCATCCGGGGTGGTAAGTGGTTTGATAGACTTTATACCGATTGTATGGATTAACCGTGGTTAGAAGGATGCGCCTCCTCCTGGCACTCACAGTAGGTGTTCACAATAGGCAAATCTGCCTCCGGGTTGAAGTACGAATCATTCGTAGGCGTCTTCCTAACTCAACAACCTACCCTACAAACCTACAGTCCGGGGATCATCGCATCTCCTCAACAGAGATCTTCATCGAGTTCACTGAGACGACTTTTTTTCTTTGCAATAACAGAAAAGCGTGTGGTTTGTGATATACGAGTATTATAAGGTTTTCGTTTATACCAAAAAAAGTTGGCCCTTCTTTGTCCTCTTTGAACAAACGCTAAGGAGAGGGCAATGAAAAGGCAAAATTTGTTGTAGAAACGAAAACGTTATCAGTCATAACTGCTATTTTATAGTTCCATATTAATAGATATTTGAAAGTTTGCCAAAAAGCGAAATATGTATTGCCACTTTTGTATTTTCGTCTGGTACTTGAAAAATCAGGTTGCCAAATCACGCGTCCTTATTGTTATTTGTTGTAATTGGTGAGATTTTCTGCCTACTCACTGGCTTTGAATGAGTGAGGTAAACTATGGCATTGTACATGGCATAATACATACATATGAACATATAGAAAATGAACCTAGGCACACCATGCGGTATGGTGGTCGCGCCAGGACGGAACACATATTGACAGCATTTCACCCGCCAACCGGTGCAGAAATATGAAAATATTTCAAACATCGACAGCCAAAATCCAAGTTGCAATACAGTAGACCCAGCTAAGTGAACAACAAAATCGCAAAAATGGCAACAATGTACAAACTTGTAACTAAGCAAAGGTGGAAAGATAAGAGTTTGTGCAACTAAGAGGTACTTCAGGCTATTTGTAAAAGAGCGTTTAAGTGCCATCAAGATCCGTGGAAAGGACATGCGCGTGAGTGGTGGTGCGCTGTAAATGTTGAACGGTAGGCAGTTAGGTTGTATATAACCGTGGAAAAATAAATAGTTTTAGGATTATTTGATGCTTTGAGGAAGAAAGGCTTTTAATGCCGAACATTTAGTAAACATCTTATGCGGTAGAACATTCAGAAAACTAAGTTCTAAGTTCTAATTACACCGTGCGACAGTAAGTCTAGCATAAAAAAATAATAATAATCAATTTATGTACATACTCGCAAAACTCGGGACTTAGGAGTTTTTAGAAGCAAAGATATGGATAGTTCAAAACATTATTTCAAAAATTCAGCGCAATGTACAAATGGGCAATTAAGTATTGAAAGTGTCCATTTAAAACTTTATACTTTAATATCCCTGAAAACGTTAAATGATTACTTTCGAAAAAAATATAACTTAAGAACTAATATGTACACCACCACGTCATCGAATCTCGTCCTTCTAACTGTCAGAAAGGTATATCAGTTAATAGAATAGTATTTAAATTTTCCTCTGAAATTTTACTGTATAATTTAGAAATTGTGTCTAGTAATTAAGAACTTGCCATAATTAAGAACTTGTTTTTTCAAACTTAGCATTTCTCGGTTTTTCATTGCCGCCGCTTACTCTTTTCCAATATGATCCGCTACTGAGAGATTTGGCACCGTTTGTTTCTTTTATTTGCTCCATTGCTCCTAAACGCAGACGTTGTTACATTAACTGGTATATATATAGACTTCCAACCTGGCATCGGTCGCATTTTTATGCCGCCTCGTGAACACCCCAAAGTAAGTAATTCGTGCTTTTCTCACAGCCTTCGTTGCATCAGCGCTGACATTGCGATGGCGCCAGTAGTAAGCCAAATGGCATGACCATGACTACCGGCCAGCACTTAAGTGTGCACGAATGTTGCATAAGATTTATGATGTGGCATAAAATGCGGCACTTGTGTTTTAAGCGTTTGCGGCATCAGGCAGCTGTTGAGACGTGGGGGCGATTATGTCTATGCCGCTGGCATGCCAACAGCTGTGCTGCTCATTTTCACCGTAAGTCTTCGCTGGAAGTGCGAGATATTTGGAGATACATATAATGTGTAGGTGTATTTAAGATAGTCTATATGTACATGTGGAGATGAAACTTAGGATATAAATGGGCACATATTATATGTACTTTTAACTAGCCGAAGGAAGAAGTGCATTAAAACATGTGATAATTTTTTTAAGTATTTAATATTCAACACATACAACATAATGAAGGGTGATAGAACAAATATACCACGAGCTGCGATCATTTTTTGGTCGCGCTTCAAAATATAACCCATCTGGTCCAATAATACAAACTGACTTGATTTTTCTGCTCACGTAGTCTTTCCATAAAACAATGTTTATGTGTAGGGCTCTGAATCTCATACACTCAAAAATCGAAAATATGCGCATATATTTAATATGCACTCAATAATCAAAAATATGCGCCATATACAAGTAAAATATGCAATTAGAAATATTTTCCTAATATTTTATTGCCGGAACAAAAATAAATAGCACACGTATTTTAGCAAGAAAATAACGAAAACAATTCACTGCAAAATACAATAAAAATTTATGTATACTATAAAATTAGTTTATAACCAAGCATTCAAATACAATATTGTGTAAATAGAAACAATGACAGTTTGAGAAAGTGTGCCATTTTGATTCCACATTCCGCAGGAATGGATGGCCGAGTGTCTCTAGCTTCATCCTTGCAAGGGCCTGGACACTCGCACAGGAAGTTTTCGACTGCCTATTTTGAGCCGGAGTCATAGCAATTACGACATTAAGTTAGTAGATACCTTCTTTGCTCATTCCTAAGAGAGCTTTGGTCTAAATGGGTCTTAGGACACCCAGAACTGCCGGGTAATCCTACACGATCCTGTACGGTTCCACCTCTGCTTAGCCTTCGAGTGATAAATTTCGGTGATTGTTGCTTTTATCTCCCTGAGCGAAGCGCCCATGGCCACCCCGTGAGACACATTCAGTGCGGAGCCGCACCTTGCTAGTTCGTCCGCTGTCACGTTTCCGTAAATGTCCCTATGTCTCAGGAACCATATTAGGGTAATTACGTATTGATCTGAGATATAGGAAAGCTCTCTCCTAAAGTCTTCCACTAGTTGAGATCTAAAATGGGTAGAAGAGAGTACCTCAATGACCGACTGGCTATTCGACAAGATATTCAGATGAATATTTAAGAAAAAATTATAGGGATATTTTTTTGGCAAGAGATTTCGCGATAAATTTAATGGATGTAAATAAAAAAAAATATATAAAAAATAGTAAAGTTTTGAATTCGAGAAAATATATATTTTTTTCATCGACATTTTTTCTATGATTCTCGCATTCTGGTTATCTTAATATATAAAAATCCCGTGTCACTGTGTTCGTTTACGCTAATCCCCGAAACCGCTTAACCGATTTCAATGAAATTTTGTGGGTGTGTATTGTTGGTTCCATCGTAAAAAACGGGATAGTTTTGGATCCAAGAAAAAATATTTTCTTCATCGACATTTTTTTGCATGCTTCTCGCAGCGTTCTTAAAAATCCCGTGTCGCTATGTTCGTTTCCGCTAACTACAAAGGAGAAATAGGTAGGATAGCAACAAAACAATGTATGTATTTATACATATAAACATGCGCATATCAACAGCAACAAGAAATTTACCGTTTGGATACCATCCAATGTTATTCATTCCCCTGGTTGATGTTTTAACTGTAACCAGAGAATAATACCAATATATTGTAAATTTCGATACCAAATGAAACGTAAGCAACAATGTGGCTCCCACACCGAACTCGGTATTCGGTAACTCGGTGCTCGGTATTTTTTCCCATGTATTTTTTTTTGTGCAAAATAGTGTTACACAGTGTAAAATAGTGTTACACAAACAAAATATACGGGAAAAAAAGCCGAACACCGAGTTACCGAGTATCAGTCTTCGGTGTGAAGACCCATAATATCTAGGATGCATATAACCTGTCTATGTATCGGTGTTTAGCAGGACAACGTCTGCCCGGGCTTACTGGTCTAAATATATATTGTTATACACCATTTTAAATGTCTATGTCTCCTTTCAAAAACGTTTCAATTTTGAAATCGGTTGTAGTACAGTAATAGATTGGCGCTTACACAATATGTTAATGTTTGGCCGAGCTTCTCCTTCGATTTGTGTTGTGCTCCGTGATACTATGTGCATACACTCAAGCACTTGTTTCATACCAACCATTTCCGTTGCACCATTTCCGTGTGCAATTTCCGTTGCACGTTTTCCGTGTGCAATTTCTGTTAAATTTGCCAATTTACTCCCAACCACCTAACCGCCGCTAAAGAAGTTTCATTTCAAAAAGATATACAAAGAAAGTCAAAATAACAACTCGTGCTCTTACATCCGTAGTTGTGTGAGTAAAGTATACACCCCGTAGCACGATGCAGGAAATGAAGGTGGCGTCATTCGCGGATCGCTAAACATCTCTTTGTCGATTTGACAGCATCCAATCATTTACTAACGTCACAATATTTTTGTTTACATTCACTGTTGCCAACTTGGTGCTTTTCGCACCAAATTTTGTTGTCACGCAGGGTTGCACGAAAAAAAAATTTAATGGCTAAAAATATCAAAACATAAAAATATATCAAAATATTCGCCATAAAAAGGCGTTTGGTCGCCAGCCAACATTTAGCCATTCAACGTTTTTTCGTGCAACCCTGCGAGAGTTGAACGCAAAATCGCCCCGTGCGAACATCTTTTGAAGGGTAATACGGCTTACATACGACACTGGGAATTACTTTGTTCGATCCTCCAATTACGATCGCGAATTACCCCTTTCCCATGCGCACATACTTAATTCGATTTGGCAGTTCTCTATCTCTGTGTTTTGTTTATTTTTCTTCGCTATAAAATGTATGCAAAATTTAAGTAATTGCATTTTGTACTTATAAAAAGTGCAAGTTTTGATTTGAGAACTGGTTTCGATAAATGTCCGATAAAAATTAGAGACGGCAGCGATTTGTTCGTAATTCGCATGGTAATTGGATCAGAATTACCAACAAATGTGGTAATTCGCTCTCAAAATTGAGTATGGCGAATTACGTAATTCCAAGGGTGATTGGAGTGCGAATTACGAATGAGAGACCAAACTACGTAATTGGCGTGCAGTGGGAAATCCGTATTAAATATTACTGACTACGGCTAAAAGGCATTTGTACTGTTAAACTTTCAGTACAAAAAGTTTACGTCATTTAACTGAATGTTGAACAATGTAAACTCCTTTTAAATACAATGATTATGTACGATTATGAAATAATATTCTAAACGAAATTTTTAAAAAATTTCTTCCCTTCTATAAAACTTGAAAAGGAGGACAAGGAGGACATTTTTGTTCAAAAGGAGGACAGCGAAGGACAATATTTTTGAGAAGGACAAACGGCTGGTCTGCTTAATATTCTGCATGCTGCCATTTTTTTTAATTTGGTGGCACACTCTTGAAACTTCACAGATATTTTTTATTTGCTGCCAAAGTCCCTTGCCTCTAATATCAGCATTCGATTTGAAAACTTCCCAAAGCTATTAAAAAACTCATTATGTCTTTTTGACAGACCTAGACAAACGTTTTAAGACTAAAATTGTTCCAAGACTTTATCTATTTTTTATTGTACTCGTTTCTGCAACTCCATTGATTGAAATAAATGCAAGAACACTGCTTTAGCGTTTTTGTCTGCCGAGAGAAGGAAGTGACACTAAAAAAAACAACTCGTGAGATTTGCTCACATACATACAAATTTTCGGAGGCTTTCTTGCATACTATATTAAAGTCTACCAGAAAACTCGATAGGTGGCGCTGGAGTCCAGTTATCCATAAAATTCGTATTTACATATGCACAGATTTCATGCAAATGCAAATAATGAACCTGCTAGGTGGCGCCGTACTTGTTTTTACTCTGAAATTGAAAAAAAAATACCAAAAATGTCGAATGAAATTTAGAAATTTAACTTCAGAATCAATATAATTAGGCTCTCAGAGGGCCTAGAAATTTTTACCATGGCTCAAATTAAATATCTTTAATAGCACTTAATTATAATTGTAGTTGAATGTTATAAAATTGTGAGAAGAATGCACAGCTGCATGCATTTCATTAAAACCGCAATAAATAATGCAATTACTTTTTCGTTTTTTAAACAGTGGAATGATGTTTCTGGTCTCAAAATCTATAAAATTTTTAAAAAACATACAAAGGTTTTTTGGAACAAACCCGGTAGTTCAGGTGCCGGTCCAGGCCGACCAGTAAAATCTCGGCGCAGAAATTCATCGTGCCGCTTCAGATCTAGCGTCAGCTTGATCATGTAAGCATGCAAGGCCAGATTCTTCCGAAAAAAGGAACCATAATTTTTTCTGGAAAACTCCAATTCTTTCGCGCGGCTTGGAATCGTCTAATTTGGATCGTTTACGACAGTTGCACGCACGGCAGCGATATTCTGTCTGCAAAAATCTGGCGCATCTGCGCCATTACAAAACTGATAACTTCCTGTCAGGTGGGGTGATTATGGCCCCTGAAAGTTAGGCTTAGTGCTCTTGAAGTTGCATCCGACGACTCAGAATTTCTGTCACTGTAAAAGTCTAGCAGCCTTTTACTGCCATTTCATGTTATCTCTTCAGAAGGCGTTAACTAAAATCATTAATCCACATTTATAAATTTGCCTGAAAAATACATAAGCATGAATATGTATGGTATTGATTATATAGGTAGATATGTTCTCTTATTTTTGTTCGTTCTAATTCTTTGTCCTACTCGCTATTTCAGGTGGCCTGGATACGTCATCGGGACCTGCACATCCTTACAGTTGGCACATATACGTACACTACAGATCAACGGTTTCAAACATCATATCATCGGGACATTGATGAATGGACTTTGCAAATAAAATGGGCACAGCAGCGTGATGCCGGAATTTACGAGTGCCAAATATCGACCCAACCAGTGCGAAGTTTCTCGGTGAATTTAAACATTGTTGGTAAGTGGCTTTCAGGTTAAGTCTGGGTTTATACATACAAACATATATATGTGTGTTTACAAGCATATACATTTAAGTATTTAGCACGTATATGCTTATGAATAAAAATCGTCCAAATGAATAAGAGTCAAAAACAAGCAATGTAGGGTATCTTAAGATCTAAGTCGGTTATTAATTGCAAAGGTATACTTTTAAAATGCTTTCTACAACGAAATAAAAAACTCCTTATTTCAAACCCACTTTTCAAATGGTAAATAGTCTTTTAAAAATGGTCAAGGTGTTGGAGCTTGACTTTATTCTAGACAAAAAAATTGGACTGAAAGCGAAAGATCGAAAGCTATTTAAGGAAAGCGCTTGCTTCTTTTTTATGACAGTAAAACAGTTATAATTATAAAACTGGGAACCAATCCATAAATTAGGTATACACTAAAGCTTTAATTAAAAAAAAAAAAAAAACAAGCAACTACTAATTTCATCGCTTCTTGTGGAAGGGCAACTTTGGACTCCATTCAAGACACTTCGAACTTTTTAGCAAAAGATTTTTGAAGAGGACTTCAAGCTAGTTACAATGAAGCCAGATTAAATAACATTTAGCCATTGGAGAACCTTAGATTAGATAGAGACCAAATGTGTTCTTTGAGAGATCCATGGTATAGGTTCTGATTTACCGTTGGAATTGTAGTAACATCGACCCGTATGCCTTCAGCTTGACCTCGTTCATGCAGTTGGCAAAATGAAAAATAGTTGATTTCTAAGGGGAAAAATGGAGGCTTAACCATAAGCTTTACAGCACAAGTCATCAGAGCCTCAGTTTTAGTTTTTTTGATCGCATATATCAAAACTAGATAAGCGTTGTATCGGAAACACACAGCCACAAGCTAGCAAGAAGAGACACACAAATATCCTAAAATACTTTGCAGCCTCCGAACCGAGAATGGATTTTATGGGAAACTTTTCCGTAGCAGAAATACTACATTTGCAGCTTTGCCATAGTCTAGCGATGGGCGACCGCCTTAGAAAAAAATCTTTCTATTTTCGATGTTGCTCGTACCAGCGATCATTCTAGGTCCCGCGGGTTGGTAGCAAGCTTCTCTAGCCACTCAGCCACCTCTGCTGAAAAATATCTTTCTGCTTAACGCACCAGCGAGCGAAGAACTCCCTATTTTCAACAACAGTCTTTACCAGGTTGTAATTATATGTAAAAACAATCTTAATGAATGCCTGACTTAATGGCTAAAGAACGCTTAAAGGGTAAAGAATGCTCCCTGTAGCAACGTCTGCACGAATGGAGTAGCTTTTTGTTCTAAACGAAGTTTGTCTGACTCATGCAACTTTCGAGAATAGCATGTGTATTTTCAGGAGTACGCCCTTTAATTTATATAAAATTATAGAAGGCTTGATAGACACTTAAAAAACTCAAGTGCAGTGTTTCTCTCATTCGAATGCTTTCCTTGTGTAAAAAAAAAAACTTTTAAATCTGCTCTATGTTTCCGTGCTTTTTTCTAACGTAGAACTGGTGCTGAGGTGTTGTTTGGTTCCCTGAGTATGATAGTTGTTGTAGATGTCCTCTCCGGCTCTTACTATTTAAAGCATAATTTTATTTTTTAAAAGGTAGCTCCTTTTTTCCATAATTCCGTCATAACTAGGTGCCTTGCGATTTTGAATGACATTAGCTGTGATATTTTTCAAATCTTTTATTTAGGTTTTAACAATATTTGGTTGGGTAGAACCTTCATTTGTTCTTAAACCTTAGAAAGATAGGCTTCACATGAAACAGGTCTCTAAACATACTTGTGGGAACGCCAAGTAGTAGCCTATATGTTTTGAAGCAGACTAAAGCTGAAAACTAATTGAGTTAAAAATTTTAGTAATATTGACAAATTCATTTGTTTAGCCAAATAATTTTTCGAATATTTATAAAGCTTTCAACACGTCGAATGCAGTATATGTGTTCCCACTTGTTTTCTTTTCAGTTGAATTAAGAGAAATTTCAAACTGTTTTGGGTCGTTTTTTTTTGTTGCGCTGCGCCACTTGAATTTCCATTTCTCATTTAAATACATTGTATTTAAAGATAGTATGAGGAAATGTACATAAGAAGGTGCATACAATTACGATAAAAACTTTTGACAACAACCTCCTTCAGCAACAAAACACCGTGTCGTATGCGCAACATTTATTTTCAGGTTAATGAGGCGACAATCATAAAAAGATTGTGCGAGCGCAGAACAACCATTTCATATTGCCCCATTCGCTTTTTAAATTGTGAATACAATTACGTTTCAACAAAAGTTACAATGAAAATTTCCCGTCGTAGTGGAAACTGTAAATAACATAAAGCAAAGTTTTTATATGGTGTATGAAGGAGTGCAAGAGTAAAGCAAGAAAACAGTATTTTTTCAACAACAGCATCGCCGGTTGGTTAAGAGCATCAACGTCGAATAGCAACACAAAAAATTAATATTATAATTAAAATTAAGCAAAAAAGCAAGAGTTGAGAAAATGGAAATTTGTTCAACAAACTTTTTCACTAAGCTAGCACATTGTGGGTATACATAGGTGTGTGCGTGTGTCTCGTATAAATACGCACTTGCTCGCTTCTG
>NW_023458564.1:2262125-2282113 GCF_013731165.1 Rhagoletis pomonella | reverse complement strand
TTCTAGAAGACGTTACCACTAAAAGCGATTACCGATTTTTTGCTGGGCATGTTCTCAAAAAATTTCCCTTGAAAATTTTCTTCAAAAAATTTTTCATCAAAATTTTCCCCATTTTTTTTTAATTCTTTCCCCAAAATTGTGTTACGTACATTTTGTTCTCTAAAATTTTTTCAATGTAATTTTTTTCAAAATTTTTCCTTTAACCTTTTTTTTTTTATTTCCTTATACTTTTCATCCAAAATTTTTCCAAAAAAATTTTCTAAAACTTTGTTTTTTTATTTTTCCTTGTAATTTTTTTATGTTTTTTGCTTCCTCCAAAATTATTTTCTGCAATTTTTTTGTACAATTTTCTTTCAAATTTCGCTAAATAAATTCTCTCACCTTCTTTGCCGCCTCTGCACCTTCGTTTCGGGGCTTGCATTACCCTTCGGTGCCGTGTTAGTTGCTTCTAGGAGGTGGCCTTCATTTTGCTTATATATGCGGCCCTAGTCTTTCCATGTCTTTCCACCTCCACGATAACCGGTGAACAGTAACACCAGGTCGCCTATAGCTGGTCTCCACTGCCTCTCTCGTAGATTCTGGTAACGTGTTTATTCCACCGATGTTTTGCTATTGGTTTTTTATGCACCGGACTAAATACCTCCTTTAATGTTGCGGCCGTCCCGTTTGGCGTTGTGGTTTTACCCCGTGCTGAACGTAGTCTCGTCATATACTGCCCTTGAGAGATGCGGCTCTCAGACGCTGGTATTCAGTGGTAGCATTTTTCCGGCATCAGGCCGTCCCAGTTCCGTTGTCGCTCGCCAACAAACTGCGTACGTACATGGTACGTTGCGGTTTGTTATCTCCGTCGGGTTTTCCTGTTGAATATAGGAAGTAGCAAATTGGTGCCTCTCCGCTCGAGGAACCCTTTTGAATGCCCGACTGGTGAAATGCGTTCCGTTATCTGTCACCAGGTTTTTCGGAATACCGAATCGCTCCATACCGTTCTGTTCCCGAAATGACGTGCTCCAGAGGGGCATGATCTCTACCCACTTAGAAAATTTGTCATCATTGTGCTGACGTGTTTTGATCATGGGATCGGTTCAACGAAGTCGGCTGTTTGCTGGGTTTATATAGTTGGCACGACTGACACCCTTTCACGTATTTACACACATCGCAGAATATGCCTGGCTAGTAATATCGTGCAGTGACTCTTGCGATGGGTTTCTGTACGCCCATGTGGCCATCGATGGTTGGTTCGTGGACCTCATGTAGTACCCTCTGCCTCAGAGTCTTCGCTAAGCGCAACTTTCATGGGATGTAGTCTTGTCCATCAACGTGGGCAGGAAGGTATCAGTAGAGGTTACCGTCTCCCAGAGTGTAATCTGGAAATTTAACGGAGCTAAGTTTTACTTCCCTTATCTTCTCTTCCAGCCATTTGCAGGGCTCTGCCATCCGGCGCTCTTTGCTGATGATCTCATGCATGCGTGGGTTCTCCGGGAAGTAACCTTTGCCTAATAGGGCGGTCATAGTTGTTTTGTGCGTGGCTATGTTGAATGTATCTGCCATTTCCTCTAAGACGCTTAGTTCGTGTTATAAGAACTCGTAAACGGAGGGTTAAAAACGTTTGGCGGTTGTGGGGTCTTGTCGGAGTTTTTGCAAGTTTGCTCAGCCATAGTGATGCACGTAACCTCCGTTAAGGCATATCAGGCGCTTCTAGCGTCAATAACTCCCCTCCGCAACGTATGCAAATACGCGCCTGGGAGAGGTAGTCGACCCCTATGATAATGTCGCCTGCAAGTTTTGGTGGCATTAATAGCTCGGTTTTGTAGGCTTGGTCACCCATACCGACTGTCGCATCTATAGCCTCGCATATCATAGTTGAGCTACCATCACCAATCAGAACTCTTGTTTCCACCATCTTTACCCTCAACCGTGGAAAGCATTCGCTGTTCGCGTCGTTAATGAAACTTCTCATGGCTCCAGTGTCTACTGGCGCCTGCACTTTCGTCTTTTCTAGTGTGGCGGTCGCAACGATTCGCCCTTCTCCTGAGCATAAGGTCACCCTGGTTTGGGGTTTCGCTTCCTGGGCGGGACCAAAGATCCTTTCCCTGCATCCTTCTGTAGCAGTCTGTTGCGTGCACCCCGCGACGACCACACTTCCAGCAGAAGTTCATTCTAGGATTACGGCATCCGCACGCAACCTGGCCACTCTCTTCGCTTCGCCTGCATGCAGTTCTCGGGTCTGCGCTGTTCTTCGGTCGTCGTTTCTGGCCTGCCACGGTCTCGCACTACTGGGGTTCATCGGTGTTGGTTTCAGGACGTGATACCGCTCTTCCCGGCGCACTTGTGGAATCGATGCACATCTAGAGGCGTCAACGTGAGATTCATGTCGTAAAAGGTGCCGGATATAAAATTTTCAAATTTTTCGTAAAGGTTTATTAACTCCACCAGCGTTGCGAAATCACGCGGCTTGATGCAGAATTGCTACTCGCTGCGTGGATGCGATGGCTGAGTGGAAGATTGACCTATCTCGACAGCCAGTTCGAAAAAGCCCTATCTAAGAAAACTTTTCAACAACGCCCTTCTTCAGAATTTGATAGAAGAACGTCCTATTTCAAAATTTTATTGAAAAACATATATATATCAGCTGCCGATTCAAAAACGCCCTAACTCAGCACATTTTCAATGTATTTTCAGCTGAGTTAGGGCGTTTTTGAACCGAATTCCGAGATAGGGTGTCTCTCAATAAAATTCTGAAATAGGGCTTCTTCAATCAAATTCTGAAGAAGGGCGTTGTTGAAAAGTTTTCTTAGATAGGGCGTTTTCGAACTGCCTGCCCAGATAGGTCGATCTTCCACTCAGCTATCGATATAGTCCACAGGAAATTAAACCAGTCCAATTTTTTCTTTCTTTCAAATATTTTTTATTTATATTTGGCCGTTAATTGAAGATTCTGTTGATTTTTTGAGCTCACGGCCGGGATGAAATAAAACAATCTGTTTTTGTTGTTTTTAAATCGTCTATATTTCGACTTCAGTCTGAAGTCACCATCAGGACTGCAATGAATATCTTAATTACAAAAATTGCATAAAAGACTATCAACATACTATATATAAGCGCAACTTACACATTCCGCTGCGCCTGGTAGACTAATGTGTGCAAAAAAACAAAAGATTTAACAAACCAAACAACGAGATGAACTGGATATAAAAATATAACCAAGTGAAAGGACAGTAATTGTGAACAAAAAATCATACAAACAGCATTGCATTGGACGGCACACAGTACGACATAAATATGTATGCAAATCATCCAGCATTGTAATGTTATCATAGATGAAGTTCGGACACGGAACGAATAATAGACACCAATATTAGGCTTGTTTGTTGTGCCTTAATATTATGTTGCGGTCGACGTGTGCACAGTTTTCAGTGTCTGTTTTGAAATTCATCCTTTTATCATTAGGGGTGTTCACAATGTGGAGCATTTCTAATATAAAGCGTTTGTGGTAATTTTTCTCTTCTTCTAAGACACTCACATTTTCAAAATCGGGGTAATGTCCCGTCTCTTTACAGTGGGATGACAAGGCCGTCTTGTTGTCCGAGTAAGTATTCCTTAATTTTACGTTCGATTTGTGAGCGGAAATCCTTGTCTTAAGTTTTGATTTGGTTGTCCCCACATATACTTGTTTGCATTCGTGGGACCCGTCGCCATTACATGGAATACTGTATACTACATCAGATTTCTCATGCTTGGGAATTTTGTTTTTCATGTTGTTAAATATACTTCTCAAAGTATTGTCGTATGTAAACACTAATTGGACGTTCTCTTTATCATATAGATTGGAAAATTTGATTCAATAATATAATAATCAATTCGACAATTACTTTTAGGAAGAAAATGCCTAGCATCGGCAACAAAAAAAAACATTAAAAATCAATGCGATTGTTTGGTGTACTGAAATTTGCACAGTAACCCACTTAAATTTAACCCTCATTAGTCTTTAGGTTCAAAATTGGCCCCTTTTAAATTTTGAATCTGATTTTCTCACTTGCCTTGGGTCCGAACAACTAAATTTTTTTGCTCTATTTTTTCTGCTAAAAAATTAAAATTTTCTTTACTATGGAATTTTAAATTGTAACTGAAATATTTTTGGCTATTGTTACCAATTGGACCCCAGGGGCACAAATGACCCTAATCTCACATAAAAGACGAAATTTAAATATTCATTCACTTTTGGGAGGAATAATTCCCCCGTCGAATCAATGCCGGCCCGCTTGTTGAACAAACACAGAGCACTGGAGCCAGCATTTCACAATCAGCACAAATTAACGTGTTCGACATTTCTTATGTCTGTGTGACATTAGCGCAAACCAACAATCCGTGAAATGTGTAATGTGCAACAAATTTCTATGAAAATATCACCACAACAAACCTGTAATATGTGTTAAATGTGAAAAAAAACAAAGGACGAATTATCAATAAATCAGCTCCAAATATTTTGTTTAATCCAAAAAACCTCTAATTTTCACAGGGTCAAAAGTTGCCCTAAGGATAAATTAGTTTTGTTATTTAAGGGACTAATGAGGGCTAATGGGCTATAAAAAGTTGAACATTTTTTGATGTAATTGTTAAGGCTTGTTGAATAAGTAAGAATAAAACAGGACTGATTTTCAAAAAGATCCCTGATTTCATGTTTGCTTTTTATATACTGTAGGTTTCTTATGACCAAAACTTTTAATTAAAATTGATCTTTATTTTTTATTATTTTTTTCATATACTTTCGTATTGAACGAATCTTATGTTAGACTTAATTTAAAGCTTTTAGCTGCGTTTTAGTTCTATTTATATTACAATAAACAAAATTATTTTAATTAGTTTAATTTTATGTAAATTTTAGTCTTTCTTTAATAATTTCCATCACCCCAATTTCGCCCACAACCATAATCAAAATTATGTAGTATACTTATTATCAAGCTCATACTTTTTCCCTCATGTATTTTTGTAGACACCATCGACGATGAAACGAGCAGTTTTCTACAACAATACTACAATGACGATGCATTTTATATAAGCTCAGACCGTATTTACCAGTCTGGTGATGATGAGTTTGCTGGAATGTTTGGGCATATACAAACCGTAGCGGGTTCGTACAACACACACAAACTAACATACATACATACATACATACGTAGACTAACACTAACCCATAATCGTTGTTTGAAAGTTAACAGCTGCAATATGAAAATAGTTAGCAATTTAACATCAAAAGCGCATAACTAACCACTCGCAAGACGTGAAACTATGATTTCGCTTAACTGCCTGCCTTAAAATTATATACGTAAAAAATATTTCGCTAACTTTGGGTGTAAGGAAATAGATATACATACGTACATACATACATAGATATGCAGGTCGTTATATTGCTAACATATGTATGTATGCAGCATGTATGTACATATGTATGATTGCACATTTGGAGCATGTGTTCCTCTAAAATATCCGCGTATATTAATAGTTACGCGTACGAGTGTGCTATTTGTTAGTTTATGCGTTGCATGCCGCATGGCTGGCATTTGTGCAGCAGCACACAGCTGTTGCCACTACTAATAAACAAATTATGCTAATATTACTAACACATTTTCATGACGCTCGCTAAGCGCTTAGGAAAAGCGGGGAAGCTGCCACGGATGCAACCGATGCAACAAAAGCTAGCTAGGCAAGAGGTTAGTTTCATGCTTGCTTGGACTAAGTTGCAGTTGCTCGAAGTGAAAATTTCCTAAAGCGCATAAACATATGTATATGCATAAATTAATATATATGTATATGGATGCATGTAGGTACTACTCGTGCATTTTTGCATACATCATTATGGTGGCTTGCCTTTGGCATCAGCGTATCTGCATATGCGCTCTATAATATGTTTATACGCATTGCTGCTAAGTTATGTTTATACTCGTAGTAATGATAGTTATAACGATGCATTTTGCGCTATCTTCATACGCACCCTGCAGCAAAGTGTAGACACAATCTGGCAAAGCGCTAGTTCCGCTATACAAATACCAGTACTGAACTACTGCAAAACGACTGCACAGCGGGACAGTCGAATCTTGGGTTGTGCTAGTTGCGAAGTTAATGCACAAATTCTTACTACTCGTAAAGTATGAATATGGCTCCGCGGAAAGACATCCGACTCTAACTTGATGATCCTGCACAAACATCATCCGGGTAAGCTGGCATGTGAATGAAGTCACCTGCTACCAGACCGACCTCGGTCTTTGCAACAAGGTCATTTAGAGCTGATTCACAGATCTTACCGCTTGGTATGCATGTTGATGAACCCTAAGGGGGCTGTTCACCGAAACCATTGATTTAATGTACTTATCGACCGTGCGCTTCAGATTTTTCAGTATGAATGATGTCAGGCTGATTGGCCTGAATCTTTTTTCCAGCGCATAGTCATTCTTACCAGGCTTGGGAATGAAGACTACCCTAACTTCTTTCCAAAGAGTATGAACGTGACCAAATGGCACACGTTTTAGCATTTTTGAATACCCACCATCTGGGACCAGTGATTTCTGATCTTTTGTAGTGTGTTGTAATTTTTTTGTTTTGCTGATTCCAAAGTACCTCTGGAAGGAAAATGATTTAATTGGGAAGTGCGAGGTCATGAACTCTCAAGTCGGGGATTCCGGTTCTGGCGGGAAGTGGTTTAAATGAACCGGAAGCCCATTTTTTTTAATTAAATATATATGTCGGCCGCTGTGGTGTAGTGGTAAGCAGTGCGCGCTTCCACTCCGGAGCACCTGGGTTCAAACCCTGGTCAAAGCAACATCGCAAAAAATATAGAAAAAAGGTTTTTTCTTAACAGCGGTCGTTCCTCGGCAGGCAATGGCAAACCTCCGAGTGTATTTCTGCCATGAAAAACAGCTTCTCTTAAAAATACAATCGCCGTTCGGAGTCGGCGTAAAACTGTAGGTTCCTCCGCTTTGTATGACAACATCAAGGCGCACGCCACAAACCGGTGGAGAAGCTCGGCCAAACACTAACATATGTGTAAGCGCCAATCTATTATTATTATTATATATGTTTTACCATATAATTGGATTCGGCAAAAACGCAACTTTTGGTTGAAACTTTTTTCTCGGACGTGCTTTTTTCAACCTCTAAATGACCTTCGAACTTCAATTGGTCCCATATAAACTTCTAAAGTAAGTAGAAATGTTTTAATTGGAAAACGAAAAAATACGAATATCCAAGTCAGGAATGACCTATCTTTCAATCGTATTATTGGTTAAACTGACCGGAAGCCAATTCTTTTAATAGGATAAATGTATATTTTTTAGCACGGACAAAAACAAAACTTTTGGGGAGCATGATCTGATCGCCCCTGTCTCCTCGAAACACAGGTTCCCTAGAGTGAGAAGTCAACGCAGATCTGGCTCCATCTTTGACAGGGACAAGGTACGGTGGGCGGTAGAGTCTTTTGAACCCTTCAAAGCAGCCGGTGGTGATGGGATCTTCCCAGCACTACTGCAAAGAAGTATTGAGGATATCATTGATCCCCTGATCTGTATATTTAGGGCTAGTTACTGCTGGGAATAAATACCGCATGCATGGAGGAAGGTGTCCGTGTTATTTATTCAAAATCGGGCAACAGGCCGCTTGACTTAGTTAAATCATACAGACCTATTAGCCTAACTTCCTTCACTTTAAAAACTTTTGAGAGACTCCTAGACCTCCATATTAGGGAGAGAGTCAACACTTTCACTCCCTTTCACCACACACAATTTGCATATGTTAAAGGGGAATTAACGGATTCGGCCCTACAGTGTCAGGTTAGTAGGATCTAAAGTGCCTTCTAGGCACAGGAGATCGCTCTGTGTACCTTCTTGGACATCGAGGGCCCTTTCGATAAAACTGCCTATGGATCTATCTCAAGGGCATTAGTCCAAAGAGGCTTAGACGCTACTACTGTCGTTTGGATCGACGCTATGCTTCGTGAGCGTGAAATTGTATCGTCCTTGGGGAATACTCAAGTGAAGATCAGAGCCGTGAGAGGCGGTCAACAGGGAAGGGTCCTTTCTCCCTTGCTTTGGTCACTTTTTGTGGATGACGTCTTAATCAGACTACATAAGTGTGGTTACGATGTTTTGGGATACGCAGATGACCTTGCAATTATAGTTATGGGAAAATTCGGCAGTACTGTCTCTGACTTTACATGCGCAGCTCTGCGCGTAGTCCCAAACTGGTGAGCCAATAAGGGCCTCAGCATAAAACTCGGAAGGCTGTTCTGGTACCGTTTACAACAAGGTATAAACCGAACCTTGGTTTGGTCACTCTTGGAGGGACAATACTTGAATACTCCGATGATATCAAATATCGGGGGATAACGCTAGATAAGAGACTTAATTGGACCTCCCATCTTGACAGAACGGTTGCTAAAGCCACGCGGGCCATGTGGGCCTGCAGAAGACTCTTTGGTAGGAAATGGGGTTCGAGCTCAAGGATTATTGAGTGGCTCTACCGTATGATCGTCCGTCCGATTGTGTCCTATGCATCAGTAGCGTGGTGGCAGAAGGCAATGCAAAAAACTGCCATAATTCGCCATAACAAACTGCAAAGATTTGTACGTCTATCCGTCGCTGTATCTATAAGAACATGCTCAACTACGGCTCTTGAGTTGCTACTTGGATGCACCCCTCTCCATATTTTTATCCAGTAAACAGCAGCCACGTGGCAGCTGCAACTTCGACTATCTAACGACGGCTTCTTCGCAAAGAAACTTCATGCAGGTATTCTTGGGATGATACCAGGGTTGGAAATATGCGGAATCTCTGATTCCATTACTAAGGAGGTCTGCTTTGGCAGAAGATTCCAAGTGATAATCCCCGATCGCAAAGATTTGGCAAATGGGCTCCCTGCGCTTGATCTCAAATATGTACACTGGTACACAGATGGTTCAGGGATGGCGGTCAGAGAGGATGCAGGCATCTTTAGACCCAGAACCAAACATGCGATTCCCATGGGCAAATAGCCCACGGTGTTTAATGCTGAAATAGTCGCAATCTTAAGCTGCGCAAAATTACACCTTGAAAAGGGTTTAAAGGGCGCATTTTTGGTTATATTTTCAGATAGCCAAGCAGCCATCTGGGCCAAAAAAACGGTAAGTGTTGGGTACCAGGCCATTCCGGGATCGAAGGCAACGAGATCGCTGACGAGTTGGCACGTGAAGGATTGCTGACTGCCTTTTCGGGACCTTCACCATTCTGTGGTATAAGTTGGTCCTCTTCGAGGGCCATAATTCCTGTTTGGGTACACCCTCAACACAGTAAGATTTAGACAGGCCTGGTTCTTCGGCTACTCTTTTAAAAGAAACACCATTGTCCTACCAAATAGAAATGACATCAGGCTACTTCTTGGGTATCTGACTGGTCACAACCAATTGCGATTCCACTTGCGATCACAGAGTCGGAATGCCGGCTCAGCCTCGAGGCTGATGAAACTTCGGAGCATATGCTCTGTCACTGTCCGGCTTTACAAAGACTGATTTATTTTAAATTCTCTGTTATTAGAAATTCGTCTACCAAGGCCCTTTCTTGGCCTCATTGGGTTAGGGACTCCTTTAAAGTAATACAAAAGATCTTTTAGGTCGCGGTGTCTCTGGTTCTAGTACACCCAGAAAATTAACTAACTAACTAACTAGAATCTTTGTTCTGGAGTGAACCTCCAGTTAAAGTAATGCACCTCCGGTCTGTTTTACCCACTTTCGGTCGAAAACCGAATTCGGTAATACGACCAAAAGCTCATGCGTTTTTCAGTAAACAACATTTTCCTCCATGGGTGGTCTAGAACACCCTGCATATTGCATATCGATTTGTACTTTTACTTTGTTGTACTAACATTGATAAGAATTGTTTAAGAGGACATAGACAGTACTATTTAAATAAATTTTGCATGCTTTTTAAATAAATAAATAACAAATAACATCTGAAGTTTTGATTACCCTTGTATTACGCAAACCAAATAACCTTTCAATATTCTAAATTTCTTTACTATAGTATTGAAAACTTAGTTAAACACTTTTTTATATTTTGACATTTATAATCAACTTAAACAAAAAGTTGAAGCACTAGAAGCAGAGCAAAAATGTCACTTATTTAAATGTTATTCGCATAAATGTAGTAACAAGTACAGTCGCTTGCAGGACAAAGTTTAGAAATTAATTTACTGAGCGCAGCTTTCAACACTTTTTCCTCATTCCAAGCAGACTTCAATAAGAAAAGCTAATTATGTAGATGAGCATATGCTCCAGAATAACTGGTATTCATGTTTTTGTTATTATTCCTTTTTTCATTGCGCTGCAAATGAAAGTAATGACAACTGCCAAAGGCTGATTAGCCAACTACAAATTAACATCTAATTACGCACACTACTTCGTGTTATAAAGTCCTAATGGATATGAAACGAATGCCGTCTAAACGAATAGTAAGTTAAAGAGGTAGAAGTGAAACTGTTAAATGTACATATACGATGATCCTCTGCAATAACGATATATGTACATATGTAAGCTACGATGTAAAATAGTTGGCTTAATACAAATTCACGAAATTTTTTCTCCTACATATATGAATGAGGAAATATCAAATATTGTAACGGTCGGTGGATTGCAATGGCCATCGCACAGTGATTCAAAACTGGCACTCAGTTATCACTATTCCCTGTAGCCTTCATTTTCACTCAATTTAAATAGTTAATTTTTTTTTTTAACGAAATCTAAAAAAAATTGGAAGAGACCAGTTGAGCCCGATTTTTGAATTTTTGTTTGTTTGTAAAAAATTTTTTAGTGCATAGTGCAGAAAAAGTAGCAATTTTAAAGAGAATCAATTCTCCTGTTCCAGCTAATAATTGTTATATAATAAAACCAAGTTGAAAACAATTCTAGGGTTTCCACAAAACGAAAAAAATTTCACAAGAAAATTTTAAATGTTATAAAAAAATTCACCAAATTTTAAAAAAAAGTTAGTTTCTAGAAAAATGTTGTGTACACAGTTTTATAGATCATAAAATTTTAGTACAATAATGTGCAGGTCGCAAGTGGCTAAGAGGTCGCTTTGATTTTTAATAATTTTATTCGCTAACATTTCGAGCAAATCTGCATGCCAAATGGAAATTACAGCGTTTGTTATGTTATTAAAAATCAACGAGAACTCTTAGCCACTTAAAAATGTTATGATCTATAAAGCTGCATACCCGAAAAAAATAATAATAATTTTGGTGCAAATTTTTTATAGCATTTAAATTTAAAATTTTAAATTTTATTTTTTTTTTTTTGGGAGAACGCTACAATTGTTTTCAACTAGCATTTATTGGGTAACATTTGTTAACTGAAACAGGAGAATCGATTTTCTTCAAAATTACTACTTTTTCGGCACTTTGAACTAAACAATTTTGTACAAACAAAAAACAAAAGTCCGTAAATTGGGCTCAACTGGTCTCTTCCAAACTTTATTGGCTTTCATTTCAAAAAAAAATTATCAAATTGAGTGAGAAATTACGGCTTCAGTGAATTGGGAACACAAAATGCCAATTTTTAACCACTGTGCATCGCTCTTTTGAGTGCAAATAGTAATTACTTTACAATTTTGATTAACTTCAGATTATATGCCGGTTTTAACCAGAAAATCATATATTTCTCTGAAATAGTGATCACCTCTCGGCTGGCAATGGCAAACCTGCGAGTATATTTCTGCTATGAAAAAAGCTTCTCATAAAAAGGCAACCGACGTTACACCGAAAAAAACACTTGTTTTCAAAAAAGTTGCAAAAGTCAAATTTAAAAAAAAAAAATAAAAACGAAAACCGTTTTGAGTATCTTTCCGTGAGTTCTAGAGTCCCCAAAAACGAAAAAAAACAGTTTAAAAAAACGAAAAAATTTACTTCTCGAAAAAAACCAAAAATTAAAACTGTTCTTAGTACCTTTCTAATAGCTCTAGAGTTTCTGAGAAGAAAAAAATTTCTGTAAAATTACACCAAAAAACAAAAATCCAAAAAGTCAGAAAAGTTAAATGTTCGAAAAAAAATATAAAAACTGTTCTAGGTAGCATTTCAATGGATCTAGAGTTCATAAAAAAAAACAGTCCTGCAAAATTACACCGAAGAAACATTTTTTCAAAAAAATCGAAAAGGTTACTTTTTGAAGAAAATTAAAATTGTTTAGGAATCCTAGATCTATTGAAAAGCTACTTAGATCCGTTATATTTGTTTTTTCAAACAATTTTTTTTTTGGCTTTTTTGAAATGATTCATTAGCGCAATTTCGCAGAACTTTCTTTTCCCTTCTCAGGAACTCTATGTAGAACTAATGGAAAGCTACTCACAAAAGTTTTTCTTTTTTTTCTTGGCGAAATATCCAAAACTTTTTTCCTTTTCAAGAACTCTAGAACTATTGAAAAGCTACTGAGAACAGCTATTTTGTCTTTTTGCATCATACCGTATGCCAACTTCACAGACATGACCGATGAGCCGTTGAAAACCACTTCACGAATAAAACGTAGAAGTTATACGCCAATAGAATTATAAAGCTACCCGAGCATTGGCAAAAGGTATACTAATTAGTAGCTCATATGTACACTATACTCGAAAAAAATCCATTATCAGTAAAGAACATTTGGTTTCAAAAGTTTACCCAAAAACCAGCGGAGACTTTTTATTTTACCCTCAGATTAGATTTAGAGGAGTTGTTAGGTCACCTATGTAGTTATCGCGACGGAGTACGATGTACTACGTGTATAAGTGGTAAATTTTGCACTCCGGGCTTAAAAATCGATCATTCTTCGGTTAAGCTAAAACAAACCTCGGTTACTAAAAAAAAGTACCATACTTTGTTAAGCGACGTTTAAGTAGGTACGATGACTACGTACTTACGCATTCACATTTATCTAACAAATATCTTGCCACAAAATGAGTTCATATCCATTTCATGACATGAGCTATAATTTATTTCTTTTGCCAAGTATCAATTGAATTGTTATCAGTGCGCAACAATAAATTTTAGTTCACTTTGTTAGCAAACATGCAGTTATAATAAATCTGCACATCAACCAGCTGCAGTTGTTTATTGCAATACATGTACATATGTATGTACATATGTATTTACATTTTTGCACACATGCAAGTGCCAGCAATTTCGCCTTCGATATATTGTACATTCATATGTAGGTAGGTACATAAATTGAGGAGTAGTGGTGGAAAATTTCATGCGTGAAATACAATCAAATTAAAGGGGAAAGCGAAAATAAGCCAACAGCAATCGCTTGCGCAACGCCTTTTTGCAGGGATCATAAATAAAGTTGCGTATACGACAGGGCTGCCATTTTTGTATTGTGTGTCAGTAGGTAAAGCCAATACGACAAACGTAAATACGTATAGATTGTACTCGTATATATGAGCTCATCCGAAAGCTGTACGCGAGCCTTCATTGAAATTTCTTTTTTAAAATATAATTTTCCATTCAGAAAATTAAAATCATTTGTGGTTTCCTTTTATCTAGCTTTTTTTTAATTGAATTAAGGTTTCTTATTATTCGATATTTTTTCTTAATTCCAATTTATTTTACGCTTCTGTTAAGTAATGGTAACAAACGTCAATAAATTTAATCTTTCGCAGTGAGATCAGTAATCTTATTCAACTAATCAGTCGTTTCTGATACTTGATTGCTTCGTTGTAAATATTTATACAGGTATTTTTTTTAAATGACTTATTTTTATGTGCGTTCACTACACCATGCATTTTTTAATAGCATTATTTTAAGTCATTTTTATTTTAATGCATAGTGAGATGTCACTCAAGCTTCTTCTCACAGCCCTCTTTCCATGCAACAAGACAAACCAACTATTTGGGGAATGTGGACAAGCTGCACATTCAAGCCCTCCAAGTCAGTGCGGGCCGAACAAATTATAGCTGCCCAGCTGTGAAAGATCCTAAAGGTATCGTATCGTTGGCTGATTCCAATCGTCGCTAGTTTCATTGTGCCAGGGTACACTCCCAGCGCTTGGAGGCCATCTTTCCCATGCACTTCAGACAAATCTGACTATTTTCGGTTCTGCTTAAAAACCAGGATTTGCTGCTGATTTTCATTTTAAAATTAGGATTCCTCGTGAACGCTTGGCAGATACTGCATACATCAAGGGTAGATCAGTCGAGATTGATTGAGGAAAACTTAATACACAAAGATCTTTTCGTAATGTTCTTCGGGGGAAATGTTCAGAACTTTTAGTAGTATTTTGGTCAAAACTGACATTTTAAGGCTCATAAACCACCTGGTCACTGACAGAACTGCCGCGGTTAAGTGGAGCCGTGGCATCACCCAGCACCGGGTGAACAAGGACACGCCCTAGGTTAGCGTTGACTTACCCTTTCTCTGGATTGTGTTCGCCAACGGTCTTCTTCAGCATTTTTCTGAAAAGAGAGAGGCTCTGTACTGCTTCTGTGGGCAATAGGTAAGAGGTTGGGCCTGTCTTCCGATGTTAATTCCTACCTCAATAAAACGATACCCATGGTATAATGTGGTCTTTGATACGATGGGGTGCTCATCGTATCCAAGGATAGTCTTCAAGGCCTAAGGATCTAACATAGTGAGCCGGGGATTGTCACTGAGCCACATCAACGTCTCTCGCTGCTGGGTTCCAGGACATAGCCATATCGAAAGGAACAAGTCAGCTGATAAGATGGCTAAAACGGACCCTGAGATGCCAATTAACGAGGCGGATACCTCTGTACTAGCGTCGTTTAGTGATTACTTGGGGAACAAGATTATTATGGCTGCAGCTTAGTAGGAAAAAGAGAGAAGATTTTCTGAGACATTATAAATCTGTGTAGCTGTCCGGGCCGACATTTCATCCTTTGTTTCTTTAGCAGTCTGACGAAGGTAGGGTGGGGAAACTCTTGCGCCTCCTAAGTTTCATTTAGGATGGCAAATGGATCAGTAAGTTAATGTGATGAAAAATATTAAAACTTCTCTCTTTATAGCAATACCAAACAGGGGAATGTCTCTCCTCTTGACCCTTGCTGAAAGAGGGCACTCGCAATGAAAAACTACGTATCCGAGTGGAGTCTGATTAAGATTTAATAATTTCCAATAAGACTCTGTACCCGTACCCAAATAAGGTAAACGCGGTGCTTTAGATGCGATGAGTACTCGAATCTGAAACGAAACCGACACAAACATTGAGGTTCAATCGTTTGCTTTCAGGGCGCCATTGTTAGGTTACAAGTGACCTTATATTGAGCCAAAAGATTTTGACGGAGTCACAAAATTAACCAACTTAATATATTAATGGTTTAATACAGGTAATTCGTCATTTCTTTTATATAGCGTGAGGCATTCTAATAATGTTATGTATGTAATTACACTTACATATACATATGTAATTTTCCCCATAAGGTCATCTTCTACTTTGGAATGCGCCCTCAACAAATAACATCCATGTATACTTTGGTACCAAAGAAATACAAATAAGTAGCCATCTATAAATGACCACCACCTTGTGATTGTAATAATACAGTTGTTAAGTCATTACATACCTACAGTGACTTAAACCAGTGAACACGTGTTGATTTTTTCTCCATTATTCACAATGTTTTTAAATTTACTTTATTTTTTGTTTTCTATAAGCTTCCAAACTTTAGCAAACCCGTATAAACGAAATTTCAAACTTAGTCCGAAATTTAGGAAAATTCAACAAATTTTCATACAAATTTCAAACGTTTTAACCTGGTATGCAGTTTTATAGCCCTTACAATATTAGTAAATGAAATTCAGAAACAATTACAATAAAAATAACAAATATTTGTACAATTTTAGCCTTAAAACTTTTATTTAGGCAAAAAAGTACCGAATTTACTAATTTTTTTCATTATCACAAAAAAAGGCAGAAGTGTTTTTTTTTAATAACTTTGGGAAGTTTTAAAATAGAATCTTCTTACTAGAGCCAATAACAGTTGGCATCAAATAGAGCATATCTGTAAAAGTTTTATTATGAAATTTCACACAACTAAAAAATAGTTGGTGGTGATTTCAAGTCCTCTAAATATTTATTTAGCCGTTAAAAACTTTACAACATACAACAATACGATAAGTACGACACCTTGTGAACCACCCAAATATGACTTTTAAGTAAAGACGTGCGAGTAAACGTATGTATTAGCTGACTATGAATGGTGTTACGGGGCGTATACGTTACATAAACTGCTGCGGGAAAACGAAAACGAAAATTTAAATACAATTTCGTGATGGAATCTTGTTCTTTATACAAAACTGAAGATAATACATTGTCTTAGATAAGTATGTCACCATTTTCGACCAAAACCACGTTTTTTATAAACTGAAATTGTTAAAAAAAAACCGCAAAAGCCGCCATTAAAAAAATATTGCAAATCAACACGAGTTTTTAGCAGCTTGAAACTTGCACTTCATTAGACTAAAACTGTATTGGCTATTTTTAAAACTGCATACCCAAAAATGCTCTAAAGATTTAGATCAAAAAGTTTAAATATTGTTGAACATTTTTTGAATTTCCCAAAAATTTATAGATTTTGTTAAAGCTTGAACATAATTTTCATAAAAAAAATGTTCCACAAAGATTAACTTGAAAAATATTGTGAATATTAAAAAAATAAAAATAAAAAATTTAATTCAAAAAAAAAAAAAAAATCCACAATTGCTCACTTGTTTGAGTCACTGTATGTAAATACGCATACGCTTAACAATGAATTACGATTCTACCAACATAACAATGTTGAAAATGTTGACCTGAAATTACTAGCTAATAACATCAAAGTTGTTGTGCTCAAATACAATTGTACATTAGATAAGTACTAGAAATACGCATAATTAGTGAAATAGTGTAAGAATTTGTTGTTATTTAATAGAAATGTGTTTATAAATATTTGTATAGCAATCTACTTCATCAATTAAATTATTCATGTAATTGGTTTCGTAGTTAGTATCTTGGCAGACTTCAATGCCTCGACAGTTCGAAAAACTTCTTGTGATTCATTACATTTTATACTGAAGAAGTTCAAGTGCTAATAACATTTTACCATATGCTACCCTAATCAATAATCTACGTACTTTACCGAATTTAATTCAATTGTATTTGCAGAGTACTCAGAATTATCTGGAAGTTTGATGTTGCTGATTAATTTGATTAAATGTATATGCGGTTACAACCTGGGTTTACATGCGTATACGGGATATCTTTGAAAAAGGTTGCCTCATTCTTCAAATGTAAAAATAAATCGTAATATAGTCATATTGCGAAAGTCAGCGGTACCTTCCACATAAACTGAAGTTCTGATTACACATACCTAATCTATAAGCATTTACCTAGAGTACTGAGGTGAGGTTGTTTATGAAGGCCACGTTACTGAATAAGAGTCCGGAAATTAATTTGGCAAGCAAACACAGGGTGCTTCTAATGAAAATAAAAATTTTATGCTGAAATACACATGCTAAGCCCTTCGAAATTTTGTGCCGGGATATGCGTTACAGCTTCGCAAATTTTACCCCTACCGAAACCAAAGATGTATACACATCAAAAATAAATTTTTGGGTGCACCATAACGAATAAGTATTGAAATGTCCTTTTAAAATTTTATCCTTGAATATCCTTGGAAATTTCCAATATTTATTTTTGAAAAAAAAAAAATGTAAAGGACTGAATTTCGTCCTTCTAACTCTATTAGTTTTAGATAAAAAAAAAATTACACTTCTCTTAATAAGATAATGGAATCATTATTATGAAACCATGTATGCGCTCTAAAAGAACAAACTTAACGTGTTGATGTACGGTTTAAGTACTTTAATTGTTTTGTAAACAAGGGCGTAGCCAGCCTTTTATTTAGGGGGCTGGAGTTTATATAGAGGGAAGAAATGCTTTTAATAAAATTTTTTTCTGTGTATACAAATACAAATTTTTGTGTTTCAGAACGTATAAGTTTTCTGGTATCCTTTACAACGATACCAGTTTTTTTAAATTGGTTTGTAATTTTTTTGTATAATATATTTTATTTATAAGAAAAGGTATTTTTTTTTTATTTTAAGTGTTTTTTCTGACATTTTTATATACGAAGTATTCAAATACTCAAACTAGAAGAAAGGGGGTTTAATCGCCTTTACAACGATACCGTATCGGTTTGTAAGTTCTTTGCTGAAAATATTTTTTTATAAAAGAAGTTATTTTTTCTTTCTAAGTGTTTTTTCTCAAATTTTTATATACTTTTAATTTTTTGAAGACCCGACCTTATAACATCTATAATATAAGTTTGCACAAAATAAGGTCTACGTCTATATTTTTAGTTTTTTAGTTATTTATATACATATAATAATAAAAAATTATTTTTTACCAAAGGCCCGTTTTCGGACTTCGAAGGCCCATATCTCGATTTCGGAGGCTAACTTCGAGAAACGGAGAAATCTCTTTTTTACCTATGACTTAATCTCTTAAAAAAAAATTGGGTTGGTCCAATACCCAGCCGAGTGCTGTACAGTGTAATGATTCCAGTATTTTTATTTATGTATATTGTAAATATCAATATTTTATAAGAGAAGTTTAGTTTTTTTATCTAAAAATAATAATGGTAGGAGGACGAAATTCGAGGATGTGATAGTTTACATATAACTCCTTGATATAATTTTTCAAAAATAAATATTGAAAATTTCCAAGGATATTCAAGGGTAAAGTTTTAACACTTATTCCTCCTGGTGAACTAAAAAATTATTTCTTTTTTTTTTAATTGTGCCGAATTTTTCCTCTTAATTGATACCCATATTGTTACTCTACAATGCACCAAATCCTTTATATATTTTTTTATTCAATCATATCCTAGAAATTTCGAAAAAATCCTGACGTCAGAGAGAAAAATTAAAGACGCAGTTATATATTGATACTTTCGTGTGTTTTAAGAATTTTTGGTTTTTATCGCACGGTGCAATAGTCAAGCAAGAGAGGTTTAAGTTTAACTTTGTTTCAAAAGTATTTTTTGAAGAGGTGTCGGTTAACCCTGAAACTTAACTTAACTCAACTTAACTTAGGGCCGGTTACTCAATGTCTTGTTAACACTAACCACAGGTTAAAGGTCATTATCGACGTTATCCACTCCTTGTTATATGTTATGAAGCCGTTCACGTCGATTACGGTGCTTTGCCTGCAGTTAGCAATACCCAGACATTGAGTAACCGGTCGTTAGTGACATTTTTTGAGACCGAAAATAAATTTGTTCTATCTTTATGTTGTCTTTCAACAGTGCATTATTTTCCAAATAAAGTAACCCCATAGTTGGCTATTAGCGTAATTAGCGTATTCACAAGGGACGTAAGCGTTCTAAAGTCGTAAAATTTTTTGATGTGACATAACGGTTGAACTGGTTTTAAGGGTGTCTTAGTGTATAATAATTACTAGTGTTCGCCCAGCGCTTGAAATTCAACCGCTAAAATTAAGGATAGTTTATGTGAGTTGAGTTGTGCTGAAATAAAATTTGTTGGAATGGGTTAAGTGGAGGGGAGTTTAGCTTAGTACTTAGCATAACATAACATAGAATAGCATTAGATTCAATAACATAACATAACATAACATGTAGCATAACACATCACAATATAACATCGCACATTCTTCAGTTGTATTTCCTTTTTATCCCTATCACTTTCTTCCTCTCTATCTTTGTCTCTATCGCTTTTAATGTTTATGTTTATGTTTATGTTTATCTACACATTCATGTTCATGTTCATGTTCATGTTCATGTTCATGTTCAAGTTCATGTTCATGTTCATTTTCATGTTCATGTTCATGTTCATGTTCATTTTCATGTTCATGTTCATGTTCATGTTCATGTTCATGTTCATGTTCATATTCATCTTCATCTTCATCTTCATCTTCATCTTCATCTTCATCTTCATCTTCATCTTCATCTTCATCTTCATCTTCACCTTCATCTTCATCTTCATCT
>NW_023458564.1:2233413-2261725 GCF_013731165.1 Rhagoletis pomonella | reverse complement strand
TTCATCTTCATCTTCATCTTCATCTTCATCTTCGTCTTCAACTTCATATTCACCTTCGTTTTCATATTTATCTTTTCCTTTATCCTGATCTATATCTTCATTCTTTTCTCCATTTACGTATTTACCCCCACCATTGTTATTAGGTTAGGTAGTAAAATTTTCCTTCCTCTTTTTCTTTACATTGTTTCTTTAGTGATATCATGTCATGTGTTGAAATTGGGTGTGGTGAGTTGCAGTGTGGTGGTCTTAAGAGGTGTGGTGAACTTAGTTGTGGTGAGTTGAGGTGTGGTGAATTAAGGTGTGGTGAGTTAAGGTGTGGTGAGGAAGTTGAGGTGTGGTGAATTAAAGTGTGGTGGATTTAGGTGTGGTGAATTAAGGTGTGGTGAATTTAGGTGTGGGGACTGAACTAGTGGTGGATTTAGGTGTGGGGAGTTAAGGTGTGGTGAATTAATGTGTAGCGAACTCAGGTGGAGTAAGTTTTTAAGCGGTGGTGAGATGAGTTGAGGTGAGTTAAGTTAAGTTAAGGGGTAAGTTAAGATAAGTTATCTTTATCCTTATCTTCATATTCATCTTCATCTTCTTCCTCGTCTTGGTCTTCATCTTCTTCTTCATCTTTATCCTTTCCTTTATCCTGATCTAAATATGTCCATTCTTTTCTTCATTTACATATTCACCCCCACCATTGTTATTAGGTCAGGTATTTAAATTTTCTTTCCTCTTTGTCTTTATATTTAGGTTTCTTTGCTTTTATTTTAATTTCTGTATTTATCCCTTTCTTCTTCTCCATACTCAAAATTATCTTCATCCTTGTTTGAAGCTAATCTATTCATGTACATACATACATACATCTTATTCCTAAACCGCTGCTTAGCACGTTTCTTTAATTCACTATCAATATTAAAGCATACATTTAGGAGGCATTTCCGCCCCAACCATGTACATGTATGGCATTGGTATTGGTGTGACTTTTGAATCGATTTGTTCGCTCTATTTTAAACTAATTCGAAATTTTAAAAATTGCCTCCACATCAGCATCAAAATACCTTTCTAATGATATATAATTGTTTATACCTTAGAAGTACAGTTTAGCCGTAAAAGGGGTGTAAAGGAAACATGATTGCCTATTTATATAATTGATGATATATGATAAGTGTATTAAGGTCAGCCGACTAGTCCTTAGTTAGTGTGGTGATGTTGGTTAGGATAATAATTGGCATAAAAAGCATGCTTAGCAGCATTTCACTGAATATGTTTATGTATTTTCAGATTTTATTTCCGATTCGAAACGATCAAATAATGTACAGGTATCTATAATAATCGCTGCATTAAATTAAGCCAAAATACATGAACCAACTTTTGAGAATTATAAACCACATTCGTTTTTAAATTAGACAATAAAATCACTTACACTATATTATTTTCCTTAAACCAAACATTTATTAGCATATTTATGTATGCAGAAATATGTACATAATTATGTATAATGTACGTATACATTTATTTAAACTTATAAAGGAAGCAGACACATATCTTCATTAAAATGGCAGTGCATAAGCTCGCTTTATGCCATTCAAAAAAATACACATGTACACATATACTGATTTGTAGTACATTTATTTACTATAATTGAAATGTACATAGTGTCCTTGTTATTGTTTTGCCAATGCCTTTAACATTGCTTGTTTTTACTGCTCTACTAAATTCACTAACGTACTACAAGAGGCTTTGGTGTGTCCAGTTCATGCATCTGGCTTAATATAGTACACGTATGTACTTAGGTATACCTACTAACTAACTTACATAAATACTGGTAGCTTTAGATGTGCAAACATAAATTTTATTTAGTGTACTGCTGAGGCATACAGCCGGTTATAATATTTACTGCCTTTGAACGTTTTAGTACCAACATCTTTTCTGGCATTTTTATGTACAGTTACACACAAAATTGAGTATACGATAATTCTTTTTATATTCATAATGCTTTTTATGTATGTGAAAAAATTTTTGTTTCTAACTTTTAATTTAAATATGGCTTATACTCATTTCAACAAACACCATATAAATCCCAAATTAAGACTTTATATTTATTTATTTTAACAAACGTCAAACGTCAAATTTAACCTCTTCGGGGCTAAGGGAAACATATGTATTTCCCCAAAAGTCCTACACTCATAAGAATATTGTGTGCATTTGCGTGGTTCTTTATTTACGTTTTCATAATCTTATCTTACAGTTTTAAGAAAAGCATTTAAAAACAAACATACTTAAAATTTGGTAAATAAATTTCCCCAATATTTTCGAAAAAAATTTCAGGGTTTCACGAAAAATAAGTTTAAGAAAAATATAAATTTTTATTAAAAAAACGATTTCTTGAAAAAAAAAAATAATTCACAAAAATTTAAAAAAACTACACGACATGAAAAAATTTTAACGATATTTTGAAATTATTAATAAAATAATTCACAAAATAATTCACAAAAATTTAAAAAAACTACACGACATGAAAAAATTTTAACGATATTTTGAAATTATCTTCATCTTGGAAAAGATAAATTTGTTTTGAAAAAAAATATGAATCTCAATTTTACTTCGGCTTAAAATGTATGTATGTATGTATGTACATACATAATGGAATTTTTAAAATTTTTCTTAGAAAAAAAGAGCTGTAGGGATTTGAGATAAAATATATAAGAATAAAATATAATTATATAAAAAAACTTATTTAACCAAAATGATAAATGAAAAAAGTATTTTTGGGTAATGAATATTTTTTGGGAGAATTATTTTCATCCCTTAGATAAAAATCCAAAAAGTATGAATGACAACTTTACATTTGCATTAGCTTTTTTTGGGCATCGCAATTTGCAATTCAAATCCTAACTTTTTTAAAAGAATTCTGCAAAATTTAAAACTCTTCAATTTTTCACTTTTTATATATGGAAGTAAACGCGGAGTATTTTCAACATTCAACGCAAATTTTAACAGTATCAAAACATGCACATTATTTCATTAAAATTGAATGCACTATTAAACTGCATGCCCAACAAATACATAGGTACAACAAATTTGAAATATGCGTGAAAATTTGCAGACTTCTTTTAAATTAATTTGGCGTTTCTTAAAATATAAGCCAAATTTTAATAGATAAAAATTAAAAAAAAAAAAGAAATTACATTTAAATCATTGTGAACATTTAAAAAAAGTACGCGCATACTGCATTTTGTGAGTAACTGTATGTACGTACATAGCTATGCTACTATGTAGGCGTATATAGTAAGTTCACGTAATAATTTGTTCTTTCCTTTGCTTTCCTTTTCTTTCTTTGCTTCTTTGAACGATAAACCTGCGAATTTCCCTCCATTCTAATGCAACAGTACCAACGGCCAGCATATTGGGTGGACCTGATTTGTATGTGGACAGAGGAAGTACAATTAATCTGACATGTGTAATAAAATTCAGCCCTGAACCACCGACACACATTTTTTGGTATCATCAAGATAAGGTAAATAACAATTGTAAGCTGGTATATGTGTACTCTTGCATAAGCACACATGTCTTTACCATTTATTAAAGAAAATTTATCAGAAACGTTGTAGATACAGATGTGTCTTAGATAAGCAAGAAACAGGATAATGTTATTCAATAATGTTTGTTCTTAAAAAAATATGTTTGTTCTTGTTCGAGGAGTTATGCTCCGTTTACATTATGCCAATAGCACGCCACACCAATGAGCCAGGCCAGCGCTGGACTGGAATGACGACTCTCTACAAAGGACTATATTGAACCAACAAAAGCATACCATTCATTTTAATTTTACTATACAACACTTTTGGCATTGGGTGGTACATCCTTAATTCCAATGTATAGAAAAACCCCTTTCCGGTAGACATTTCTACAGGCGCTTTGAAAAATCAAGGACATCTCGCTGCTTACTACTTTAATCTCCGGAACGAACAACTACCAATCATCACATGCATTGTCTGACATGCTAACTTTGCAAAACATCAAGTTCTAAATATTTTTCATCAAGCTTAGGTCCTGTGAAAAGGACAAACTTTGGAAAAAATTACGACTTTGCTTCCTTATGCTCCCTTTTACTTCTCCTGCAGGGCGGATTGCGTAACTTATTGATCACGCAGGGGGAAACAAACCAAGTTAATCCTTTCAAATAGCATTTCAATTATTATTAAACCCGTTGTAGCCATCAAAATTTTACTTTTCGCCGGAGAAAACAATTATTTTTTAGTATTCTATATAGTTAAGTTGATGCCCTTTATTTACATTTTCTGAGCACAAGTGTATGGAGTAATCCGTAGTTCCATTGTGATGTCATCAACAACAACGTTTTTCTTGCACTTTGGTCCACTATCTCGACAATACGCTGGTTTCAGCAATCAGAAACATTTCCTTCAGTTTTATTTCCAACAGATCGCCTGCAAATTCCTGGATCCATGAAGCCCTCAATTTATAGATTTTTTGCAGCTGAAAGTGCCATGGTTTCGCCCATTCTTGCTGTGATATAGGTCTGATTATCCTTTAAATTCTTAAAAAGGTTTAAAGTTGAATTATAATAACTTTGCTATACACATAAGGAGGCTACTCATCCTTATACATACTCAAGTGAATCAAAATAATAAGCATTCTTTTTAGTAAAGTAAAATCCAAAGTAATCGAGGGGTTTTCTTAATTTTCATTACTTTTCTTCGTTATAAATCATTCTTTAAAACGGGATTTAAAATAAACTTCTCATATGCCTACAAGTCCAGATATAAGTTTGGATCTTGAGGAAATATGTGTACCTATTTAAGTCAATCGGGCAGTATTTAATTTTCAAACTGTTTTCCTATATGAGGTATTCTTTTTCATTTCGGACACCAAATTTGGTGTCACACTTTCGATTCGCTTCAAATTTTTTTTATGGGTTCTATACGCGAAATAAGCTAACACGTATTCGAAGAAATTTTTTTATTTTTTTATTTATTTTTTCTTCGGAGATATGATCTGTCAAAGTTTGGATTTTTTCGTGATTCTGACTATTCATGTACTTCTTCAAATGGTTTTATCTCGGGTTCTGCTCATCGTAGAGACTTCATCTTAACGTCATTTTAAAGCTAAAGAAACGGGCTTAACATTTCTATGTATAGGGTGGTCATGATTGTCTTACGGCTAACTAAGCTATAAACAGTAGAACTTTTTGAAGTTGATTTACATAGTGAAGACCAGTAAATTTGGGATTTAAAGTCATACCATCATAATCCTTGTTTAATTCTCTATAAAAACCATGTTGTTAAAAAATGGGGGTTTTAAAAGAACTATTTTTAAAATATTTTTCTGTATAACAATATGTTTTATTTTGTGAGAATTAACAATTTTTTTAAATTTGTTTTCGGAAACTTAGGATAAAATATATTTAGCAAGGTATTAAAAATAGTATTTTTGCAAAAATCAATATGCTATTGGGAATTCCGATGGGTACTCTCATTCAGTAATAAATATTTGTTCTTTAAGGTGGCAAACATCTAGAAATGGCCGTGGCAATTTTAGGACTAGATTTAAAAAAACGCAAATTTTATTGCGGATACCTTGCTACATATAACACAATATGTGTATTACGATGTCTGTATTATTCAAAATGGAAGGTTTACAACAACTAATTTTAAAACAATTATTTTTATGTCGAGTTATATTATTTTGAAGGGACTATATTATCAAAACAATATAACTCGTCATAAAAATAATTGTTTTAAAATTAGTTGTTGTAAACCTTCCACGAATACGTGTTAGCTTATTTCGCGTATAGAACCCATACAAAATTTTTGAAGCGAATCGGAGACATAACATATTTTTTTTTACGAAATCCGTCCGACTTAAAAAAGAATGGCTCATATACATGTGTAAATACATGTCAATGGATTAGTCGTCTACACTATTCCAGTCGCACTGGCGTGGAGTGGTATGCTATTGGCATATTGTAAACGGGACATTTTTTCTGCTTTCAAACTTTATATAGATTTACATCGTGAAGACCAGTTTATTTTTGGCTGAAATTTATACCACACAATGAATGAGTATTCATCTCTCAAGAAGCGACTCTAGTTTCGGCAAACACTATAGGTCCAGAACAAAAATCTTTACGAACATCGGTTTGTTTTCTTTTGTCGGAAATAACGTGCTCGTTTTCCCTTCAATCTGATTAAAATCCTCACTATTTACGAATAAATGGGCATAGATTGTTTAATGTTCAAAAGCTTGATATCAATCCTTGCAAAGGAGGCGTAGAAGCACTTAAATTTTTCCACCGTTTGGTGTTGTCATGTATGCCTAACACAGTGCGTTGTCTACTCAGTGAAACCAAATACATACATACCTACCCAGCTCGACTTTCTGAGATTGAGGGAAACTTACGTTTGGCCACCTGAAGCCAACAGGCCATTATTAAGCGGAATATTTACCCAGATGAGAAAGAGAGAGGGATGTATAATGGGTCCCTTAATACCAAGGAAACTAACGAATTCCTTTTCGAAAAATACCCCTAAGCCATCTTAGCAGTTTTTTTGAGGGCCCGGTTAAAAAGTTTACTCAAATCACTCCTAAGGTTCTGCAAAAAGAAAACAACAAAGGAGGTGGATAATCCATATCCAAACTGATGCGATTATACTACTGATGGTATATTAGCCAACGCCTCATCAATACCATGTTCGATTAACAACACAGACTGTAAATTAGACCACAAGAGTACTTTTGACATTTTAAGCAAAAACGGTCGGTCAATTTCCAAGCCAGCTTCTGTGTAATCTCTTCCGCTATTTTTCAATGCTCATAAGAATACTGTACCATACATCGCGGCCCAACGATGTCGATTCTGTAATGGGAAAAAGCAATCTCTTCGCTAGTCAGATGCACAGCATAGGGTACAGCGGCCGGTAAAAAAGTGCTCTCGCCTGAAAGAGGCAGCGAACTTTGGATGCCTGACGAGTGTAACTAAGAGATATAAGTCTTCGACATCGTTGATTTGGGAAACTTCCAACAAGATGACTAAGGAAGACCCCTTATCGATCACTGACACATATCGCCGTCCATCTGGAGGCGCATACTGACGGGTTTGCGCCGGGCTCTGTACACATTGCCTGTGGCGTCGAAGCAGAGCAACAGCTATCGGCGTCTGATCCGAGGTAGCGCGATCAAAAGGACAGCAGAATACGAATTAGACGTATCCATGTGAACCCATATCCCTGGGTACGCTTCTGTTAACAAAAACTTCTATCTACTGCCACTTCCAAATGCAGAATAATCATACGTAGGTTATATGATGGAGTCCTTACGACATTACTTTACTCAGACATACGCAAATAAAATTGGAGTGCATGCGGGGAAAATACTTGGTACTAGAGGCACGTTTTCTTTGTCTGGCAAGTCTGTCCCCTGTTTTTTGGTATCAGTTGCTTTTATACATCCAGCAGTGACAGACAGATGTCGAGGTTTTTAAGTATTTCCTTCTTCTTCCACTTCTTCTTGTGTAACGCTCTAACCACTTACGATAAAAAAATATGATGGGGCCACACAGAGAGCGATTTGACAATTTTCGATAGTAGCAGCAAAAACAAACTTTGGGTTTTCAATTTGACGGCGTATACTGAAACGCTGTATTCTTTGCCTAAGCGATTCAAATAAAGCACGCCAGCCGTTTCTCTCCTGTTCCAACTAACTGGAAGTCACGTCCTTTTCCAACTGTTCCTGCCATCACAGAGGAGGCCTTGCTCTTTTTCTGTTACACAAATAAGTACTGCGTTGAATATTTATGGGGTTGGAGTATTCGCGTCCATTTATAGTCTTATTTATTTTTTATGTATTCTTAATAATAAGCTCCAGGAAAGGAGTCCGCTTTTTGTATCATGATATAAAGCTCTATATTATTTGTTGCATGAGTTTCATAACGCATGTATATACCTAAGTCACCCGGAGGCCATAAACCGAAAACAAGAATTGCTATAAGCAATGTGGTGTACCATTAAGCTCATTACGCTGTTACCCAACTCAATACAAACCACAAATAGTAGTTCCCCATCTTTTTCCTGTTCAAACTTTAAGAAGTAAGAATACATAAGTTTTAACTTAAGGCATTTTAGTTGAAGGAGTTTCATTATCGAGAAAAAATATTTGCCGAAAATTGTGTACCTACTCGTACATGCCAGAATCAAGTTTTCATGTTGGCACGCTACCAAAAAAATTTCATCAATAAATTATCGAGTTCAAGTACCGCAATGCCAACAGCCAGCCAAATCAGCAAACCAGGAACTGCTTTGTAGCGCCTGTAGAACTGCGTGAAAACAAGCAAGTAACCAGTTTTAAAAACTTTTATCGCAGCGATTTTTCTCATATGTCACCCACACAGTTCATTTATTACCGCCCAAGAGTAAAAGAACATAAAATATATGTATGCACTTGCTTTGCAGTGCTGAAGTGTTATAAATACAAGTCTGTCGCAAAGGATGTGCATTTACTTACAAAATACTATACGTAGTATGTATGCATATCTACATGCACACATACTAGTAGTATGTATGCATATGTACATGCACACATACTAATGGCCTCTTCCGTTTTCAAATAGTTTAAAGCGAAATCGTTGCCGTAGTGTTGGCGGTGAATCGCGTTGAAAATTGTATTACTGGCAGCGTGGCAATTGATAAGTAGCAACGCCTTCATGCTCATGGCATGAATGTTGAACGCTTGCAGTGCTGCTCAGATTTAACGAGCATGCCACTTGCAACTGCCACATGCAATGAAAAACCTGAAGCCATGCAACGAAAGAAGGTCATACATACATACATACATATGTATAGAGGGAGAAGAAGGCGAAGACGATTGGATCAAGGAAATCTGCTTTACAAGCTGATCATATCGCATTTGTACACTTGCCCGAGTGAAAGGCGGGAATTGAAAAATAACAAAAGAAATGAGCGATTATAAAAAATGAGTAAATGAAAAATTAAAACAAGCAAAAATATTTTAATAAAAAAGCTCGCGCATTAATGGGTAAGCTGTGAACGTAAAGTAGCAGCTTGAGGATATCAGCAGCGATAAATGCAGCAAAACCGCGAACGTGGTGAAAGTAGTGTTGATTCAGAAGGTTTTTGTCCTGCCACAGGGTACTGATAATACTTTTACGAGGGGAACTATAAGGATGAATTTATGTTTAGGTGAAAAGCGGGTTTCGCACAATTGCACAATTGAGCACACAAAGCCATAATCTATAAACGATTATAAAAAAGTACTTAAATAAATAAATGAAATTGAAGCACGCATAAGTTGCATAAAGTTTTATAGAAGCATAAAAAGCGAAACAGCTAAAGACAAATTAACCCTTGTGTAGTATCATTGGTACAACTGCACCAATTCGGATTTTGTAAACAATTTTTTAATATTATTGATGCATCTAGAAAGCTAAAACTTGCTTCTTGTCTACATTTAAGAATCAAGTAGTAGAATTTTATATGTGTTTGCATCACTCATATGTCAGTGGGAGTGGCTAAGGTACATCTACACCCTCGTGGATATCTTTATCTTATCTTGATACAATTGTACAGCTGGCATATATTCATGAAAAATTTACCATTTTTTTCAACTTCCTTTTGTAATATCAACGACTAGTATATTAAAAGTCCGGTAGCTGGCGGTGGAGTGGACCGTATTTACCGTCCGATTTGATTTATAGTCAGGGCATTTATCCCCCTTGTGAATGGAGACTTATTTCTAAAAAAATATTCCGATATGTGTCGCAGGAGTAGAGATATTTCTAAAAACTGCATTTACAGTCCAATTTGATCAAAATTCAGAACACGTTTGACCCTTATGAATAGAAGTAATTTATCCCAAGTCGATTTGATTAATACTAGTATCTTCCCGTTGTCGGAATTCGGCCACTTCACTTTTTTCACACACTTTTTCATTTTGCCTGGGAAGTGATTTTGGTCCATCAGCACCTGTTAATCGTCTAGCTCACTTACATATATTGTTTGGTGGAGTAATATACATTCGGTTAAATAATTTAAAACTTCATAGATGGTGCAACCAAATCAGGCACCTACCGGAAAATAATACCTTTCGAACAAAAGAAGAATCATTCAAATTGGTTGAAAAACATAGGAGCAGTAGGGAGGAATAGATTTGTATTAACATATAGATATCAGCCACGCATTGCTCCCCAAAAAACGCCTGTGTCTACCGCGGAAAAACCTATTTTATATTTCAATAATTATGGACTGTGGTTTTAGTTTAAAATACACCCAGTGGTCTAGCTGTGCCAAGGATATCAGCAGAAGGAGGGCGACAGAGAAAGTCGCAGAAAGATTTAACTCAATCGCTTAAAATGGAAATGCACATTATTGCCATAAATCTTATTTCAAGCAATATTAAGTAGTTGAAAAATTCGCCGCGGAATGGAATTTTTCTCAAATGAACTTTTGGTTTCTAGCTTTTATCGGGTAGAATTTTTTTACTCATGCATTATTATCTGAATATAGCGCCATCTATTAGAAAAATTTGCTGACACTTTTTCGACTTACCAATATTTAATACCTTTTTAACCGACTTCCCAAAAAGGAGGAGGTTATCAGTTCGTCGGAATATTTTTTTAATTTTTATTTTTTTATTTTTTTTAATGTATGTTTACCGCACAACTTTGGAGCACGTCAACCGATTTCGATAATTTTTGCATCGGAAAGGTAGTGTCTCAGAGGCCGTCCCGTACTATTCTGGTTAAGATCCGATCACTGGATCATGAGATATATATATATATATATTTTTTATAAGAGAGTTGAAGTCGGTTTTTCTTCGCTAAAAATTACTTGTTCTGCTTTCTCATCCACAGGTACTTTCAGAGGAAACTTCGGGTGGTCGTTTGAAATTCAAAATGATTAAATCCGAAGAAACCAAATCAATATTACTCATCAGCGATGCTGATCTACTTGATTCTGGCAAATATTCCTGCTACCCATCGAACACGGAGATAGCGAGTATACGCGTTCACGTGCTACAAGGTGAGTGCATTAGGACTCCAAATTGTGTTACAGTATCGTAATCCGAGTCCTCTGCTGGCTAATGCATTAAGCTAGTTTATGAAGTAACGCTAAGTGACGAGTATTAAACTAGTTCTTAAAGTAACGTTAAGTAAGAGTTGATGCGTAAATATTATACAGGATCGCACTTGTACATAGGGATGTTTTACCTTAGTTCACAAAATGTTTGTTTGTAACAAATTAACGGACTATTTTTATTCACCCCCACCTCAAAATTTTGTGAGAAACACCTAAGAAAAATTCCATGAAAATTTTTATATTTGAAATACGCGTAAACTTAAATTTTTTTTTTCTTCAAAATTCTACAGCTCAGAGGTATTTTATGGTATAATCACGGTCAATGATGGGGTTTCTTCAGAACTGAATGCTCTACAAAAGTGTTCAATGCGGCGTAACCCTGTTGCAATAAAACATTTCTTCAATTTAGCTCAATAATCCATGAAAAAGAAATTAAAGTTTACGTATATTTTAAACGGGAAATCCTTGGTTGAGCACTTTAAATTAATATTAAGGACTAAAATTTTCAGGGATTTTTTTAGGTAATCCCCACAAAATTTCGAGGTGCGAGTGAAAAGAAATAGGCGCCAAACAAATTACCCAAATCTACATATCGCACGTTTAATAATATAGAGATGTAACTCAAAATTCAGGTTTTTGGAGATTTCATCATACAATTAATAAGCTTGATAAGGAGAATATGTCAGCCTAACAGAAAACTAAACCCTTCTAAAAATGGCTAAGATATGTGTTTTTTGGTATACCAATTGTATGAATTGATTAAACTTTGATTGCATTTTCCCACAAAAATTAAGTTTTTAAATAATTCTGTATATTATTTAAATGGCGATATATAGCAAAATCTTTAGAATGAGGAGGTCAATATATAGAAGCTAGTCTTACCATGTGTCCGTCCCTAAGCTACTCCCAAAACAAGATCGTAGTGCGTAGTCGTATCTTTCTAGATCGACACAGCTTGTATCCATCTACTTTCCCGCTAAAACAGGGTATCATACGTTTTTCTGCGACCATTGGATGGATTTCAGTCAGGGGCTTTCCTATTCTTATGGAGCCTCCTGGATAACTGTTCGGCTCCAGGAGTAACCGAGGACTTGCTGCGCCATATAACTCTGCCATACTCCGTTCTTTCCCCTTCCTTTCTTTTGGGTTACCGAAATGTCTCTTCTGAGTAAGCTTACCAACGATTCAGAATGATTAGCAGCTTTAAAATAGCTTCGGATCCCTATAGTGATATAAGTTCTGCCATTAGAAATGGCAATAAAATTTTGTTGACGGCACTGAAGGAGCCCAAATGATCTAACACATCTCCTCTTATGTCACTTTCACCTTCAAAGGCTCTTGCTGAGCCCCCTGTGGGGAAACATTCCCCAGGATATAGTATATGTAGGTATGACCAAACTCTTCGAGGGAAGTCCGAAATATGTGGAGGGTTCATCTTGCTATAATCGACTTTTAAGAAGCACAGGCAAATGACCTGACCCAGCTGCTCCAAAGCTCTCAAAAAGATTACTGTATCCGGGAGCGCGCAAAACCAACTGCATTAAAAAACCATCCCCATCTCGGCTATGTTTCTACAAACTAGCTGCTGATCCAGCAGATAACTAAATTAGACTGGGCCCCAGGGAGTTTCGTCACTTGTCAAAATAGCAATGTTGGCAATATTAGCGGTCTTAAAAACATTCAAACCTCTAAACTGTGCGAACTGGCATCCTCGAGTGAATTTCAGTTCACAGCACCTTGGCCAACCCAACCCAACACCCTGACATTGCGGATCTTCAACGAGGCGAACAAATAGAACCTCACGCTGACAGTGTTGCATAGGGGTACTTCGACAAACTTAACGAGTCTAAAAAGGGATAATACAGCAGCACCCATACCTTTCCCAGTCCTTCGCGATGCCGGCTGCCATCAAGGTAGGATGTAGCTTGCGCCCTGCGCCGACGATGTTCAAGGAAGCAGCTGTTTTTGTGGCCCAGCTGTCGCCTGGGCATGGCTGTTCTTGCAGGAGTTCAGCGTACGTTTGAAAGCTAACGTAAGTCGCCTAATTCTATGATAAATTTTCGGGTGTTTTTTCTGTCTGTTCTTGCGGAAAATACGTCTCGTTGCCCTCTTCAGTTCCCTTTAATGATCACAAAAACCAGTGATTGTCTCAGGGTCGCTAGTATCCTATTACTTCTTCGGCGTCGGCAATTGATTAGCGGTTCCACTGCTCGCGCATGTTGCATTTGTGCGCTCGAGTGGAGAATAAATTGGCCTTCTGTTGTGATTTCAGATGTTAGGCGTTGAGATTTCCTTGCATTGTTGGACGCATCTTAGCAGCAAAAAGATAGTAACCAGAGTCCATGGTTGACCTCGGAGTATACACACGTCTAAAACACGGTAAGCGTGCCTTCCTTCTACCACCATATGATCGATTTTGTTTCTCGTTTTTCGATCTGGAGATAGCCATGTAGCTTGATGGACTTTTTTATGCTGGAATCTAATACTGCATACTACCATCTTACGGGCCCCGGTGAAGTCATTAAGCCTTAGTCCGTTATCGGTCGTTTCGTCGCGCCAAAGATCCCTCCCTTGAAAAAAGATGGCATAGAAAATCGCCAACACGATTTTGATATCATGACGGGGAAACGATCGAATGTACGCTCATAGAAGAGATCCTTGGACTCCTCGTACTTCTCTTCCGTCGGGACACATGGACGCAGATGAGCGAGATATTGAAGAATCCTGTTTCGATTTTGGATTGCGGCTAGATGTTCGCAGACGGTGTGGACAACAGTATTCAGCGACGAAGTCTCTTCTACCACAAATCCAACACTAAATTAAGGCTCCTTGACGTGACAGCTGTAGTAGACGTAGCAAGGCTCCACGCCCCGTCCATCGCATTTCTTCGATGGCGGTGATGTCAGCCTTTCTCGTCCTTAGAACATCAACTAGCCGGGTGAACGCACCTTCCCCATTAAGAATTCGGATTTTTCCACGTGCATACCCTCAAACCGTAGTTTCACGTTTTCAGCGTTCGTCACCAATAGAAGGGGGTCTCATCCGAGGCACATTTTTCGTAAATTTGTGCAGTTGTTTCCTTTTTTGAAAACGTATGCTTGGAATGAGATTTAGGTGGGTGCACTTCAAATGCTATTAGGAGCTTAACCAATCAGACAACTTAGCTAATCGTAGATAAGTATCATAAGAAAATAAAAGCAACCACTATTGACTTTCTTCATTGCATTAATACTTGCGCATTGTTTTCGCATAGCAACAGACTAATTCTTGTTTTATATTTCGATTTACAGGTGAGCGCCCAGAAGCGATGCAAACGAATTCTGCACCCACATCGCGACACAGCGCTGCCGCCCAGCCAACCAAACTAATCAGCGCGATAGTCGGTGCATTCGTTTTATTACAAATATTAACATTTTGTTGCAACAATACAGGCAACGTGAGCGAACATAAGATTTACGAGCAAAGTAAAAACAGCCTCCATAGGATGGCAGCTTGCAACAGCCAAAGCAATTGTAAAACACACCCACCCAGCAGCACGCAACCACAGCCGCAGTTACAGCGACAACCACAGCAACAGCCACAGCAGCAAGTGCAGCAGCCATATCAAACGTTCGGTCATAGAGTTGCCACATTGCTTGCCATGGCCTTGTTGCGCTGCACCAATGACACCACTGTTGACAGTAAACTTGCGCTCTCAAGCGAACACCGAATACAAGATGATGCAGCCGAGGATGTTACTCAACAGCATCACCACCAACAGTTCCACCAGCGTCAGCAGCCATTGCTGACTCAACAAACTGTTTTGTACTGTGATGTTGCTCTCAAAGCATGGTCGACTGCGCGGTGATAAACTAGTTAATCAGCAATAGGGCGAGCGCGGTTACAACCTAGTAATGTTGGAGTAAGGACGGTTGAGCGGCTACACACATACAAAGTTGAACAAACGGCAGTGGAGGTGATTGCAGTTGTGCGCGATTTGCCTGTGACTCGCTCGGTTGTAATGCTGACTGTATGGGCAAAGGCCCATCCCCAAGTACACTGCACATTTCAAGTGGGGAAATTTATAAAACTTGGCGCGGCTAATTACAAAGTATACGCGTACATTTTTATATACATATGCATGTAAAATACATACGAACAGGTGTGCTTATGTACATATTTACCTAAGTTAGTTATGCATAAGCAAAGTAATGAGAAATCATATACAGACTGGGATGCCAGTGAATAAATTTAACCGGATGGTTAGTGTGTAAAGCGAATACTTGAATAGATAAACTAAAAGTTATACTTAACACGTATGTAATAAGAAATTTAAATATTTTAAATAAGATGTAATACTCGTTATGTATAAACAAACATGTAATATATGTATACAAAATTTATAAAATGGCACAAAAAAAACACCGAGACACGTAAATTTAATTTTGGGTTGTAGATTACGGATCTGTGCACCATATTTCTTGAGGGTAAAAAATAAGGTAAATATTCAAGAAAATCCCAGACCCCAAAGCACCCAAAGCATAGAAACTCACAAAAATATATACTTTCATTTATTTATTTATAACCTACAGTGATATTTGGTAACCAATTCGTGCCCATAAATCCAAAAATTAGAGTATCGATTTTGGGGGCTTATTCTCTTGGATTGACCTTTTCCACTTGTTTGTATGATTAGTGTGAAAGTCAGCCATGGGTAATTGCGCTTGCTCAATTGTTTTGGCGCTAGCTCAATAACGCCAGCGCCACCTGTGGTGTCAGCGCACTAACATAGCGCAATAGCGCAGTGTACTGAATTGAACACGGCACCATCTGAGTTTCACCACAGTACCCATCGTCATACAGTGCAGTACACCATACAGTCATACAGTGGTGTCATGTCTATTATTTCAATAATTTTCGGCGCTGAGCAACGTTTGTACCGCCAACTGAATTTAATTGCTAGGAATGTAACTAGTAAATGCGATATTCTATCATTCTTGAGTAAAAGCTTTAAATTTGCGTTCTCAGCACTCAAATGCAAAAACAAAGTACGTGTAAATTTTCAAAGAGTTAAGGCGAATTGTGTGTGTGCATCATATGTTGCTTGGTGTTAATGGCGCTGGCGCTTTCCATATACTGGTGTTGGCGGGGCAATTCCGGCTACGGTGTTAACGCAATTGCGCCGCGCAGCGCAGAGTTATCCATGCCTAGTGAAAGTGTTAGTTGACGCATCGCTCCGAAAAGTAAAAATGTAATGCTAAAGTTTCAAAGGACGCCAAAATCCATAGGGCCGATCGATTTTAATGCGTTTTTGTTCTACAGGTGAGTTCTATATAAGGTATGATTTTAAAGATTTCTAAAAAAATTTTCAAATGATAAAAGTATTTAATGAAATATTGAAGTAAATAAAACCACTTTAAAGAGAAAGTCAAAAGTCATTTTCCATTTTTACGAATCTATTTATTAAAATTTTTTGGAAAAATTTTAGGTATGCAGTTTTGTACATCATTTAATTTTATTAGGTTAAAGACCAAATTTTAAACGCTATAAAATCGCGTTGACTTTTAATATTTTTTCATTTTGCTGACAGTGCTAGGAACTTTACTCCATATAATAGTAATTGACGAGCACACCTACATAATTACTGTCGAAGACTATGAAGATTGAAGTGGTCGAAGTTAGTTTTTCTGCCAACCCTGCCTTACCCTAAGGAGAAATGTGGCGAACCGACTTTACTTTTTTATCTTACTGCCAGCAGAAAATCTTGACATTTTGCTCTAGAACCATTTTTCGCATTGGGCCAAGATGAAAAAACTTCCCCAATTGCCTCTCTACTGTGCGAGGTTGCGCCAGTTGTACAGGGTGCTGAGTCGAAGGATGTTTTCACTGGAGTCGGGTCATCCATGCGTATCCAGCCTTATCGTTGTATTTTTATAAACTCAACTAGGGACATGCCGTTAAAAAGCTCTTCTTCTTCTTCTTTTTTGGCGCTGTAACCGCCTAAGCGATTATGGCCGAGTTCAGCAAAGCACGCCAGTCGTTTCTCGTCTGTGCCAAATGACGCCAATTGGAAACGCCAAGTGAAGCCAAGTCCTTCTCCACCTGATCTTTCTATCGCAGTGGGGCCTCCCTCTTCCTCTGCTACCACCAGCGGGTTCCGAGTTGAATACTTTCAGAGCTGGAGCGCAGGTGTCCATCCGAACGACATGACCATGCCAGCGGAGCCGCTGTATTTTAATTCGCTGCACTATGTCGATATCGTTATAAAGCTCATACAGCTCATCGTTCCATCGTCTGCGGTACTCGCCTACTATAGAGCGTGGTTTTCGTAGGTCAAGAGAGGACTTTGCTCCTGAATTGCCTACTCAGTCCAAAGTAGCACTTGTTGGCAAGACTGATTCTACGTTGGATTTCGATGCTGACATTATTGTCGGTGTTAATGCTGGTTCCCAAGTAAACAAAATTCTCTACTGTGCTGACTCTTTGTTTGATGACAGGAGATACTTCTTCTTGTCCTCGTTTACCGCTAGACCCATTCGCTTTGCTTCTTTATCCAACTTGGAAAAGGCGGTTCAGTTCTGCAGCTCTTATTATCTTCTCCAACATCAGATTAAATAAGTCACATGAAAGGGAGTCGCCCTGTCTGAAACCCCATTTTGTGGCGAACGGCTCGGAGAGGTCTTTCCCAATTCTGACGGAGCTGGTGGTATTGCTCAACGTCATTTTGCACAGCCGTATGAGTTTTGAGGGGATGCCAAATTCAGACATAGCGGCGTATAGGCAACTCCTTTTAGTGCTGTCAAAAGCGGCTTTAAAGTGTACGAATAGGTGGTGAGTGTCGATCCTTTTCTCGCGGGTCTTTTCCAAGATTTGGCGTATGTTAGATTTGCCAGGCCTAAAATACACCGATAAGGCCCAATCAGTTCACTGACGGTGGGCTTCAGTCTTTTACACTTAAATTCCAGCCGTCGGGCATGCGTTCATCTGACCATATTCTGCACAAGAGTTGATGCATGCACCTTATCAACTCCTCGCCGCCGTTCTTGAATAGCTCAGCTGGCAGGCTGTCAGCTCTAGCGGCTTTGTTGTTTTTCAGCCGCATTATTGCTATACGTACCTCGTCATAGTCAGGCGGTGGATCGTCGACTCCATCATCATCGACTGCGGTCTCGGGTTCTTCTTCTCCACAACTTTTCGTGCTGCTACCATTTAGTAGGGCGGAAAAGTGTTCCCTCCATAACTTAAGTGCGCTCTGGACATCAGTTACTAGGTCGCCATTATTGTTCTTACAGGAGTTCGCCCCGGTCTTTAAACCTTCCGTAAGTCGCCTACTCTCTGGTAAAATTTTCGGGCATTCCTCCTGTCTGCCAGCACTTCAAGCTCTTCGCACTCACGTATTTCGGCCTCTCTCTTCTTATTGCGACAAATACGTCTCGTTTCCCTCTTCAGATCCCTATAGCGGTCCCACATAGCGCGCGTTGCGCCCGATCGCAGCGTGGCCCTGTAGGTGGCATCTTTTTTCTCTGCAGCTTTCTTACACTCCTCATCATACCAGTTATTATTTCGGGCTCGCTGAAATCCGACTACTTCTTCGGCGGCGGTACTTAATGAGCGGGAAATGTGGTTCCCCTGCTTGCATATGTCGGTTTGTTGAAGAGTGGTCTCTGAGAGCAGATGTGAGTCGAGTAGCGAAAGCGCTGGCTGTCTGTTGTGATTGCAGCTTTTCGACGTTAAGCTTTCCTTGCATATTTGGGCGCACATTTTTTTCTGCACAGAGGCGGGTGCGTATCTTGGCTGCAACATTTAAAAGCTCTTACGCCGCGAAAAAAAACATCGAATTTGTTGCAAACTGAAACTGTCTTCATTTGGCGCCAAACGATCATTTGCTTACTTTTACTTAATTAAATTTCTTACAATTGTTCAATCTAATGTAGTTTCAAAAGTGTTAAAAATAATAATTTTTCTGTTGGAAATTTTCAAAGTTTCTCTTTTCAGTAGAGTTCGTCTAGAGCTATAAAAGTTGGGTATAATAGTTTTCTCAAAAGCCCTCAAAGCCTTCTCATCTTTGTTGAATTCCTTTTGCACTATTACATACCCTTGTGTTTCAATATTTCCTAGTTGACAGAAAAGGATACTCAACTAAGTTTAGCGCCTTCCAGCGTTTATTTTTTATTTATGAACACACAATGTAAATAATGTTTTATATAAAAAATGAGTGAAAATATATTTCTAAAACTACTAGAAAATACAATAGATAATAATTATAACTGATGGCATTTAGATGTACATACTTATATAATATATACACTTAATTTTGTATGTTATTTCATAGCATTAAATGCAAGACATTTATTTGCAGTACATCTGTACCGAAAGTACATTTCCATTGTTCGTCGAATAGAGATTCGCAATAAAGTGTTTAATATACTTATACTTATACATACATATATAACCGTTAACTACTGGTGGCTGGGTGGGCTAATTGAAGTGACAATCTACATATATTCAATAACTGCCCATGACCAGAACCTCAATCAAAGTAAAAGTCTGTACTTTAACTGCAGTTCGAGGGTTCGAAATATAAGCGATGAATACGTTTCTAAAAAGTCATTTTTGAAGTTAGTTTGTAATACCGCTCACTTCAATTGGTGCACCCGGCTTTTATAGCTGTTAATATTCTAATTAATATAAAATAGGTATGAAACTACAATGATGAATTCTAATAAATTTATTCAAATAACTGAAATGCGTTTATGTCTATCTTTTCGTAAGTACTTACAAGCTTTTCCATAAATAAATATAGTTATAAACTATTTTCACTTCACGGAAAACCAAGAATAAACAAGTAATTTAAAGACAATTTTTTTTTAAGATAAGCTTTTATTAGTGATTAATAAAAAATCGCCACTCGCGCCACCTAACGGTTAATTTTTTTTTGGAATTTTTTCTTGCCATTTAATTAATACACGTTCTAAATATAAAATAAATCGGACCATTAATACAGGCCTTCTAAATATCCCGACTCCAGCGTGGTTGGACTTTTTTGCGTGGTTATTCCTTTTCATGTAGGTAATTTTCTTCAAATATCTTGATACCCACGCCACCTAGCGGATAAATTCATCTTTCATGTTGCATTGTCAACAGTTTCTGAGCTAAGTTTAAAGTTTCAAGTCTCTGGTTAATCGGGAATTTGGTTAAAAATTTATTGCAAGATTTGATTACACGCAAATGAAAAATAATAAAAGCTTTTTAGAATAAATTCTAAAATAGAGTTACGAGTGATCTCATAACAATATACTTACATATATGTATACATATACGATTTAAAATTAAGGAAAATGATAGAGCCTTTCCTGAGTTTAACTATAAGACCAATAAGAAGAGAAATTCTCTTAACCTCACTGCTACCATATGTCAAAATTACGGTAAGTGAACACTTAGAACAAATAAATATTAATCGTATATTTTTAGTGCTGAAACACAAGGTTGAACTTCGGAACTTCACTTAGTATTGTATACGAAAGTACTTCATACTTTTGACTTGACTAAATTCTAAATATTTGCTATTTTGTCAGAATACAATCAAAGATTTCAAGACTATTTCAGATCTCTGAGGCCAATTCTCGATGTTAGAGATTTTTGGGACTACCTCGGGATCTCTGGACTATTATCGGTCTTTTGGACTACTTCCCGAGGCTAGCTGAGGTAAGGTGAGTTGAAGTGAGTGACTTACAGAGTTGAGTTGATGTGAGTTGAATTGAGGGGAGTTGAGTTGGAGTGAGGTGAGTTAAGGTGTAAATTGCCTTAGTTTTAGCTTTTCCTTAATCTTTTAGTGTTGAGTATATACGTATCTAGCCATTCACTTAATATATTATTTAGTACTTTAGTGGGAGTATTTTTGATATCTAAAGTACCTAAGCGTCTGATAAATACTTTCATTTTTTACCTACGTATACCTGTGTTTTCACCTAGCATATGTGCGTATGTTCACAGGTAAATTGAAGTTTAGTTTTAAATATTGCACCGAATTGCCTAATTAACCAAAACCTAGATTGCGATTGACTTTAAATCATTACTAAAAACGGTTAGAGGGTTAAAGACATAAGAACTTAAGTATGCCCCTCACACTATTGTCGCAACAATAGGTAAATTTGTCACAATAGATTGAACAGTTGTACTAAAATAGAAAAGGCAGGTTATATAAAATTAACGCTCACTAACTCATTTCGCAATCTGATAATCTCGATTGGAGATTGGATTGGCTAGCAACAGCATGACTAACAAAAAGTAGAGTTTTCAGAAATAAGTAAGTCTTAAAAATTTTAGACAAATACTTTAATGGATCATATCGACGCCTCCAAACCATACTATGCTAAGCCTGACTAAATCTAAGGTGACTTAGCATGGTATGGTTTGGACGCGTCGGTATATGTACCTTATAAAGGAATTTTAAATATTATGAACCCCATTGCTTAGCTTGCCCACTCTTACTACCGAACTAAACCATATGGAGAGCTTATGGGAACTGATTGTAGCCAGATGTACATTGAAAATTAATAGTACGGAACAATTGAAGAAACAAAAATGGCAAATTGCAACACTTGGCGTCGTGCAAAATCCTATTAACTCCATTCAAAACCGAATTTATAAAATAGCTAGCATATACCCGGACTGCTTCGACAATGCAAAACTAGTGTTGAAAAGCATAAACAGTTTGTGAAGTAAAAAATTATTAGTTTAGGTTGAAACGTCTAAAGAGCAGAACCCTTTTTACAGATAGGCCAAGATTAATAGCGCCTTACATATCTATATACTATTCTCTTTTGATGCCATTATTTACATCTGGAAGATCTCTGCAAGCGTGCGTAATCTCCTTTTATATTCTTAAAAGAAAAACGTTGACCAAAGCGTCAACCTCTTTTGTTATGTCATTTTAGCCAATACAAGTCCTTATTACGAAGTTCAAGAGCACAGATGTACATACATACGTTTTATGTCATACAACGGCCAAGTATCCTTGCGGTTCCACAGCACGAAAGAATTTTCCCGTCCAAATAGGGTCATTGATATTGCTGCCGTGTTCTTTCTTGGAAGGATGTGGTCGAATCTTTCCTTTCTCATTCATCATCTTTGCAATTCCTATTTATCAAATTTGATAAATTGGTAACTTGTTTTTCAATTTGTTAAGTACAGGCTCCTTCGGATTCCACATAAGGAAGTGGCCGGTAGGATTATTTGTAGGGAAGTATAATTTTCTGTTAAAATTTAAGAGCAACGATGACCGTTCCCTATTATATAAAGAGGTAACCCTGGAAGTTTATCAGAGCTAAAAGTTTTCCAGCGCCCATTGCTTACTAGAACGGTGTGATCTCTAATAACCTGTTCAACTGGCTAAATTCGTCAGCTTTGCCTAGTTTGTCTATGTGTGAGTCTGAGGCTGTCAGGACTGTCTCCAACGTTGATTTTTTAGATATTTGCGGCCACTTGTTGATATACATATGTATATTGGACAGTGTATTGGCCATAACTAAATAGCCATGTAGGTTTATACGGTCATCCGAGTAATAATAATAATATATAAACATTTTGGCGAATGTTCGAAAATGACCTTCGATATCCAATATGCATATCGAACTGAGAACGAACTCATAACCAACCTTATTTTTCCAACGTTCATAGTGCATTGGAAATACATTCGAGATGGGTTCGAAAACTATAGTAACAAGAGAGGAAGTGAAATCCAGCTCATTTCCGAACGGAAATAAAAGAAAATACCTCTCTCTCATTAAAATTTCAATTCGATAATGGGCTGGATTTCCAATTTATAACGAAGAAAAAATACATTGGATAACGAAGGTTCCATTTTGCTGGAGAATGGCCTAGTTCTCGAATCGAATACTAATCTATTCCACATTAGCCCAATGTTTATTGGGGAGCCTGATAATCCTCTGCTGCAGTGAAGTGTATCCATGACATTGTGAATGATCGGATGCTTTCAGTGGTTCTGTGGGATGAGCCTTGTAGGGATGGAGATTTATATCTAAGTGCATATTATGTGACATAGTTAAAAGAGTAGCAATTCCTTAAAACGACGCGTAATCGACCAATTTGTTTTTGTTTTTCAGCCACGCTTAAGTGTTATGGTGTTGTGGCTTTCAACACTAGTGCAGGCATAAAAATTATAACTAAATGGAACGCTTAAAACAAAAAAAAAAAAAGGAAAAGCTTGGTGTGGGATTTTAGCTTTATGATATCTGAACTTACGATATTTGATATCTACCCATTGTCTTCGGATATATCTACATAATTTTTGGTAATTTTTTGTTGCATTTGGTAACTTTTTCCGGTGATTTTGGTAAAAAATATGATTTTGGCAACACTCGTCGTACCAGTGGTTCCTTCGGGCTTGCTGAAATTCAACCACTTATTCGGCGGCGTTACGTAATGAGCGAGAGGTATGGTCCCACCACAGGAATGATAGAATACAATATTGCGCATTCCCGGCGACGAAGTCATATCTCAAGTAAAAGTAAACAAAGCTGAATAGGAGGATAAAAGAAAATGTGAGAAGAGTAAATTTTCTTGATATTCCAATTTTTCTATGGTATTTTAATTGCTTTAAATTGATAAAATATATACATAATTGGTAATAACAATTAATAGAGTAAATGTGAAAAACTGTGATTTTAGTGAAAGTATTAGTGAATCTCAGGGTATTTAAAGTTTTTGAGGCGTGGTTTGCTCTTAAATGAATATTGTCAAGGTCAGCGGTTTGCGGAATGTGTCATCTTCTGTTCACTACATCGTGGTATGTATATTCCCAGTGAGAAAATAGGGAATGCATTTGCTTTTTCTACCATGAAAATATAAGCGGCCGGGTAATGTGTAGATTGTGTAGTTTGGAAGCCACTAGCATGACAAAAAATTTCTGAGCAAACTTTAAATACGGACGCTTTTCTTCTTTTGTTTTTTCTATTTATACATTTATAAAATAACACGCGAAACATTACTTTCCTAGGGCATCTATGTTTTAAGAATCATTAATAACTGCATGCATAAACGGTTGGGTTTTCGATTACCGTCTGTATTATTATGCATTACCTTTTCACACTGGGTTAGTTTGTTGAAGAGTGCTCATCGAGAGAAGTTGTGAGAGTTGAGTTGCAAACATGCCGGCAGTCGTTTGCGATTGAAGCTTTCGACCAGGGTTGCCACTGACGAAAAAAAATATTTACCATCCACTTGAAAAAAATCTACCAAATCTGGGAAATGTCTACCAATAAAATTTTTATTATTATTTTAATAAAAACTATAGTTTTGTTATTTTTTTATTTATTTTAATTAAAACTATAGTTTTTTTATATTTTTTTTGTTATTTCAATAAGAATTAAAATTGTTTTTAAGAACTTTTTATTTAACTAGTTATACGGTATTTGAGTCATATTATTGGCATATTCTCAATTTCCTTCAACCAAAATCGGGAGTGAGGGAACTAAAGGCAACAATGAAACCTCATTATTTGAAAAACTTCAACTCGAGTTGTTATAGACAAATACAGTGACTCAAAAAGGTGATTTTTTCTAATATTCGCAATATTTTTCGAGTAAAATTTTTTTATTGCTTTAACTAAATCCATAAAAATCGAGGATTCAAACTATATACAACATATAGAAAAATTCCAAAAATTTTCGTCTAAATTTCGAATTTTTTACTCTGAATTTTTAGAACAATTTAAGGTAGGGAGTTTTAAAGCAAATACTATTTGATTATTGCCAACAATGTGCTGCTTAAAATTCCCGTTGATTTTTTTTATTTTTTTCCATTGATAAAAAATGGCTTTGATTTATTTTTTTTTTTGCGAACAATCATAGTGCGTAATTACATACCTGTTAATTTTTTCTTTATATTTAAATAATCATTTAAAATATTTAGGCAATAAAAAGCTCCTCGGGATTCCAGTAAAATTAGTTTTGAATGGAGCGCGATATGTTCGCCTTATATCGATATACATTTATACGTATGTAATTATATAAAAAGTATACAAAGAAATTTATAATATATTTAGAGATAACTACGAAAAATAAATCGGGAACGGAAAGTTCATCAAAAATCTTCCAAAATGAGAAAAAATTTACCTTTTTACCAACCCAAATTTTTTCTACCAATTTTGGTAACAATTTACCAAAGTGGCAACCCTGCTTTCGACGTTGAGCTATCTTTCTGTTATTTGGTGCTCATTTTTTGTGCGTTTCTGTATTGCAATAAGATAGCGTGTTCCGAGTCGATGTTTGGTCATTAGGGCGTACGTATGTCCAAAATATTGAACGAGTGTCTTCCGCCTATCACAATGTGATCGCTTTCGTTTTATGTCTTACTATGTAGAGAAAAACAGGTGATTTGATTTGAAACTGATCATCCTCGGTCAGGCTTTTTGGTCGTTTTTATTGGAATTGGTTTTTACTTGGTACGCGTTTCAAGATATACAGGGTGTCCCAAAAGTAACGTGCCAAACTTTAGGGGAAGTTAGGTGGGGGGGTGAGCTCCCTGATAAACAAAAAGTTTTCAGGTAAAAGTGCCACCGTTTTTGAAATATTTACATTTTTTCGAATTTAAAAAAAATCGTGCCTTTTCATGTGTTTTCTTTAACTGCAACTACAAACCGGGCAATACTTAGTAAATTTTTTATGTAAAATACTTCCAGATAGTTGCCTCTCCATACTCAAATGCAATGTAGTTAAAATATATTAAGGAACCATCATAAAATTAGGACTATTTCTGGATTTTTAACTTTTTGATATTTTCTTCCCCAAATTTGACTATCTCGGGTGAAAAAAAAAATGTATTGAGCTATAACCTTACGTTACATAAAAAAATTGCTCATTTAAAAAAGATTTCAGAAAGGTGCCCCACTTACTGCTTTGAATAGAAAAAAAAAAGTTATAGCCGCTTTTGTGGGTAAAGGACTGAGACACGCTAGAATGTATTTAATAGATTTAAATTAAATTTGCTCTTGTTACCGTCAAATGACATGCTAAATAGTACAAAGGTACATAATTACTTGCTTCTGACATTATTTTATGTTACTTACCGGAATTCGGACTAGAGTCTATAACAAGGGCTATATCTATCAATATTTTGTGTGAAGGATGGGTTCACGTGAAATAAGATATACATGAGTTGTTTGAAGAAAAATTAATTCATTTATTGATAAAATATGCTCAAATTGGCAATATTCTACTCTAATACAAGCTCGGCACCTTTTAAGAAAAGACGCTTTTAGAGATCTTAAACTCAATTGGGCTATCTCAGCAGCAGCTCCATTTATTTGTTCCCGCCCCAGTAGAAAAAATCTAATGGACTCAGGTCTGGCGATCGAGCGGGCCACGTGATTGGCCCGTATCGTCCAATCCATCGGCGATGATAAGTTTTGTCTAAATGAGCTCTTACTTCACGCCCGTAGTGAGCAGGGCACCCGTCATTTTCCAGCCATAGTCTTCGCCGCAGGTTTAAGGGTACATCCTCCAAAAGAGTTGGAAGCCGTTCCTGAAGGAACTCTAAATAACTGTGAGAGTTGAGCGTTGGCGGCAGTTCCACAGGTCCCAATATTTGACAATTAAAAATACCGCACCATAAATTTATTTTGTACCGGTACTGCGAACGATCTTCTCTCATTTCGTGAGGATTGTCTATCTGCCAACTGTGAAGGTTATGTAAATTAAAATAACCATCACGTTTGCATGATGATTCATCGCTCCAAATTATTTTATTAAAAAAGTTGGGGTCTGATTCATGCATTCGCAACATTTCACGGCAAAATCTAACCCTCGACAGGTAATCTCTTTCCTGTAGAGCCTGAACACGTTGAATGTGGTAGGGATGAAATCGATGGTCTTTTAAAGCTTTGTGAACTGTAGTTTTTGGTATTCCCGTCCGTCTTTCCATCATTCTCACTGAAGTCGATGGAGCCAGTTCCACTTCCTCTAACACAGCTTCAACATCTACCGTTGCAGGACGTCCTGTTTCGCCGCCACGCCTTCCAGGTATGCGACCTTAAAAAAGTGAAAAATGATAGTTAACAAGCAAGCAAACAAGAAAGGTGTAAAAATCACTTACCTTCATATATTTCTCTATGGGTCCGGGCGAATACTTCACGACCCGGATGTCGACGATTGGGGTATCGCTTTGCATAGAGTCTTTGAGCAGCTCTGGCATTACAGCAAGCTTCACCGTAAATTAGGTGAATATCCGCATATTCATGCGACGTATACTGCGTGTCTGTCATAGTATTAATAACACAATGTTCGAAGGGTCCAATTTCACAAAATCCGCTTTCACTAATTCCGGTAAGTAACACAAAATAATGTCAGGAGCAGATAATAATGTACCTTTGTACCATTTAGCCTGTCATTTGACGGTAACAAGAGTAAATTCAATTTAAATCTATTAAATACATTCTAGCGTGTCTCAGTCCTTTTCCCACAAAAGCGGCTATAACTTTTTTTTTCTATTCGAAACAGTAAGTGTGGCACCTTTCTGAAATCTTTATGAAATGAGCAATTTTTTTATGTAATGTAAAGTTATAGCTCAGTACATTTTTTTTCACCCGAGATAGTCAAATTTGGGGAACATAATATCAAAAAGTTAAAAATCCAGAAATAGTCCTAATTTTATGATGGTTCCTTAATATATTTTAACTACATTGCATTTGAGTATGGAGAGGCAACTATCTGAAAGTATTTTAAATAAAAAATTTACTAAGTATTGCCCGGTTTGTAGTTGCAGTTAAAGAAAACACATGAAAAGGCACGATTCTTTTTAAATTCGAAAAAATGTAAATATTTCATAAACGGTGACACTTTTACCTGAAAATTTTTTATTTATCAGGGACCTCACCCCCCCAACTACCTTCCCCTAAAGTTTGGCACGTTACTTCTGGGACACCCTGTATGGTTATACATTATTTAACAAGGTAGCAAGTATATTTGAAACTATATTAAAAATTTAAATTTCTTAATTAAATTATATTAGCTTTTTAAGCAAGCTACAGTTATCTATAAAAATATCCTATAGGTGTTTAAAACCTAATGTCAACAAAATGTTGTCTAACTCCGTTCAGCCGTTTCAGTCTGGAAGAGGAACAAGCATACTTATACGGTAGACAAACGGGCTCGATTATATGCATAACCACACTTTATTTGATTTGACTCATGCATTTTCCTTTTTAATATGCGCATAAG
>NW_023458564.1:2230179-2233313 GCF_013731165.1 Rhagoletis pomonella | reverse complement strand
AATATCATATCAATTAATATCATATTGTAGATGGTATTTTGGCACCAAATGTTTCTACTAATAAAGTAGCAGTTTATTAATGCAATAACATTTTGGATAACATTAATAGAATGTATATTCTTATAGTGCATAAATAGTGAAAAATCCAAATTTAGAATAGTTACTGGAGCGAAGAGTTGGAAAGCATACAAAATAATTTTAGTATGTACAGTGCAAGGCGAATCTATACAAGGTGGTTTATCAGATCCGATGATTTCACGACGACTTTGTACCTTTTGTCTAAATGATGTGTTTGCTGCGATTTTGTTTTGTACTGATTGCCAATGTGCGTATAATTTGTTGTTGTAATTTTTGTTTTTGTTCCACCTTGTATAAATTCGCCTTGGTTCCCCAAAGTTGTTGAATAAATCTGCTGTGTGAGTCAGCTTGTGAAAGGAAAAGCAAATAAATTGTACTCATTATTTATTAAAACAGTTTACATATTCTGCTCCCGGTTACAAATAAAGATTATACCTAATACATATGTAAATACATACATATCTGAATTTTTGATTGTTATGTGCAGTTTCTTATTTCGAAATTTTCACTCAATCAGCAAATATTTATCCGCTTGCCCGTTTCTTGGTGATCATGCATACCTACTGCTAAAATGCATGCATATGCATCCATACATATATAGTATGTACATATGTACACAAGTTGTGAATGTTTTTACATTAGGCTGAATCGATTTTGTTTGGGGTAAAATACTGATATCATAAATGTGGAGGTTTGTGAATGACTGAGCGCGTAAGTATGCTTGTTCCTCTTCCAGACTGAAAAGGCTGAACGGAGTTAGACAACATTTTGTTGACATTAGGTTTTAAACTCCTATAGGATATTTTTATAGATAACTGTAGCTTGTTTAAAAAGCTAATATAATTTAATTAAGAAATTTAAATTTTTTATATAGTTTCAAATATACTTGCTACCATTAAAAGCTTAGATCAAATTAAGTTAGTTAAATAATGTATAACCATATATCTTGAAACGCGTAACAAGTAAAAACCAATTCCAATAAAAACGACCAAAAAGCCTGACTGAGGATGATCAATTTCACTTAGGCTCAAAGCATAGTTGTCTGCAGCGTTATACTATGTCTCCAATGAGAGATTTATCCATTAAGATTTAATAAATCCAGTTGCTAAATCACAACCGTCTCCATTACCACAACGAGATATGTTTGACGTTCACATTTTTGAATATTTGACGTTTGCTTATGTATGATTTTATAAATACAGTTGCGGACATTGATATACAGACAGATAAAAGGAAGGTACCAAGCGGAATTTCATTATATGAATTCTGAATATTATTCGTGGTAAATATGTATGTATAACATATAGCTTGGAAAGTGTAAAGAATGGTACCATATTCCGAATCATTTTCCAGAATTTAAGAAAAATTATCAAAACGGTAAAAAACATTTGCGGAAAGAAAAATTTTTGTAGAACTCTCTTATTCATAGGAGGGCACCGAAAATCCAATCGTGGACCTTTGGCATATCATGAATACGAACTGAGTTCTAGAGGATGTTCGGTGCAATGTTATCGAAGCAGAACCATTAGCGAAATTTATAAATTTTTTGTCGCAGCGTGTAAATGACTTATAGAAAGCGGAGAAGACTCTGCATGATATTACTATAAAACATTTCTTCTAAATTTTTAGTTTTTAAAATAATATTTTCTTAATTTATTACAACCAAAGTTATGTAAATATGTATTACTAAATTTCCTCCCAAACTAACAAAAATATAAAAATCTCTAAAAATACGAAAATTCATGTTGTTATGATAGGCTAGATTTCAATGTCCTCAACTGTATATTGAAAACACAAATGCAATTTGACTTATCGCATGTGAATTTGTGGTTGCCACATCCAACAAATTGTGCTTATTGATCAATATTATTGAAGATTTAACTTAAATCTACTGCCTTTCGAGATTTAATTTTATATGGTAAATCTCAAAAGATTTAACGTCAAATCTCGTCAGAGGGCTAAATCTTCATTAAATCTCACAATGGAGACATAGTATTAGGTTTCCTGATAAAACGATTCAGCAAATCACCTGTCTTTCTCTACATAGTAAGAGATAAATTGAAAGCGATCACATTGTGATAGGCGGAAGACACTCGTTCAATGTTTTGGACATACGTACGCCATAATGACCAAACATCGACTCGGAACACGCTATCTTGTTGCAGTACAGAAACGCACAAAAAATGAGCACCAAACAACAGAAAGATAGCTCATCGTCGAAAGCTTCAATCAGCGTTTCCAGGTTGACGTTTTTAACGTCATTTGGACGTTTTTTGTATCCTGTTGACGTTTGGACGTTTTTTGTGTAAAAAATTACGTTTTTTAACTTTACAGTAATTTTTCACTGTTACTAAATCTTGTAAGTAGAACTAATTTTGAATTATTTTCTTAATAAACTTTTACAAGCTTTGTTATTTGAAGCAGTTGCTTCAAAAAATATTTATTCTTTTTGACTTAACCCTTATCGATGCGCATAAAGAAAATGACACAATTAGTCGCATGGGGACCCTTATTGAAAATGTAATGAACGTAAAAAGGCTGAAATATTGCTATGTTCCTTCTAAGCAGAACGCAATTCAGCATTTTCGACTAACGACCACTTAACCAAATGTCTACAAGAAAAAAATATAAATATTAAAAATCAACGCGATTCTTTAGCACCTTAAAACTTGCACATTATTTACCTGGAATTTAATGGGCTATCAACCTCCATACTCAAAAAAATTCTAAAAAATCTTAATAAAATGTTGAAAATCTAGCTGAAATTTTGCAGATTTTTCATCATTTTTGCACAAAGTTTGAAATGTGGATTTATATTTTGTTTGTTATATAATGAGCCAGGCTTTTGTGGAAAAATAATAAACAAAAAAGGAACAGCCAAAATCGATGTCTTAATCAGCTGATCCCAAGTGTATGTATAAAATTATTTTTATATTAACGATCTCAAACCAGTTTAGAATGAATTTTAAATGTGACAGAGCAAATGACATTTTAATATACCTTACGTACATACAGGGTGTCCCAGAAGTAACGTGCCAAACTTTAGGGCAAGGTAG
>NW_023458564.1:2220951-2230079 GCF_013731165.1 Rhagoletis pomonella | reverse complement strand
AACCAATTGGTGATCAAACTCCAACCAATAACTTATTATTTGCTATACTAGTATGCTGTTTTGTAGCCCATTGAATTCTAGTACACCAGAGTACAAGATTCAATTGGCTAAAAATTACCGTTGATTTTTTAGATTTTTTCTGTTGAAGATGTTAAGGTTTTCTTCCATATAAAAATAAATTTGTGTTTGTAATTTTCAGAGTTTTTGAATCTTGTGCTTTATTCTACATACTCAGAATCTTTCTAGGAAATCGAATCGAAAAAGCTCGAATTTTTTACGAAAATTTGTAATATTACGTAAAGTTTGAAACTTGGATTTATGCGGGGTTTCTTAAAGAAAGAAATAAATAGCCAAAATTTAATAACTAAGAAATAGTATGTTAAAACTTGTCAAAATATGGTTCGGCTATAATTTTTCTGACCAGTGTATGTATGTATGTATATTTTACTTATAAATTTAGTAAATAAGGAAGAATTAATGAGAATATTAAAATAAACTTGACTTTATTTACTTCTTTTATTCCTGAGGTTATATTGACTTGGGCTTGCCTCGATTGAATCACTTAGGAACGCCACTGTATGGAATCAGGGAAAGCTAAATCGTGGACATTCTTAATCGAATATACTCTATCTCTTTCGCAGAATAAAAGGCAATTTCCATGAAATCCGATCCCTGGTGATCACATGCCATGTTCCGATTAGTATATCGATAACCCTGTTGATAACTGTGTCGATAAAAATTCCGATAACAATATCCATAAAATAAAATATACAGAAAAATACAACGATTACAAAATCGATTAATTCATCGATAAATATAACAATCATCAGTATCGATTATTGTACATATCGTTAACAATATAAATGACTAAAGCGATAACTAAATCAATTATTTAATCGATTATTATTCTGATAACACAATCCATTATTGTATCGATAACAATATCGATTATTATATTGTTTATTATATCGATTACAATAACGGTTATTCAATCAATAACAGTATCGATAACAATATCGATTATTTTATCGGTAGCAATATCGATTATTATGTCGATAAAAATATCGTTTTTTATATCGATAACAATATCGATCTTCATCCTCATCCTTTTCTTCATATTTATCTTTATTTTTGCATATTCCTCTTCACCTTTACCTTAAAGTGTTTAAATTTACTTTGATCTCCGTTTTTGCCTGTACCTCTAGGCATCTTTGTTTTTGTTTTTATTCTCAAACCGCTAAACCGCTGAGACCATTTCCATGTGTATTATTCCGCTTGAATTTGACAATTTACTCCCAACCAACCAACTGCCGCTAAAGAAGTTTACTTCATAAATTCAAGAAATGTTCTTACCCTTTCAGTTACCCTAATTCTTATGTATCTATCATTGTCTCCATTTTCGTCTTTATCTTCACTTTTGCCTTCTTTTTTTTGACTTCATCGTTATCATTTATTTCTTCATCTTCATATTTATCTTTATTTCAAAGCTTAATTTCAAATGTGAAGTGAAACAACATACCGAAACATGTTGCAGCAACATCTATACACAAATACGAAAATGTTTAAACGACGGTTTTGGCCGTAATTTTCAACCAATTGTGAAACGCTGCTCATCTACCTTTCCAATGGTTTTCTTGGTTTGGAAATCGGTTCGGTAGAATCACCAAACGAACGGAGACAAAATTCATGTTAGCGTATTAATATATAGATATATTGTTTTTCATAAGGGAGCTTTTTCTACTTGTAATACTTAAATATTGCAGTTCGTCCTATTTTTTGTCAATAATTTTAAACTTTTAAACTTTCAGCGCACTTACGATCTCCTTCTTCAAAATTGGAATGAAAGGTATTATATTTTTGTGACATTCTGAGTTTCACCTTGTTTGAAACGTTATCGTCAAAGAATGGAAACACTATCCCTTCATCTGACGAGTACCACAGATAATAGCAAGCTTTGACAACCACTCTCTTTGACAGTTCTTTATTAAAATTTATTAATGAATATCTCGCTGTCCGATTTTTTGTTCCGTTATCAGAGTTGCACTACTTAGGGTCTGTTTCTCAATGTCTGGTTAACACTAAATGCAGGTTAAATATCGTTGTCGACGTGATCGACTACATAACTTATAACAGCCAGTCGATAACGATGATTAACCTGTAGTTAGTGTTAACCAGACACCTCGACCTCGAGCCGGCAAAATACTAAATTAAAAGTTTTTTATTTCCACTCACTCGCATCGGTTAATTTTTTTTTCTCAAATACCTGAAATGTTTTCATTTTTTATACAGTAGTCAGTAGTATGTACTTAAACAACGTTAGTTGCAGTTTATATATTCATTTGTATAAATGTACATATTTTCATAAACATACATACTCATGTTTTATACTCAGCTGTGAATTATTAATGTCTAAAATATTTTAAGAATGAAAAAATTCAACAAAAGGTTCCAATTAATTATTCTTATTAAATATAAGCGGAAAGCTGCTAAAATGCATTGTGAGGCTAAAATAAAACAAATGATTTACACGCGCCTGTTAGATAAAGAGATAAATTATTATTTTTAAATAATTGCCTTATGATTGCGAATTAATAATTTCATCACTTGCATAATATTCAAACATAAATATGCTTTAACCTACATTTATAGCGATGTAAGGGAAGCGGCGTAAAATTCATTTCCACATCCCGTCAACCGGTACAGTACGATGGCCAAAATTCTCTAGGACAGATTATAAAGATTAAGGTCTTACAATGATCGCAAAGACGACCCCATTGAAAACAGTGTGGTCTTTTGAAAAATTCTGATTCTGGTCCTGATTCTGAATTATTAAATTTTTCATAATCGTTCACAGTGTGGCCACACAGAAGCACATCTAAGAGGCACCTGCAATGATTCCCGTGGTCTAGACAAATCATAGGAACACAAAAAGGCATTTGCGACAAATTTCCCAATTGCCACCGTCGCATATATGAGCAGCAAGTATAGCATATTTGATCGGGAACACGCGTTGCACAGTGAAATAAACCACCGAAATACATTTCTTATGCTCCACTACTATAGCAATGATTTTAGAATTTTAAGAAATCGGGTGAAAATTTACTGTTTTAGAAATCTCATTTGTAAAAAAAATAATTTACAAATATTTCGCTTATTCGAGCTAACCTCTAAAAAACGCCTTGGAGGATGTGTTATGGGCTGATATAAAATCATTGTTAAGGAGTGAGAAAGCTGATCATAATTTGTCGCTCAGTTATATCCTTAGGGTTTGGAGAGTGTTCAGTGCATCGTTTGTGCCGATCTAAGTAATAGCTGTAAAATCTCCCCCATGAGAGATTTTTGCTGAAAACCCTAGAGACGATGTTTGATCTGAACATTAGGAACACATTCCTCGTAAGTAACTATCGGAGCTCAATATACGCACAACAATACCGCATTTCGCACCGGGGAATTTTCATATACATAAGGGCTCACTGTTGTTGTCACTCTCGACGTGGAGGGGTTTTAGTAAAGTCCATCGGGCTGAATTAAAATCCATCAGAAACCACCAACCAAAAATTAGAAACCATTCCCAAGGAAACATACACCTGATGGTCTCAAAAAAATAAGGCTAGATAGTACAAATATTATATTGAAAATTTTTTTTACATTTCCTCTGGAAAACACACATGGAGGAAACTGTGAAGAAAGCTGTAAGACGTGTAGGTCCATGGCAACAAAAATCTGGGGATGGAATGCAATAGTATTGAGACGGCTCTATGAGGCCATAGTAAGACCCATGACGGCATATGGATCTTTCATCTGGGTCGAAATAACTGCACAATTTGGAGCAGTTAAAAAACTCGCCAAGATACAAAGACTAGCATGCGTATGCATAACTGGACTCAAGACAACTTATACGACCAAATACTTGGAAGTACTTCTAGATCTTAACCCTATTTTATATTCTGCTCTTGACTGGTGATGGAGTGCCTAAGAGTGCCGGGAGTTTGCGTTCTATGGGCTCCGATACATACTTTTTGTACTGAAGAAAATAAGAATGCTAATAAACATGCAATAAAGAAGCGTATGAAAGAGGGTACACCCTTTGCTTTATCCCCTATGGAGGAAGAAGCTCAAGGAAACCGCTACTGGGACAATCTATCAGGTCTACAGCATTTCAAAGTATTTCTAGGAACATGAAACCTAAAATGCTTTAAAAACTGTATAAGGGCTTCTCTAAAACAACTTACAAATTATTACAGAAATTCTGACTGGACAATGCCGGCTGAATCTTCACCTGACCAAACTGGAGTTTACACGCAGGAGCAATGGACATTTCGCAGGATGAATATCGAAACTGCGCAACACATTTTGGAACGGTGTCCTGCGCTGATGCACAAACGCAAAAGGCACTTGGGTTATCAACTAATAACCGAGGGCTACAATAATAGTGCAAATATTTTTTCTTTTTCTTCATGATTAAAATGCCCATCTAGAAAATTACTGTAACACCAGTTTCTATACTAATAGCGTTGAATCTGCGCGATTCACAACCAGTTATATTCCCGATTCTGATTTTTGGGTTATGCCTCTTTTGAAAAAAGTGTGTAATATGCGTATACACTATTTTTACTTTAAACGAAAATTTAGACCTTCAAATGTACAGCCTTAAAAGATAATTCATTTGACAGACACAAAAAAACACACGAAGAAAAATACGGAGCAACCGAATGAGCAAGGAGGCAATCAAGAAATCTTAATAGCGCAAAATGCACTTTGGGGTGTAATTTTGCGCCACAACGCGCTCTCTTGCCACAATATACCCTTTGAAGTGTTTTTTTTTAAAAGTCATGTTAGTGGCGAAACCTAGAGAAAAAAAAAGATGGAACAGAACAGAACAGAAGATATGTCTGGATATGCAAAAATTGCTAACAACAGCAATACAGAACTCTTTTTCTTCCAAATTAGCCCATTTTAGAAGTGAATTTAAATGCATTACATATGTATATGGGCTGTAACTGAAAATGGGGTGAGTAAGGACAAAGAAAAAGATAGACCAAACCAACAACAGTAAAATTGCTGACAGAAATCGGAACAGACTTATGTAGTCTTTTCCAAAAACAAAAAAAAAATACTTCATTCACAGTTCCTGCAACTTGAAAAAGAACGACAAACAACGAGACAGACAGCAAAACAATTTACTTCCTGTCGCGCGACAGCGAAATGCACATGGAATCAACGAGAAAACATTTTACAAGAAAAAAAAATACATACAAAATGCAAATGGTTGGCAACAAAACAAACACACAGACAGACATTACAAGACAACAATGCGGAACGCAACTGTGTTGTTTTCAAAACAACGAAGAAACTTACATTAACTTCTGTGCACGCATGGAGGTAGTTTTAGAAACAACAACAAAAATAACCTACAGACATTTATTATGTTAGAGCGGAAATAAAACAAGATCGTCACGATAAAACTGATATGCAAATAAGGTAGAACAAAATAAAGCTAGTTTCGAATATTCAAGTAGGCAAGGGCATGCATATGTACATACAAACATATGTATGTATTTAAGTGGTAAGAACGTGTTAACTTGCATGAGTATTATGCATCTTTAAGGAAAGTATTTTTTTATGATTTCAAATACTAAGAAACACTTCCGGGCACACATCTGTACTAGTAAAAAAAAAAATTGAGTTATGGCATTAACACTTCAGCAGGTGCCTTACTGCTGCGCCTAAATGGGAGCGCTAAGCGTTACGATGTCCCCGCCAGTGCCATTACATCCGCTTAGCACTATTTCAACATCGTTATGCGGACAGCGCTCATACATTTCTTTAAGACGTTCCTAGCATACCCCATTGCACTCCAATGATCCGTGATAAAAACAAAAAGATCTTGGAACTGACTAAATAAGGGCCGAGCTATTCTACCGCATGATGAATTCACACTCAGAATTTTACAGGGCAATTCTAGCAACTATTTCGATTGCTCGAAGCGTTGTTCTGTTTGTCTTTTAGCAATAAGTTTTTAAAAAATAAAAATAAAATATTTTTTTCTTTTAAAACAATGGGCCTTATGAACCAAAAATAAGCAATTGCTTTTTCTTAAACTTTTACTTAAATTTCTTTGAATAAATCGAGTAAAAGATTTGAAATTTTAAGAAAAAGCAATTGCTTAGTTTTTATTCATAAGACCCAATATCTAAAAACTAAAAATTAACAAAAAAAAAACAAACAATGAATTATAAAAGACGAAAAAACAAAATTAAGGCAGCTAAAGAGGATAAAAAATTTAATTAATTAAAAAAGAAATATTTTTAAACCCAATACAATCTAAAAAAAATTACAATTAAATACAAAAAACAATTTTTTTTAACAATAAAATTTGATAATTAAAAGAAAATTAAATTTAAAAAGGAAAAATATCTAAATAAAAAAAAATTTCTAAACATTTTATAAATGAAATTATAAAGATATTTTTATTTTAAATAATAATAATATATTGGCGCTTGCACATATGGCATGTACTTGCAGTAATGGCTAGACCTAAATAGGCAGATCAGGAGATCAATGATATTCTCAATTCTTCTAGGTAGTATTGCTAGACAACTCTTATCACCTTGCCTGGCCCCTGTCAAACATGAAGTCAAATGTGATATGACTTTTTTCTCTGTGTTTAGAGAAGACTGAAGTCATCTTATTATGCTCAATCGAAGAGTTAGAGAAATGCACATGAAATCGGTGAGATAGAGTCTCGCTGTTATTGCTCGTAAAGGTAGCCTCCAGAGGACCCCTATCCCACTGGAGGACTAAATATTAAATCGCATTGCTACTTTCACGATTCGCTCTTCAAGCGTCTAAAAAAAATTTGTTATAATCAATGAGAGCAGCTTTATACTTGTCCCACTGATGTTACTTTTGGCCTTCTTGAAAAGCTTCCTGACAGTTTTATGATTTGTATTCACTCCCTCGTTCCATAGGAGAACTTTACGTTTCATCAAGGAAGAACCAGATAGTGAGCTGTTATGAAAGATTTCTAGCGGGACACTACTAAGCAGATCCGATGCAGCCTCCATCTGATTACATTTTCCTTAACCTCCTTATCACATTCGAAGACATCGTTGTTTGGTTTTTTCTTTATTTTGGAGGCGATACTACACCCTTGGATTCGGTCAAAGTCCTGATTGAGGCTTGGTCAATGACAAATGCCAAATAAGTGGGAATTGAAGCATTTCAATAGTATTCTTAGATTTTCTAAAGCACAGTATTTGCTTTCAAACCTCATACAAAATTTTCCAAAATACCAAAACTCATACGACTGTTCAAAATAACTTAGAGCTCCACCTTTAATCTTACCCAAATTTGGTGGGATTTCTTTAGCCGTTTGAAACGAAATTAACTTTAGATTTTTGAAATTATGCAAAAAGCACACTCAGAATTTTTTTCAATTTATTTGATTTTTATTGTATTCCTAATTTCTCAAACTCAATGTGGTTTTGCACTTTGTGACAATGGCTATCTTAGTTAATAAGTAATTTTTAAAACAGCTGCAGCAATTTCGTGTTTAAGGTATCAGTCAAGTGCCAATAGATGCCCTTATAAATAGTTACTTAATAATATGTCAGTAAGGCATGTAATAAATTTTTCTTTTGTCGATTGCTGCAGTCGTTTGTTAAATTTTTAATTTTCTGCCTTTTCATTCCGGCTTATCTATTTAAATATTTATTCTAACTGCTACTGTGTAAAAAGGTTCCCCAATAAATTTGTGTCACCCATACGCCATGGTGAACTGCCTAAGCAATGCGACAAGCCTTCGGTGAGATATAAAAAAAAGAATTTAAATATAAATTCTGTATTCCACGCCACTAAATCTTTCAGGCCTAACAAGTTTAGTAGCTTTAACTTAAATAAATATGCAACGCCACTCCATCTTAATTTAACTTTGAACTATTATTTTCTTAACTCGTATTTGCTCACCATTCAACAGTTGCCAACTAGTTTGGCCCTCCTACAAAGTTCAGTAGTTTTGGTTTGCAGCTGAGCCTTTGCTATAAAGTTGAACTACAACGCCGCTAACACTCCACGGCTAAATCTCTCACACTTCTAATCAATTTCAGCATACATATATTTAATTGAAGCATGACGCGAACTGACAGCAATTTCAAAATTTGATTGCCTGCACTTTGACGTAATAGTAATAATAGAATGCAGTGGCCATTGTGCTAGATGTAATTCATCGCGCTTCAATTCAAGTGGATATAGAAGCAAATTTAAAGGGTTCCCTAAGGTCAACTTTATCCTAAAAGTCGGTTTGTTTAGCGCGAAATTCAATTAAATTTTGCATGCGAATTCCAGCTTCAACTTTCTAGCTTTCCACGAAGTACCATACAACTTCAGTTGCTGTCAAAAATAAATATTTATCTGCTTGAAGTAGTTACTTTCCTTTGGGCACTTTCTAAAGTTGCTACGTCCGTCCGCCTTTTAGAAACATCTACGAAAGTTTTGAATGCAATAAATTCTATTTTTAGGTGGAAGTGTTTATATTTCATTAAAGTGTTGAATAGCAATTGCGCTGGCAAGTTTGCGATGTTTATGAATTTCAGTAATCTAAAATGAAAATACTGTTAAGGGTGATCATAATTGGTTACCTGATTTGGCAGGCGGAAACATTTTTGTTTGCAATAAAAAATCGCCAATTAGACGAAATTTTGAACAGGTGACAAAACTAAGGTAGTCGTATATACAGGGTGTCCCAGAAGTAACGTGCCAAACTTTAGGGCAAGGTAGGTGGGGGGGTGAGCTCACTGATAAACAAAAAATTTTCAGGTAAAAGTGTCACCGTTTTTGAAATATTTAAATTTTTTCCAATTTAAAAAAAATCGTGCCTTTTCATGTGTTTTCTTTAACTGCAACTACAAACCGGGCAATACTTAGTAAATTTTTTATGTAAAATACTTCCAGATAGTTGCCTCTCCATACTCAAATGCAATGTAGTTAAAATATATTAAGGAACCATCATAAAATTAGGACTATTTCTGGATTTTTAACTTTTTGATATTTTCTTCCCCAACTTTGACTATCTCGGGTGAAAAAAAAATGTACTGAGCTATAACTTTACATTACATAAAAAAATTGCT
>NW_023458564.1:2179402-2220851 GCF_013731165.1 Rhagoletis pomonella | reverse complement strand
ACACTCTCAAAAACCATTTGGAAATTTGTACAGATTTTAAACAGCATATTCCAAAATTGTTTCACATAGCTTATCAACATAGAGAAATAATATAAAGTGTGCAACCCAGTTTGTACGCTTATTTCAAAGCAAAATTTAAGTTTCTGACATTAATCCTTGGTTTTGTTGCATACCTCTGATGGACTGAAAACATCAGTAATGCAACATTGTATGTACTTTTGCACAAGCGACAACAATTTATTGACATGATTATTTTATTTTTTATTTTTTACTCAAATCAAAAACTTCATAATTTCTCTCTCAAAAGGGTTAACATGAAAGTCAAATTAGGGGAAAATTATGGTAATAAATTGCTAAATAAGTGTACCAAAATAAAATGTCATTGCTAGCTGGCACACTTTATATTACTTTATTATGCTTATAAATATTTAACAATTGTCGCCACTTCCATACCTTTCGAAAATTTCGAAGCCTTCTCAAAAGAACAGAATCGAAGTTACGATTGTTTCATTTTCTTGTTGTATATTTTTAATTGAAAGAAACCGTTGATATTTTCATTCGATGCATCGAAAATACGATACATCGATATGTATCGATGCTATATTTCGATGCATCAAATCGAAAAAAACATCGATGTATCTTTTTGACTTGCATCCCTAATGCTAACCCAAGGTGCTATAAATTTAACGCTTATATGTATACACACATATATGTATGTAGATATGTACATATGTATACAGCGCTCTGGGTTACTAGTCCATACCAAATTTATTTCCACTCTTTGTTTGAAAATCGCTGTCGTTTCATTGGTTTTATTGCTATCAATGATATTTGATAAGAATGTTTTTAACAGTTGCAGCCAATGTGCATGACACGTAGGGTTGCCAACATTTTCTAAGAAATTTATAGTAGTTTTTTCAAAAAATCTGAAAAAATATAGTACATTTCAAATATAAATAGTATTTTTTTTTTAAGAAAAAGTAAAAATGCTTCTTAAGTGTACACCTTTTTTCTTTCGTATGCATTTTCTCTATTAAATATATATATTTCTTGGAAGATATCATATGATTTATCGCTATCAATATTTAAATTATGTAATATAAATCAAAAGTTCATTCTTTATTAGTAAGATTCGCTTTATTTCTCTCATCTCACCATTTCAAAATCTTAACAGAAAAAACTCTTTCTGTGACTGCCGAAGTTGCAGGAATAGAGAGCATAAGCGAAATATTTTTAAGTAAATTTGGTAAATCTTTCTAAGTATTTTTAAAAATGTTGCCATTTTTGATCTGTGGACCCTTTGTTTTAAAGTATATTTATTTTAATATGGATATTTCAGTGTTATCCATTTTAAAACATTTCGTTCTTACAAATGACTGAAATATATTTATATTTCTAGTTCAAGAAATATAGTATTATCATAATCATATAATATTTATTATCAAGAATTCACTATCAGATAAACTTTTGGGTGGGCTTTCCAAAACGGAACCAATCGAAATTTCAGCGGAAGTATAAGGAATTTCGTCATGAAACTTGGTGAGGATGTTGGGGGAGGCCTCCTCAACATGAAGTGTTCACTCTCACAATATAATTGCTAATAGTATTTTAGCAATTTGTTGTTAAATAATGTGCACTATCACCCCCTAATTTTTTTAAAATATGCCACTTATAACTTATATTTTGTGTTAAATATTATATTTTCAATGCTCACATGCGTATTTTATGGTTTTATTATATATAATTCACCAATTAATTAAGTAAAACGCGTTTATAAATTTGTGTTCACGTTTTACCACTTTTCACAAACAAACAGAAATAACAATGGCCGACAGTAAGAGCAAATATGTGCTGCCATACGTTTTAAAAGTAAATACGCCACTATTAAAGGATTTTATTAAAACGCGGCCAACACAAAAAGGAGTTGTGCGTAAAATCGTCATATTTTTATGGCAACCGTATTCCAATGGTATTTCTTTTATTCTCTTCTTATTTCTCGAAGCTATTAAATACACTTACAAATCGTATTATTTCCTTTTTTATTTTTTCTTTTTTTTTAATATACTTTCATAAATTATGAAATTTTTTTATATAAAATCGGGCGCTTTATATTCTAAAAATCGATACTTGGATGAATAATGAACATTTTTAATAAAACATCGCTTTTTATGATGAAATCGATACTTCGATAAATTATGCAACTTTTTAATCAAAAATCGACCAATAAATAATTAAATTTTTTTATTAAATATCGCGCGATCATTATCTGCATTTTTTTATTGCTTCCGTTTTGTGTTTTTGAGGCATGTTTTCATATGTATGGCAGCACTGACATTTCACTTCAATTGGTGTACAAAGCAAAAGGTGAGGTTAAATTCGGTTTTTTTTGCAACTTTAAATGCGAATTACTTTAAAACTATAAGCCTCCGGAGGGTGGGGTCTTCAGATTTAGAATCTGAAAAAGCTCCTCTATACTCCCTAATATTTTTTTTTTCAAAGCCTGGATCCGTTTTGGAAAATTTTGCCAAACTTTTTTTATGGTATGGTATGCCTTTGGGAAAACCAACTAATTCCAAATAATAATAGACTGGCGCTGCACAGTGCTCCCCTTCCATATAAAATGTGGGCAAAAATAGAATTATAGACGGATTTAAATAAAAATTCGCTCTTAGTAAAATTGAGGACGCTAAATTCAAAAATGCAATTGGCTATTGGATAACTTTCATACTTGCACTGTGAATGTAGTTCGAAATTGAAAATTTGGGTTCTTGTGGCTTTTACATAGGTATGTACATATAGTTCGTTCTATTTTCAAAAGAGAGGTGCCAAATGACAGTGCTTGGCCCGAAGATGTGCAATAAAGTTTTTTTTTATTTTTGAAAAGGGTTGCCACCTGTTACAAATTTTATTAAAATTATTTAATAAGTAAAATAAATTAGATATTACAATACGGGTATCAATTGAGCTAATTTTGAAAATACTTTACCTCAAAATGACACGTAGAAGGATTACCACATGTTTAAAAAATCAAATTCACTTTAAGTAAGGGAATAAGGTAACTGTTAAGAAAAAAACCTTTTTTCTACATGTTTTTGCGATGTTGATTTGACCAGGACTTGAACCTAGGCCATTCGAAGTGGAAGCGCGCACTGCTTACCACTACATCACAACAAAATTTGATTTTCAATTTGATTTTTAATTTGATTCGGTGACCAAATAACAAATGAAGTTTTTATTGATTTGATTCCTGGGACAAATATAAAAAAATATTTATTTGTGATTTGCTTTATCGGCCAAATGAAAAATAAAAGTTGTAAGTGATTTGTAAATGATCTCTGAAGTCAAATGGCATGAAATGACTTAAGCCATTTTCAAAATAAGCAGCTCATTTGACTTATTCAAAATCACGCAGCCCTGTTTGGAATTCTGTGGTTCCGAGGCCGTGGCAATTGCCCGGGGTACGTTCCTACTTCGGTCGTAGCAAACCAGTTCGTAATTTAAAAAAACAACGCTGCTGCCGCAATCACCATAGCTGATACATGGATATGTATAATAAAGAGCTGAGAGTCTAATTCAAATCTTATCTTGTTCTTACTATTATCTGCAAAGTGGTTCGAATTTGTTGAGACCGTTCTGATGATGAGTTTTTCCTACAGGGATATCGGACACTCGCATACAAACGCCCAGCAAAAAATCTCTGGAATCCATACTAGTGACAATGTTTATTTCGCTTATTTTACTCATTACCGGGAATATAAAGAGTGAACTATGATCTTTTCAAACTTTCTATTCTACTATATTAATGTAAGCCTTCCAGAAGGGAAATGGTAGTGACTCCCAATAGTTCTGCAGATTTTAATTCATTTCTGTGGTAAGCATATGTATTTCTTGCTGGGCATATGCAAACGTTACTGTATTAACAGTTACAAAACAATGTGCATTGCCCTCTCATTTCAAACATTTAGTGTTACCGCGACTCAACAACGAAGTGGTTGATGAAATACGGAAAAATCATAACTTAACTCTTTTTTTTACTTTTTCTAATCTGCGCTCGATATTTTTTTATTAAAGAAATATTAAAATGGAGCAACGCGGTGCATATCTGCAAGCACAACAACAACCAGCTAATTATGGTACTATTGAACGACCTTATAGTGAGGCTGTTCCTCCAAATTTCACACCCGCACAGGTGGCTGTTCACGTTGAAGCAACGTCGGTACCCGTCAACAATCCTCAACCAGCCGGCCAAGATGTACCACCCGCGGAGAGTTGGTTTGCTCGCAGTCGAAGAAATAAACCACAAACAAATTCAGCTGGATCAGGTAAATTTTAGCAATTACTAGAGATGTGCGTGCATATCGCACGTGTTCATCAAAAGTGTATTTATTGCTGCCAAATAATAATGATTGATGTTTTGCGCTGAAAGTGTTCACCGATTATCCATATACATAAATATGTATAGTATTTATCTTCCAGCAAAAGCAAAATAAATCTTAATTTAAGTCAAACTTTTATATGTACATAAATAGAAAATAGAGCGTGTCCGGCAATGCAACAGATATATATGCTTAATTTACTTTTTTTTCCCGAGGAATAGTGTTTTCTAAATTACGGTTTTAAGGTAAATTGGAAAAGAGTAGAGTTCAGTTGCAAATGGCAGATATTGTTTTGAATCTTTTACACAACATAGAGGAATGATTGTCAGGTGCATAGGTATGTAGGTATAAGAGTGGTAAAAAAAAGTAGCGTCGACATATTTTTGCTCCCACCCCATTGTATTGTTCTATACCCAAAAAAATTTTACCCCAATTTTTTTATTCCAAAGTCGAAATATAGGTAGTAGTGCACTTTAGCAGAACCAGGTCAAAATGGACGGAAAAAGTTCGAGAGTGGTATGAATCGACGCGTCTTAACGCCAATAATAACAATCCGAGACCGGAAATTAACATTTTTAATTCATTAAGGGCCGTTTTCACCATCTCTGGTTAACACTAATCCCCAGTTAAACAGTGTTACCGACGTTACCGACCCAATGTTAAATGAATGGAGTCAGTACCGTCGGTAATGATGTTTAACTGGGGATTAGTGTTGACCAGAGATGGTGAAAATGGCCCTAAAGAGTTATTTGCAAAAAACTCTTGCACTTTCCGCTCTATGTTTTGATGAATTTCACGCAAATGAATGGAATAAATGAATTCAATTTAACACGTATTTATTAGTTTTTATACATTTGTGATGTTTAAGTGTACACTTTCGCGAATTTCTGTATTTAATAGCAATATTCCGATGGTGAAAATCCGCACAACAATCTTGTGTAGTTAATATAAATAAGATGGAGGAAAACTGGTGCTGCCACTCTATTAATACAATTTGTATTTCAACTTTAAAAACACCCAAATAATGCACAAGAAATATACTTTTGTGAACAGGGGATTTCTGTTCCTTTTCGTCGCACGCAGAAAGGAGAAGTCTACGTAGTGAGGGTTATAATACCTAAGCGCGGCCAAAGGCCGCCTACGCAGAAAGGAGTTGGACGCACAAAAACCTTTTAAATAGAGTGGCAGCAGCGATTTACCTCCATTTTATTTTTAATAGAGTGGCAACACTAGATTTCCTCCATCTTATTTACCTTAACTTCACGAGATTGTTGTGCGGATTATCAACATTGCAATATTCCAATTTAATACAGAATTTCCTAAAAACTTACACTTAAAACATCACAAATGTACAAAACCAAATGAATACGTGTTCAGTTGAGTTCATTTACTCCATTTATTTGCGTGAAATTCATCAAAACATAGTGCGAAAAGTGCAAGTGTTTTTTGTGAAAAACTCTTTAATGAATTAAAAATGTGAATTTCCGGTTTTCTCGGATTATAGTTGTGAGCATTAAAACGCGTCGATTGATATCCCTCTTGAATTTTTTTCATCAATTTTGGCCTAGTTCCGCTAAAGTGCACTCTAACCGAAATATATTTAGAGCTCGCTCCATGTTTTCGATGTAATTTATACGAAAAAAAAACAAGTTTTCGTAGCAATGGTAGGTATAGAATGGAAAAATTCTTTTTGAAAAAATTCTAATGGAATGGAGGGAAAATATTTGGTATTAAAAAATGATAAAATAAACAACTTAGTATTACTGCTGGAAGTCTCCTGAAGAGGAACAGAGTTTTACGATCGAAAAATATTGATTTTCAAGGATGTTATACCACTTCTATGAAAATTTTATTTATTTATTTTTTTTTTTTATTTAGATGTATTGGTAAATTTGAGCGACCTCTAAATAATTTTTCATTTCCAAGAACACGTTTAGGGGATGAGAGCGTAAAAATGGCGATTTTAATTTCCTTTTTTGTACCACCCTAATGAAAATATTTCCCTTTAGTTCATAAAAAATACTTACCGATTTTGATGTTTTTGCAGCAAAAACGGGTATAAAAAGGCAGAAGGACTCGTTTATCAAAAAGAAAAATGAAAGGTTAATTATCTTATGTTATGATTTTCGAAGAAGCTTCTTTGTTGAAAAGTGTCCTTGATGAGAATTTTTTTGTCGTTTCATACAACAATCAGCAGGGACCGTAACAGTTGCAACTTTTATTAACAAAAATCGCTCATTAACAATTATTTTTTGACTTTTATTTGATTACTCCTTAAGTGACCGTTATTTCTGACTTTTATTTTATAAATCCAAAATAACATTTATTTTTTAATTTTTACCTAAGTAATCTGCAACTAACAGTCAAGTTTGATTTTTAAATTAAATGTCTTAGGTAACAGTTATCGAAGACTTTTATTTATAAAAGTCATAAATAAAAATCAGTCACTGACCTTTATTTTTTAAATCATACCTATAAAAGTCATTTGTATAAGTCGTAGTAAACTTTTGTTTCCCAACACCTTCTTAACTGCGAAAAATGTTAATGACTTTTATACGAATGATTTAAAAATAAAAGTCGGTGACTGATTTATATTGATGACTTTTAAAAGTAAAAGTCACTGACTGATTTTTATTTATGACTTTTATAAATAAAAGTCTTCAATAACTGTCATCTTAGACTTATAATATTAAAATCAAAAATAATTGTTATTTTGGATTTATAATATACAAATCAAATTTTCTTCTAATTTTGCATAAAAATTTCAAATAAAAATTTATTTTCATATTTGAGAGTCGGTGAAAATCGGCTCGGAAAATTCGCTGGCTATTGAAAATCGAAGATCGAAAGTGAACTTTGTAGCGTGCCGAAATTTGCAAGCGTGTCGAAATTTTCGTTTAGTATCGAATTTTCTGTCGAACAGAATTTTGCTTTCGTTGGTGTAGCAAACTGTTAGAAAATTGTGAAAAATGTATGATGTTGCATTTGTTTTCTTACTTTTTGGCGGCTAGACACTTCTTCTATCAGTATCATCATCCTCATATTTTTCTTCATATGTAATTATCTTGGTTTTTACTTTTATGTTTATCATATTCTTCATCTACATATTCCCCTTCACCTTTGCCCTTATAGAAGTAAAGTGTTTAAAATTACCGAGGTCTTCATTTTTGCCTTTAAGAATCATTGTTTTTGTTTTTATTTTTGCCTTTGCCTTTATACTTTTCTTTATCTATGTACGTACTCACCTTTACTTCCATTCTTGTATTGTTCTTTTTCTAAGTGTTATTCTTTAACCTGTTATTGGCAAGATTTTGTTAAACTAATACCATGTGCATACAATCAAGTAGCGCTAAAGAAGTTTCACTTTAAAAAGTTTCCGCTTATTATGCATACATGTGTTCATATATGTACAGGGTATTATACCCTGCAGAAAAAAAATTATCAATTTATAAAAAATAACTTGTAGTTAGATTTTTTGCGGGATTTCTATAAAATACATAACCTGTAGTTAGCTGCAAAAAGCTAACATGAAACAAGTGGACAAGTAATGCAGGAGTAAAGCTCAAGATTGTTTTCTTTAAACGCGTTTCTATTTAAATATGTCGCACTTCGCAAATACTTTTTCGAATTGAGGACAAATAAAAGGAAGATCGTAATTTTATATTATCATTTTGAAGTTATGTCCGACGGAGTTCTAATATGGAACCACCTACAGCAGAATATGGGAACAAATGTGAAATGTTATAAAATAAATAAAATAATAAAAAAATAAAAATAAAAATAAAAATATTTTGTTTTTCCTATTGATATTTTATGTCCAAAAGTAGTTAGTTACAAGTTAGTTACATCAAATGCAGAGGTAACCATCCTTGACTACATCTAATGCAGAGGTAAACCACTCTTGACTATTTCGCGGCCATCGCCATACAAATATAATTAGCTTTCCTCAAAGAAAATATGCAGATAATAAGTGACTTTTAGCTCCTTAATCAACTTGAAGTTGGCTTATAGTTACATACATACATTTCCTGAAGGGTATGTATGTACACATGTATATACATAGATTACCAAAGCACAGTATTCGGTTCTTGGTTCACGTGAAAAAGGTTTGACAGCTTGCATATAAAATTTCTCTCTGTGAAATAAGAGTGAAATTCCACAACATTTCCTCAGCAAAGTAGTATTCTGTTCACGCTGTAAAAAAGCTGCAACATGTTGGCAACATGAAGCTAGCAACAAAATTTTCATGCCATTTTTAAGTACACATGTACATTTTAAATTGTGTGAAAACTGACGGTTTATAGAATTCAATAGCGGCGAAAACAAAGAGGGGTTAAGTGGTTAAACCTTACCCAAGCCGATCGTAAACCGTGCGACGCAATTTCAGCTTCTGCCTGTGGGGTTTGGCAAGAATGTATTCTCTGAAGCTTTAGCTTAAAATGGTTCCACGGATACACCCTGTGATCATGTAACTTTCCAAAAGGTGTCACGCCCGTTTTTCTGTAGACATTTCCATTCGAAAAATACCTAAGGAAATGCTTCCTGCGGCATCAGAATTTTAGTTTATATGGCTTATACCGCTAGATCTTTTCAATGGCTACGAGATCGTTTTGGGGTTGATTTCATTTACCTCTATTCCAAGTTCTACGGTGCCACATCGAATTTTCTAATAATTCATACAAAAAAAAGTTCAAAACCAATAACTTACTAAAAAATTGTTTATTATAGCTTAAAATTTATTGTAACCAATACAGGTAAATATGTTGTACCTAACTGTTGTAACTGTATAAAACTATTCGTCGATTTAAATTGTTAACTTTTTACTGAGCATGTTTATTTTACGAGGAGGAAGCATCGAAAGCCTAACCCCGTCAGTGTGAGACTTAATCCAAACTAAATTTCCTTACCGTCATGTACCGTTCCCCTCCCGGTACCACCGTCAACGATTTCGTGGTGATTATAACACTGTGTGACTGATAAGGTTATAGATCTATTCTCTTCTTATTTGGCGCTGTAACCGCCAAAGCGATTTTGGCCATCTGACGCCAATTGGAAATGGCAAGTGAAGCCAGAATACTTTCAGAGCTGGGGCGTCGGTGTCCATTCCAACGACATGGTCAAGCCAGTTGAGCCGCTGTATTTTAATTCGCCATATACTAGCACAGGCATGATGAGTGACCTATAGTGTGGTTTTCGTACGTCGAGAGAGGACTCTACTCCTGAATTGCCTGCTCAGTTCAAAGCAGTACTTGTTGGCAAGAGCGATTCTGCGTTGGATTTCCATACTGACATTATTATCGGTGTTAATTCTGGTTCCCAAGTAAACGAAATTCTCTACTTTCTCGAAATTAAAACTGTCAAAAGTGACGTGGGTGCCAAGGCGCGAATGTGCTGATTGTTTGTTTGATGACAGGGATACTTCGTCTTGTCCTCGTTTACCACCAGACCCATTCGCTTTGCTTCCTTGCCCACCTTGGAAAAGCCAGGACAGGCTTCGCGGTTTTTCTTACCGATGATGTCAGTGTCATCGGCATAAGCCAGCAATTGTACGCTCTTGTAGTAAATTGTTTCTGAGTGGTTCAGCTCTGCAGATCTCATTATCTTCTCCAACATCATGATTCAATAATACAAGGTTCGATAAACTGACAGTTGTCTCTCTCGCACCGTTCCCTTAGCAGTGGCACCGTCTTGCTTCTTTGCAAATTTACATGGAAACAGTGTAGCTTTGGTGTGAAATAAAAGTATAAGCTATTGTGCAATATGTATATTTGTATATGCATATGTAGCATAGTTGACTGATGAAAACATAAGCATTGGATGTTTACATCAATTCACGTAGATATATCAATATTACGTTCAACATTTCGTTTAAAATGCCAGATTTCCTGCAAATACATTAGAATTTAAAAAAGGAATTTCACTACTAATGCCTACTTTGCGTACTTTTCCACTACCATTTTCACAACAAGGGATAGCATTCTTGCCCTTTCTCTGTCCTTCGTAAATGCAACCTTTTGTAAGGGAGTGTCAAACCGCAGCTGTCAATAATTATCTAACCTTGTATTATTGAATCATGCTCCAACATCAGATTAAAGAAGTCACATGAAAAATTGTCGCCCTGCCTGAATCCCCGTTTGGTGGCAAACGGCTCGGAAGGTGTTTCCCAATTCTGGTGGAGCTGGTGGTATTGCTCACCGTCATTTTACACAGCCGTATGAGTTTTGAGGGGATGTCAAATTCAGACATAGCGGCATATAGGCAACTCCTTTTAGTGCTGTCAAAGGCGGCTTTAAAGTCGACAAATAGGTGGTGACTCGTCGATCCTTTTCTCGCGGGTCTTTTGCAAGATTTGGCGTATAGTGAATACCTGGTCTAGCGTGGATTTGCCAGGTCTAAAGCCACACTGGGTGGGCTTCAGTCTTTCACACAACACACTCGATAAACCCTTGTAACCTATGCCTAGAAGGCTGATCCCGCGGTAGTTGGCGCGAATGGCGGGATCGCCTCACTTTTTGGTTGGGCAGAACACAATTAAATTTTGGTCGTTGGACATGCACTTATATGACCATATTCTGCATAAGAGTTGATGCACCGCCACCGCAGCAGGCTGCCAGCTCCAACAAATTTTTTTGTTTTTCAAGCGTGCTATTGCTATCGTGGCTATCGTGCTATTGTTAGGTGGCGGAGCGTCGACTACGTCATCGTCGACTGAGGGCTCGAGTTCTTCTTCTCCACAGCTTTCAAGCTCTTCGCACTCATGTGTTTCAGCCTTCCTCTTCTTATAACAGCAAATACGTCTCGCTTCCTGTCTTGGACGCGGTAATTATGTACATAGCGACCTATTCCCTCATCTAAATATTAATCTTATCTAATCCTAATAACAAGAGTTTTAATTTTCTACCCCTCTTTACTTTCAGCCACACTTGTTTTGATATCGGGAGGCATGAACCTAGCCTGGAGTTGTGGCTTTTACGCGGTTCAAGGTTTCATAGTAAATACACACCTAATGATTTGCTGGTATATTGCGGTAATTATTGGCGCTTTAGTTTCGGGATTCGTTACACATCGCATGGAAAGAAAACCAATATACGTAAGTGAAATTAATGGATAACAGTAGGTATCTTTCATTATACAAATTTAACTTATTTTACAGTTGTTTTCCTCCTTCTTAATTCTGGTTGGTGGCATACTTTTTGTGTCTCTACCTCACAAATATGGCGCTATTTCGGCAGCTCGCTACTTGAATGGTTTCGCTATGGGTCTCGTAGTCGTACCAACTTTGGTTCTAATTGGCGAAGAAGTGGATAGCAGTAAACGTGGCATGGCTGCTGCATTGCTTGAGATGGGCAGCTTTACAATTGGTATATTCTTGCAAATTTGTTGCATATTCGCATACAGCAATAGCGGTGCTATACCCAGCTTTCAGTACAAATTTGGTTCGACAGAGCTGCATGGCATCTTTGTTATTGGTTTTGCCGTAATAACTTTTCTACTTTCATACTTTTTGGTCATCGAATCACCCGTTTATTATCTGCTGCACAATGATGAGAACCAAGCCATCGATTGTTTGCGTCGTCTGCAACGGCCATTTGTTGTGACACAGGAAACATATCAGCAACTGGAGGAGCATAAACGTTATATCCAGGATAATAGCTATAACATTGATCTAATGTTACCAGCACTGTTGAAGATGTGCTTATACCGTGGCTTGGTTGCGCTCTCCTTTTCGCCGCTCATCGTTCTAGCGTTACTGCTGTCAACTTTGTCATATGCTGGTGATGATACGTGGCCATATATTCTCTTCGGTGTGTTTTTATGGCTGGGCTCCTTCATAGGCGCATTCTTAATGGACTACGTAGGACGCAAGAAATTTATGATAATTGGTGCCCTGATTTGTGGTAGCATGGCAATTGGTGCTGGTGTTGTATATAACGACGTTATAAACTTTTTGTATTCAACTAAAATGGGAAAGCTGTTAATTCTACTCTTCGTGATGGAATTGTTTGCAGGCGTTTTCAGTAGTTCATCTTCAGCTTATCTAACGGAGGCATTTCCACTGCATCTTAAGACGTACTACATTGCTTTATCCTACACGGTGCAAATGTTGGTGTTGATCATAATTACCTCATGCAGTTATGATCAGACCAGTTTGGGCGCATACTTTATTACATTTGGCGTATTTTACGTGGTAGCATGTTTACTGGGTTTATGGTGTATGCCTGAATAAAATAAAACATAGTATTCCTTAACAGAAACTGTGAAAATTAATATTTCAATCGTTGCGCAACATTTAAGATAAATCAACAAACTTTGGTAAACATTTCAAGTACTTTAAGTAGGTAACTTACTCCAAACTTGCACTTTATTATACTAAAATTTATTATACCAAGGAAACTGCCTATCGAGGGCTTATATTCAATACAACGCAATTTTCAAAAAAATCAGATTGATGCTGACCTTGAACATCGCTTGTTAGAATAATTTGTTATTAAATTTCGTAAATCAAATTAACCTTAGGGATGACAGTTAAGTCTCAGATGGATTCTAATATCAGCAAGTAGTTCTTGTGAAAATTTCAGATGTGTAGGTTGTATTGAATATAAGATGATATTCAAAAACTTTTTCAGGAATTCAAATAAAAATATTAAAATTTTTACAAAATCTGTTGATTTTTTTTAGTATAACACACAGTTTAAAACTTGGTCCTACATGGTTTTTGTTGCAAAATGATTTTTTTTATTAAAAATAATAAACGTAAATAAAAAAATTGAATTGTGGAAACTTGTGGATTTGTGGTGGGCCTTTAATTTGGACACGGGATGTATTTAGTTGCAAGTACTATTTTCGCAAGAGCTCTATTGTTATGCTCATTTTTTATCATAAACTACTTTATTTACTAATTAATAATAATAACAATTAATTTTTAAGCAAAAACCCAAACTGACTTCAATTCTCATACAAAAATTTAGGAGTGGCGTTAATTTTTTCATGATCCAATGATCGGATCTAAACCAGATTAGTGTGGGACCAGTAGTGAGACACTACCGTTCGGATGCAAAAAAAATTACCGAAATCGGTTTACGTGGTCCAAAGTTATGCGGTAACAAACACAAAAAAAGAAACAAGTAAGAAAGTCTAAGTTCGGCCGGAGCCGAACATTAAATACCCAGCGCAAGTATTAAATATATGTTTTTCCACCTTTCCGAAACCTACCGCTAGATAGTAAGCCGGGGTGTATCAATTTTGAGTAAACTGGCGTCCTTAAATTTCGAAATATGGCAGTTTCAGGCATTTCTGAAATTTACCGTTATATGAAAAGCGGCCGTAATTTTAGTCCGATTTCAATAATTTTCAACGTTTTGCTTTTATGTGGCAAGCACAATAAAAATACCGATATACATATATGTGGTCATAAGTGGGCGGTGCCACGCCCATTTTCCAAAATTTTACCATAAACGTATTTCTTGGTTAAAATTGTTGCAAGCATCAATTTTGAATAAATTAGCTTTAATATTTACTGATATATCGAAAATTTTGTATTTCTCTAAATTACCGTTATATGGGATGTAGGCGTGGTTATTGTCCGATTTTTGAAATTTTCGGCCATTTAGTATGCTGTACCCAGGTCAACAATTGTGCCAAGTTTGGAAGAAATTGGTGCAGCGGTTCCCAAGATATACACATGTAACCATAAGTGGGCGTGGCGACGCCCATTTTCCAAAAATTTATAATATTCTTATTTATCGTCTAAAAGTTATTGTAAATATCAATTTTGGTGAATTATCTTCAGTAGTTACCAAAATATCGCAGTTTTCGTATTTCTGGATATTACCGTTATATGGGAAGCGGGCGTGGTTACAGTCCTATTTTCGATACCAACTTACCTTGGATTAATGTAAACCTACATACCAAATTTCGTTGAGATATCTCAATTTTTGCTCGAGTTATCGTGTACACGGGCGGACGGACAGAAAGACATGGCTTAATCGACTTCTCGATTCATTCTGAGCATTTATGTATACATTTGTCTATATCTATCACGATTCGTTTGACTATTACAAACAACCGTTATGTGAACAAAATTAATATACCCATGTGCATAAGTGCGCTCGGGTATAAGAAATATATATTTCGACGAATTGATAACCTCCTCATTTTTTTGAACTCGGTTAAAAATATAAATAATCTAAACCTCAATCTCAGGCGCAATTCGTATCTATTTATATCCTTATCTGTGTTTACATCTTTGTGTTTGTTTCTATGTTTATGTTATTCTTCATATTCTCCTATAACTTCATCTTCATCTCCCCCTTCGTCTTTATCTCCATCTTCATATTCATGGCCATCTCTTAGCTTTCCCTCATCTTCATATTCATCGACATCTTCTTCTTAACCTCCTTTTTAATCTTTGTCTGTATTTTACAACGCTTTTTTCAACTGGCAATGTTGTATGGCCAGACCACCATTTATACTATAAATATAGCAAAGGTATTTATGGCAATTGTACTAAAAGTCATTATAAACACTTTATAAGTTTGAAAATCAAAAGCGCGGGGCGCATGTAACAGACCGGTAGTGATATGAAGAGCAATATATGTATGTATGGATGTGGGCATATGAATAACGACCGCTTATACGATGTTTCCACGCTTCGAAATTCGCTCTCTAAGTAATTCGCTAAGTAATTCGTGAATTACCCTGTTTCCACGCCACATATTAGTAATTCGTTTGGCAGCTATAGTTCTTGCTCTTGTTCTTCGCTATTTATTATTATTTTTGTGTACTGCAAATATCGAATATGGAGCTAAAATTTATGTTATCATCAACAATTGTAATATATATAGAGAAAATTGTATTATTAGTATTATTCTACAACTAGAAAAAGTGCCAGCAAATGGGACCAGGCCGGTGAAAACTTCGATATATTTTCGATAAATATTAGAGACGGCATCGATTCGCTCGTCATTCGCATGATAATTCGATCTGAATTACCTACAAATGAGGTAATTCGCTCTCAAAATTACATAATTCGGAAGGTAAGTCGATTTTAAAAAAGCTAACAGCTAAACGCAAATTTCTACATCTTAACGCCGAAAATAACAGATATGTTCACGTTGAGCTTCGAGTTAATGGCTTTATGGGCAATTTTGGAGTTTACCATACAAACGATTTTCGTTAAACTTCTCCTTAAACACCACATTTAATTAAAGTTTTTGGAAATGCAACCCCTTTTGTGGTCGAATTGGGTTTGTGTCTTTCATAATTTAAACCTGCAACCAACTTGCCGACAGTTAGCCTGCTCCCGTAATGCAGGATATAATCAGAAATATTTAGGTAGTCCGAGTTCGTTCCGTGCACATAAATCTAGAAAACCAACAATCTAGCTATGCAAAAATCAAAAATGTGACTCGTAGAACTATCTGTGATGATTTCAACCCTACCAAAATTATTTGGCCGAAGTAAAAAATAAAGAAGGGATCAATGGTTAAAGTTAAATTTTTTGATTTTTTCAAATCCTAATATCTTCGCAACAACATAACCTATTAATGACGTCAAAATAAAGGTAATTAGGGGACCTTTCACTTTGTGTACATACTTTTCTCCGTTTTTTGTATTTTAGGCCAGAAATACCGAATAACCAAAAAATATGTAAATCTATATATTAATACGCTAACATAAATTTTGTCTCGGTTCGTTTGGCGATTCTACCGAACCGATTTCAAAACCACTAACACCGTTGGAAAGGCATTTTTCCGTAGGTTTCACAATGGGTTGAAAATTACGGCCAAAACCGTCATTTAAACATTTACGAATTGTGTACATATAGATGTTGCTGCAACATGTTCAATTTGACATGTTTCGCCTGTTGTTTCACTACACATTTGAAATTAAGCTTTGAAATAAAGATAAATATGAAGATGAAGAAATAAATGATAACGATGAAGTCAAAAAAAAATGAAGACAGAAGTGAAGATAAAGACGAAAATGGAGACAGTGACATATATATAAGAATTAGGGTAACTGAAAAGGTAAGAAAATTTCTTGAATTTATGAAGTGAAACTTCATTAGCGGCAGTTGGTTGGTTGGGAGTAAATTGTCAAACTCATGTGGAATAATGCACACGGAAATGGTTCTCAGCGGTTTAGCGGTTTGAGAATAAAAACAAACACAAAGATGCCTAGAGGTACAAGCAAAAACGAAGATCAAAGTAAATTTAAACACTTTAAGGTAAAGGTGGAGAGGAATGTGCAAAAATAAAGATAAATATGAAGGATGAGGATGAAGATCGATATTGTTATCGATATAAAACTCGATATTTTTATCGATATAATAATCTGTATTACTATCGATAAAATAATCGAGATTGTTATCGATACTGCTATTGATTAAATAACTGTAGTCGATATAGTAACCAATATAATAATCGATGTTGTTATCGATACAATAATGTATATTGTTATGGGTATAATAATCGATTAAATAATTGATTTTGTTATCGATTTAGTCTATATGATTGTTATATTTATCGATGAATTAATCGATTTTATAATCGTTGTATTTTTCTATATGTTTATGGATATTGTTATCGGTATTTTTATCAACACAGTTATCAGCAGGGTTATCGACACACTAATCGGAACATGGAATGTGATCACATTACATAACATCACATCACATTATATCACATGATATGAAGAGACATCACATGACATTACATCACATAATATGATATCACATCATACGATATCACGTGACATGATATCATATGATATGACATTACATTATATGGCATGACATCACATGACTTGACATCACATGATATATCATCGTATGATATGGCATGACATTACATGACGTGGCATCACATGTTATGACATTATATGGTATGACATCATATGACATGACATCAGAGGATATGACAACACATGACATACATCCTATCACATCACATAAAATCACGTCTCATCTTATCACGTCATCGCACCTCATCTCATCTACGTGAATAGAAAAATAAAAGGATATAAGCAAAGATGTGAAAGATAAAAACAAAGATGAAGACCAAGGTAAAGTTACCGATTTCAAAACCAAAAACACCTTTGGAAAGGTAATTTTCTGTAGATGAGGAGAGTTTTCATAGTTTCGAAATTGGTTGAAAATCGTCGTTTAAAAATTTCCATATTTGTGTATGGTTGTTTTTGCAACCTGTTCAATTTAAGCTGTTTCGCATTTTGTTTTACTTCGTATTTGAAATTCAACTTTGAAATAAAGATAAATATGAAGATGAAGAAACAAGTGATAACGATGAATACAAAAAAAAGGCAAAAGTGAAGATAAAGGCGAAAATTGAGATAAGGCGAAAATGGAGACAATGAGAAATACATAAGAATTAGGTTGACAGAGCTGAAATTTTCCGATAGGAATCGAAATAAAATCAGCTATAAAGGTTACTGAAATTTATCGAATCATCGAAGTTTATAATTATCGAAATTTATCCATGCTTATTAAGTTATCGCAACGTATCGAATTATTCAAACTGATCAATGTTTACTGAGTTGTCGAAATTTATAGACACAGAAATTTAGTTGTCCAAATTTATATATAGTTATCGAGCTATAAAAACGTGTGGTATTAACGAAATTTGTCAAGTTAAAGAAATGTATCAAGTTATCGATATTTATTGAATTATCATATCGATCATTATCGATAATTATTGATCTACTGAAATTGGTTGGTTCAACGAAGCGAAGTTAATGGAATTTTCAAAATATATCGATTTATCAAAATTTCAACGTTATATAAGCTTATCGATTTATCACTGCTTATCGCATTTAATCTTCTTAACAGAGTGTAAAGAGTTATCAAAATGTTTAGATAGTTTTCGAAAAATGTGGAGATGTCAAAAGTAAAAATTTATAAAGGTATCCAAAGTTTTTACATTTTTGAGTTTTCTAAATTTATCGAGCCATCGTATTTCACAGTTATCGAAATTGGTCGAGTAAACGAATTTTGTTGAGTTATCGAATTTTAGTGTTCTTGAAATTCATCGAACTATCGATATGTATCAAATCATTGAAATTTACCGATAAACTTGAATGTATTAGGTCAATTCCAAGTCCTGCCGAAGTCCTCCAAAGACCTTCTCAGATAAAAAAAAAATTAGTTACGTTTTAGCAGAACATTTTCCGGTTGGTTAATTTGTACCGTATAAGTTTTGCTGCGTGTTAAGTTAGAAATCCTCTCCAAGGCTTCTAAAACTAGAAAAACTGTCGAATTTCCACAGTAACTGGCACTCTAGTATACTTTATTTAATGGCGTTTATTTAAAATTTGTTTTAAAACGGATTATTTTTATGTCGCGTAAAATGTATTTACACTATCTTTAAATTCGCTTCAATCACTTTGTGATCGGTCAAGTAATTTCTGAGATATTATGAGTATAATGAATATTAGTTTAACCTCTTATATTGGCTTTGATTTTTATTTGTTCAAATAATCTTGGTATGGTTGAAATCGTATTGTAAATATGGAATGTGTAGACCTATGGTAAATAGAATGTAAAAACGTTTAATGTAATGGTAACAGCAATCCTGTGCTGTGGGTAGATCTTAAGATGGCATCTCAGATGTTGGTAGCTCTGATGAAAAATAAAAGATGGGAGGTCGTTCCGGTTTGAATAAAGAAGGGAGAACACGACAATCTTAGTGCCAAACAAATATCGAGTTTTATTTCGTCAGTATGAAAAATTGTATCGAGCCACATTTTTGCTTTTTTATAGCTAAATGGTTGGTATTCTAATGTGATAATATAAAGTAAACAAACAAATGTCAAACTAAACTCTGGGTTTCTTAAATGCACCAATGAGAACCCTTAACAGTTGTTCATAAACTCACGAGTGCAAAATCAACTTTCAAAAACACGCACGAGCCCGCACGTTAAGAATTTTAGTGGGCCCGGCCCGGCCCCGCCCCTCACGACGGGACACGTCCCAGCCCGGAAATAAAGAGCCAACTTTTATTGTATGTACACATATGTACATATTTTTAATTTTGTGTTTATGTATGTATATTCACTTAAGCGAATAAATTTCTTACATCAAAGATTTTTAAAATATATTTTCTGGGAAGTAGCAAAAGTGAAAGGTATTTTATGTACAGATATGTTAAAAAAAACTACTAAGTATCTTATTTTTTCTATCGGTTTCCAAATATTTCTTTTTCTGCTTTTCTCTTATCAAAAGAGTTTTAATATGTACTATTTTGTTTGTATAAAAACAAAAGCTCAACTAAATTTGTAGTATTGGCAACGGGCTTTTTCGTGCTTCTATTAAATTTTACTGGCGCCCATGCACGCACGAGTTCGTGCTGACAGCGAATATTCCGGCCCGTATCCGCGGGCTTACGCAGGGGTCCGCCGGGCCCGTGCCAAAAGCCGGCCCGCGCTCATCTAATCTCTAGGTACAAAATATAAATTCAACTGGCAACACTGATGTACATATATGGATACATACTTGTGTTTTGGCGACATCTGTGGCAAATAATGCCAAACTGTTTGAAAGCTTTTTAGCCAACGCAACAACCTTTTCTTTAATGAAGCAGGGTGTCTAAAATACTTTGTAACAAAGTAAACGAAAATGTGTGTGTGTATGATTGCTCTATAGTCAAATGAACTACCCTGCAAAAAATGGGCCTAATCTGGGATGATTCCGGGAGTAAGCGCAAAGGAGCATGCGACTAAACCACTTTTGATCTCTTTATTCGAGCTTTTGTTCGAGCATGTCCTATGAAGAGATTAATTGTTCACCTTTATACCCGAACGGGTATAAAAAGCGTCTAGTCACATTTAAAAAATAAAAATAAAAATTTGCGCCAGCCGTGATTCGAACCGGGGTGCTCAGTTTTGTTAGGCGAACACTCTCTTTGCGTGCCAACGCCGTACATGAAATTTCATTGGCTAAGTGCGTACATATCATTAAATCGTTAATAGTACCCGTTAGAGATGAGTTGGAGACTAATTGATCTCCAGTTATACCCATATGGGATGAGTCGAGACTAATTGATCTTCATTAGTACCCGTATGAGACTAGTTGCGACTAATTAATGCCCAATTGTACCCGATTGAGAGTAATCTCGGAATACTCTCTTTAGAGATAAGTCGCGCAATTTTTTGCAGGGTAGTTGTAAACTACCTCACAACTAGGAAGAATCGCATGCCCAACTAGTCAGCCAACTATCTTTTTTCCATGCTGATCCATCAACTGATATTTTTAACATGGGGATGTCCTACGAGATGACAATTGTCAGATTTCGAACAGAAATATACCAGTCTCATACTTGCTCAAAATAGACAGAAAAATACTAGTTCAGTTATGGACCAAAACCACTACTTTGGGAGTCAAAAAATAAAATGAATTCATGAATATACAATAAAAACTTTTAATTAAGTACACATATAACACGTTTTGGTTTAGCAGCCTTAGATTTGCCAATAATTAGTGTTAAATTTTTTGAGTATTAATTAAAAGCAAAAATAAATACATACATAGATATCTCAAACTTTCGAATATAAATTTAAATGCATTTTTCATTAAATATTATTAAAAGTAAAAGGTTTCAGGTAAAATAAATACTATATTTTTATCTTTTTTAAAATATTGAATATGCAAAAGAAAACATTTTAGTTAAAAATAAAATGAATTCTTTAGATCATTTTTGAGTGAACTAAAATAAAAATAAAAGTTTTCATTAAAATAAATTAAATTCATTAACTTTGCACATTTCAGTCTATTATTTTTTTAAATTTATAGAAGTAATAATTAATGTTTGAAATTTGAGTTTTTGTTAGAATAAAATAAATAAATAATTCAAGCAGTTCCCTGCAGGGAAAGCTACTAGTTGTGAACTAGAATTCTACCGGTTTGCGTTTCAGCTGAACTAGTTCACGTTCTATCCTTTTTCAATGTTAGCGACTGGTATTTTTAACATTGCGATGTCCTACGAGATGTCAATTGTCAGGCTATGCATCAGCATCTACTAGTATAAATACTTGTAGCATCATACCAGTTGATGAGATAGTCTGCCAATTCATGCCCCGTGAAAAGCATAAGTGTGCCTTTTTGCTCGCGACGCTCCAGCAGTCACAATGGCCGACAGAGAAGAGCACTCGCGTGGTAAGCCTGAGGTCCCAGGTTCAAATCCTGGCGCAGGTAAAATTTTTTTATTTTCTATTTTTTATTTTATTTTTATTTTTTATAAATTTATTTTTTTGTTTATGCTGTTTATTGTAATTTTTTAATTTAATAAAAAAAATATTTTTGTTTAATTTCTTTGTTTTTATATTTCTTCCTAAATGTTTTTCTGCAACGGAATTAGATTTTCAAATTTGTTATTTATTTATAAATTGAATAAATTATTTTTACTTACATTTATTTAACTTTAAGAATCTTAACGACCTCCAAGCGGCCTCGAACCTGCGATTTCAGAACCAAAACCAGTAGTCTTCACGTGACGCCACAGCCGACATTTGTAAGAAAAGCAATTAATTGCGTTTTAATTTTGGCTTTGGAAATTCAAAGGCAGATGTCGCTGATCGCCTAAGTTCTTGTCGAACTGGTAGGCTCATACTAGTTAATGAACTAGTATGTGTTCAAACTGGTTTGGCTTTTCACTGCAGGGTTATTAAATATTCTTAATTTTTGTCTATAGTTTGGCTTGTTGATTAATAATAGAAATTAAGCAAATATTAATCGTGTAATTAAAACAAGTCAAAAACAATTGAAGATGATAAAAAACCACAAAATAATGATGAAATTAAAATTAATGAATTAATTAACATTTTTTTTAAGTAATTAATTATTAATCATTAAAAAGGTGTTAATATCGGTATTTAGTCATTAAACGGTTATACAAAAAACATGCTTTAATTAATAATTATTATGAATTTTAATCATTATTTATCAGGACTGGTATAATTGAATATGCACTCGCTTTAATGGTTTACAATATACCCAAATAAAGGTTATAATATTTTGTGTACTTTATTGTATTAAGCTGTCGAAGTCAAATAAAACAGGACTTGAATAAATCGTTTTGTACTTGATACAAGTCTGGCTATTTTCGAACTCGTTCGGTTTCTGTCAGGAAATTCTAGCTGTTTCTAGTACTTTTCCTGACTAGTTTGGGATTTCACTGCAGGGTATGTTTCCAGTAAATATAAAGTACGGTTATCAAAATTAAGGTCGGAAACAATCAATAGCACTATCGATGGTTTTAGACAATCGTAATCATTATGCGATCTTTTAATTGGTGGGCTGACGAAAAGGTTATACAATACGTACACCGATCAGTGGCAAGGATAGCGACCATTTTGGATCGGCGCATTTAAAAAGATGGTTCCTATTCAAGCTAAATATGCCAGAAACTTTCAAAATAGTAGAGGACGAGGTGCAGCGGATATGCGAAAAGCCTAGAGCTGCAGTTTACCTCTAACTAGCGCACATAGCTCATAACAATATTTGTAGATTCAATTACATAATTTCCTCAATATTACGAAAATAATAACATCACTACAGTAAATAGTTCTTGAGAACAGAATATGGATTTTAATAAACAGAGTATTTTATAGCTCACATCGGAAAATCTGAGCACTTAGAAAGAATGCGTGCTGAAATATTTATGCAGTTCGGCAAATTCGGTGGAGTCAGAGCGTATTTTAAGCAAAGCCTAAACAAGTATACTCCCTTTTTTAACGAAAACAAACTTTTAATACAACAATAAATATTTAACAAATAAAAAGCGTCTTGAGTTTTTTATTTCAATGTCATTTAGCTTTGCATCATATGAAATGAAACTTACCAATATGCTACACATAAATACACAAATTATGAAAACGGGAAAAGTTGAAAAAATACATTCATAAATTATAAGTCATAAATTATGAGTCAAAATTCAAATAAAAACTATCGCATACTTTCGATGGTGCGACTATCGATAGCTTGCGACCTCTAATCGAAATAACACTGCCACTTGCTTCTTTTTCTGTATACCAAAATTTAAAAAATATACCAAAATATGTTTTACTTATATATAAAACTACATACCTTAATATTTTACAAATACGCATTAGTAATATACATTTTTAATAAACCAATTTTTCGAGTGTTTTATGAACTAATTTATAATGCTGGCATATACCTTTATTAAGTTGAATTCTCTGTAATAATGACCAAATAGTTTTAATTGTTACTGTTATTAGACTGAGTAGTTATTATTATTACTGTTTGAGGGAATAAAAACGACCTATATAGATCTATTGTGCTGGCCCCATACAAGCTCTATCCAACCTGCCACCTGTTAATGCCACCTGTTTAATGTTCGGTTTTGCCCGAACTTAGACTTCTTTACTTGTTATCCATCGAATAAGTATTTTTTATCGACGGTGAATTAATTTAGCACCTCAATGCCAATTTTAATAGGCTATAAGAGGTACAGTATATTTTGCTTAGCTGCCCATCCTTCTTTGCACGAAAAACTTGTGGACTTAACCGAAAAAAGCACTTAAGCGAATTTTCTTTACTACTTCAATGAGGAAGGTATCCGAATCCCTATGAAACCAATTAATGGAGGAGCACTTACCACGTAGAAATTACAGCAAGCGAAATTTTTACCGAATGGTATCTAATTATCTATATAACTACATTAATTTATAGCCATTTTCGTTGTTCTGCGAGATGAGCAAAATAAATAAAAGCTTGTAAAATTAGGTAATTGTAGGGCCAGTGCAGGTAAACCTAATACTTTCTATGGTAGCTAATAATAGTTGCACAATTTTTAAGGCAGGTATCGCCAATGTGCAGGTATTTTGGATGCACCTATCGGAGGAGTTTCCTTATAAATGTTAAAAATAATGCCGCTAAAGCGCATTTTAGGGTAGGTATCTTAAATGTGCACTTAAGCATAAAGGCAGCAAAGCAAAATATACTGTATGTACGTTGTACAAACTTATAAATGTTTATTAAATATTATTTTTTGTTTACTTATAGGCATGTGTGAATTTGTTTGCTTTACTTAATTTAATTTAAGCGTTCATTCATTAACAAACTTCAGTAACAATATCAAACGATCAATTTTCCTTCTTAGCTAACAAATGCATCTGAAAAATTAATTCAGATTTATCCACTTCAGTAGAAGTTATTGATTTAATTATAATACATTAAAAAACTGATAAGATATATGTACATATACATAGGTACACCTTATCGCTAGCTACCAATTAAATGATGGACAGAGATGCCACTTTGGTAAGGAAAACGGAATTGTAGAGACATTTTTAAATATGGGCAACAATTTTTTATATTGCGATGAAGGTGGAAAGCATCTGTTTGTCGTTGGGAGAAAAGAACAAAAAACTTGTACAATTACTTATTTCCTTTGAAAGCTTCTAGTACAGCTCGTCATACCATCTCCTTCGGCTCCAGTGGCTCATACGGGGCCGTCGATCTTTCGTAGCTTAGTTTTCTCAAAATTTCTCATTCCTTATCATTTGGCAACTTAATATTTGTCGATGGCGATGTGTCGATTCCCTTATTTAGGACCTCTTTCAGTTGTATTGCGAATACAGTGAAACCTCTCCTAACGGACACCTCCATTAGACGGACATCTCCCTTCGGCGGACATTTTTTCGTATACCAAGTTTTAAGTATAAATTTCGGAACAAATTACTCTCTCTTAAGCGGACACTCTCTTGGCCGGACGCGGACAGTTATTTTGCATAAAATTGAAAAAAAAAACTCTATTGAGCGGACGCGAACCTCATATCAACGGACATTAAGATTTATTTTCATATAAAATCAAACAAAAACCTCCGTTGAGCGGACGCAAACTCCTCATAGGCGGACTACTAAATGAAAAAAGGGGACTTCCCGCATAAAATGTAGTTGCGATCCCGTACGAGTCCGGACTAGTCAGAATCAGTCAGATTTTACTGGAAATCGATCCCGTACTCGGTTCTCTGACTATTGAGAGGACAAAAAAGAGAGTAAATACGGTTCTCTCTCTGTCAGAAGTTACCAGTTTTAGTCCGAGAATTTTTTGCTAGTAAATTCTGGTAAATGTGTCAAACGATCAGCTGTAGTGTGTTTGGCAACCAAATTGTAAACAAAAGAAAAGTGCACTCTGCTAATTCATGTTGAAAAGTATTTAATTACTTGTTAAGTGGATTTACATGTGTGAGCTGAGTGTGTTTACATACAAAATAAGCAGAAATTTACAACCAAAATTTGGAGGTTATGTTGAAGTTGACAGAAGTTACCATTTTTTACTAGAAAGCGATCCCGTACTTTTCAATGTTACTCTCTCGCTCTGAGCGAATTTTTATTTTTTGACAGTTTTACTAGTCCGAGTCCGAGGAATACGGGATTGCACCTTGTGATTGTTATGCACACATTTAGTTTGGTTTGCGCAGTGATTTAGGTTCGTTATTTGAATTATCAGAAACCCTTGGAGAATCCAATTCCAATTCTGATGAATTTATAACAATAGATAATAATAAATACATGGACCAAAAATTTAGATTTCTGGTTGGATTTTGTTACTGATAAAAACATGAAAACTATTGATGAAAAAGGTACTGACTCTGAAAAAAATTAAAAATAAAACTTACGTCAATTGACAATTTCCCAGTTTTTTATGTAATGAATCTATGGTTTTATGTAGTTTATGGACTGAAACGTAATATTTATTTTTATTTTGTTATTACTTAACACTTTTGAAAAAATACATGCACATTTTTGTTTGAATGATGTAATATCAATATCTTTTATTCAAATAAGAAATAGTGACTATTCAATTAATTAAAACATTAAAAAGTTCTAAAATAGGCTTCCCTTCCATTGAGCGGACACCTCTCTTGGGCGGACAAAAAATGACTGACGGTGAGTGCCCGCCCAAGGGAGGTTTCACTGTATATGGTCAAAGATGGATTTGCCACACCTGAAGAAGTGAGTCTGTAATCTCGGACTTTTATAAAAAAAAAATTATTACCTCGCAATATTTTTGTAAATTTCTAAAATTATTTATAATACAAAATTGAATTAAAAAGACATCAAATAAAATGAGAAAATAAAATAATATTTCAAAATTAAAATTAGTTCTTAAAAATAATTTAAATTAAATAATTTTTTTCATTAACAATAAAATCTATTTGCATTTAATTTTTAGGTTTTATTGTTAATAAAAAAATTATTTAATTTAAATTGTTTTAATGAACTAATTATTTTTAAAAACCAATTAAAATTAAAAACAATTTTACTTTTTTAAACAATAAAATGTAAAACGTTAAGAAAATTAAACTAAAAAATTAATTGAAAAAAGAAAAAATATAATAAGTTCCTAATTAAATTAAATTAAAGAAGTAAGAAAGTCTAAGTTGGGGCGGAGCCGAACATTAAATACCCGGCGCAAGTGTTAAATATATGTTTTTCACCTTTTCGAAAGCTACCGCTACATGGTAAGCCGGGGTGTATAAATTTTTAGTAAATTAGCGTCCTTAAATTTCGAAATATTGAAGTTTCAGGCATTTCTGAAATTTACCGTTATATGAAAAGCGGCCGTAATTTTAGTTCGAATTCAATAATTTCCAACGTTTTGCTTTTATGTGGCAAGCACAATAACCATACCGAGTTTGGTACAAATTGGTAGAAAGGTTACCGAGAAACATATATGTGATCATAAGTGGGCGGTGCCACGCCCATTTTTCAAAATTTTATCATAAGCGTATGTATTGGTAAAGAATTGTTGTAAACATCAATTTTGAATAAATCAGCTATAATATTTACTGATTTGTCGAAGATTTTGTATTTCTCTAAATTACCGTTATATGGGATGTGAGCGTGGTTTTTGTAAAATTTTAAAAATTTTCGGCCATTTGGTATGCTGTACCAAGGTCAACAACTGTGCCAAGTAACATGTACACATGTAACCATAAGTGGGCGTAGCTACGCCCATTTGCCAAAAATTTATAATATTCTTATTTTTCGTCTAAAATTTATTGTAAATATCAAATTTGAGTGAATAATCTTCGGTAGTTACTAAAATATCGCAGTTTTCGTATTTCTGAAAATTACCGTTATATGGGAAGTGGGCGTGGTTAAAGTCCGATTTCGCCCATTTTCAATAACAACCTACCTTGGATTAAGGGAAACCTACATAGCAAATTTCGTTGAGATATCTCAATTTTTGCTCGAGTATCGTGTACACGGGCGGACGGACAGACGGACGGACAGACAGACATGGCTTAATCGACTTCTCTTTGATGATTTAAAAGCACGGTTGCCATTTCCAATTTATTTTTCGGTCCAAAAAATGGACCAAATGGTAAAAAATTTAGCAATTTTTATTACATCGGGAAATTGAGTGGCGTTTATTCCTCTTTATCAAGAAAATATGCCATTCAGTTTTTATAACGATTTTTCTTTCTATTGCATCCAAAGTGCATTACAATTGTATATTATTTACATTCTATTATTTTAAATTTTAAATTATAATTTGTTTCTTAACTTCGTTTTTATTAATGCTAAATCAAAAAATTTGCGTTCAGCTGCTGCGGAACTATAAGGCAAACTAAACATTTTATGAACTAAATCACACAATTCTCCAAAGGCCGCTTCACCTAATCCATTTTTAATCAAACTTACTTGCTCCCAAAAACATTCTATATTGGTACAGTTTTTGAAGTTACCTTCCCTCAGCCTCAATTTGCGAAATTGAAATTCAATTATGTCTGCATCATTTACCAATGCAGGAAATTGGTCGAGTAGCGGCATAATTGATACATCAGTATCTGAAAGAACTTTATGTGGTGTAATAATTTCAAGATGTTTAATATCTTTTCGATTTAAATCGAACATTATTTCCATGTGCTAAATGCTATGATTAAAGTTTTGCTACCTTTCCATATTTTTGCCAGCCACTTTAATATTGGTCACCGAGTAATTGAAATTAGACTAGAAACTGCGGTATTTTTTGACAGATGATTAGCCATGCCATATTTGAAGATCAGTGGCAAGGCGAGTTCACACTTTTAGCATGTTGTGCCAATCGGACCTATGCTGAATATTGTCATCGTCGACGATTAGTAACACGGCTGACGATGGCCGTATCGTCACTTTTACTGACGATGACGATATTCAACATAGTAGCGCGGAATATTTAGCCATTAAATATAAATAATTTAAAACGCAAAACTATTGCATGAAGTGAAAGGTTGATAATAACCAAAGGCTTGTGAAATGGACCTTTTTAAAAAGAATTGGACCAATGGACCAAACGAAGAGAAATTGACCAAATTTGGCCAAAACGGCAACCGTGTTTACAAGTGATTTCTCTCAAAATAACTTTTCACCACAAGTGGTGAATGAGATAGCTGTGCTAGAGTAGCAATAGTCTTTCGAACTATCTTTCCATCTGTCTTTCATTTGTGTAAGCAGGGATCACACGATTTGTACATTTGTACAGATTTTCACATTTTGGCATTTATAGAGTGTCTGGAAATTCTGTTTGAGCTAAACTAAAATTTCTAAAATTCACCACTCTGTGACTGCCAAAATGTACAAATAGTGTGATCCCTGCTTTACAAAAGGCTTTTTACTATCTTTGCCCGAATTGCCCTGTAAAAGTAGAAATTGCTAAAAAATCAGAAGAGCAAAAGACTGGTTTGTAGGTCAGGTCGTGCCAAATTGGTTTTTTTATGAATTAATTGAGAAATCCAGGATGTTACGAAATTCTCAATCACATTTTTGTGAACTACTGGACCAAATTTACGACCTCTCCTAGGTCACTTAACAAGTTCATTTTCACAGTGTAATTATTTCTATTGAGCGAAAGAAATAAACTCAAAAACAATTACTATTTTTAAGCGAAAAAAAATTAAATAATGATTAAATGCTGATTTAAATTATTTTAAAGTTCCCTGCCTTAATAACATGAAGAAGATCTTTTGTTGATTTTCTCTCCAGCCGGTTGAAAAAGTTTGGGAAGCATGTAATTTTTGTTATAAGTGGGTTAAGGTGTATTTCGAGCCTTAGATCATAAGAGACAGCATGTTTTCTTGACTTCTTCTGCAACGGCTAGGACTTTAAGATCACGATGCAGTTGGTCGATTTCCTATGGGCAGTTGGTGACAAGAAAATGAATAAACTTCCGGTGGATATAATATGTCTAAACCCACCTAAATCCTTTTGACACTACATTTTTAGTTTGATTTGGTGCCTATCGCCTTTCATCTACTTCCTGGCGGAAAAGGCCTCGTTTCTTCGTGCCAGACTACACGCGAAGGGTCATTACCTGAATATAAAGTGTCTGTCACGTAATTGACTGAGCAAGTTACCAGGTTGATGCGGCCTCCCAGTACCCCCTAAAAAATCTCACTGTAAGGTGTGACTCGCGTCATGTTCTATGGTTGAGGTCATACCAGTTCTACTGGCAGGCTATGATACTGTTTTTAATGACGAAAAATTGACGTTTGTATGAAGAGAGATAATTCTATAACTAAACAATTTTTTAACTAAAAAATTTGGCCAAGTTTTATTATTTTGCCTCAGTGGCATTACCGAACCCAATATTAATCCAATTGAATTTATCTTATCGCTGCTAGAAGTTGACGTTCGACAATATTGAAATTATTATATGCACAGGTGAGATTATGCATGTAAATATACAGGCCCGTCTAGAGGGCGGGAGGGGGTTGAAAGTGGATTCCCCCGGGCCCGAGATTTTTAAGGGGCCTGAAGTATCATAAAATATCATATAAAAAGTGCTAATTGATAAAATAATGACATACTTATGTTTGTGTTGAGTTTGTTAACCGATTCTAAATTATATCAGCTTGTCTTATATTTATGATTAACATGTTAATAAAAAAAAAATATTCATTATAAAAACAAATATTTTTCAATATTTTCGCTAGAAACTTCGTTATAGGCTACATGGGAAACTATCAATTGATCACATTCTTTTAAACGAATACAATTTATGTACAGGGGCCCGTAATTTTTCAGTCTGGCGCCCGAGTTTTCTCTCGGCGGCCCTGTATATATGTATGTATGTATGTCCGTTTTTGCTAAATATTTACTCTTTTTATCTTATCACTTACACAAAATAGCTGCAGCAAAAGCCTTTTAGCGGCATCAATCAATGGAAAACCATTCGAGTGAATATTTAACCAATATAGGAGCTCACTAATCGCAAAATTTTCGGCAAGCGAACATAGTGGTTTTTAACGCGTCTAAAACGTTTGAATATTTTTGAAACTGCATATCGGTTTGTTTTCATTTGTTGTTGAATTTTGACGGGTGGTAATGGAAACAGCTCGTGCGAAATCCACTGCGACACCCGTAGCGGTCAACGCGTAATGGCGACCAATTGAACTGCCAAGGGTTAAGGTGTAACGAATTTTTATGCCATAATAAACAAGATAAATAAATTTCCGACCAAAAAAGGTGCCAGCTTTGCTGTAACTGGCAGAACGTGTACCAATACTTTAAAACAAACAATGCCTCTGTTACCAACCATTGAGGAAGAAAGTCCAATGTCATGGCTGCGCCTATTTTGTCGCTATCGATTGCAATTCCAGGCAATGACCTCAGGTGAGAGAACTATGTAATTAGAAAAGTTCTGTGACATCCTTGGTACAGCTGTACCAATACGGATTTTAAGAGGAATTTTTGATATTATTTATGCATCTACAGAGCTGAAACTTTATCAATGCCTCATGTGCACGATTAATAGGGAATAAGTGGTAGTAATACGAAGATTTTAACCCCAAACATGGTTTATGATTATACGAGGGAAGTTTAATTAATCACTGACTTTTTAAATTTCCTACGAAGTAATATCTAAATAAAGCACTGCCCCTATCAACTACCATCTATTAATACATATACTGTTACTTTATTTTGATTGAATTTAACAATCATTAAAATTAGAAATCTCGTATATTTTGACGAAGGTATAGGAAAGTGAACTTCATGAACTCATCCAGCCTCATTTTTTTGCGTCAAAAAGCCATCATTGAATCCATGAAAAGATTTGACAAATAGTAAAGAACTCTGCGTCATTAGCGCATCATTTGATTTCACTAAAAAAAATGCGCTATAGCTTCAAGTTTCAATAATTATGTTTGAGCTAGAGGAGCTAGATGTAATTCTTGTACTTGTAGCAGTGTTGCCGTTTTAGCCCTTTGGTGGCTAGATTTAGCTACCATATATTTTTTTTGGCCACATAAATTTAAAATTGCCCCTAGCCCTTTTTTCAGCCCTTTTTAGAATTTATTCATACTTGGCATGAAAAAGTTGTATATGCTTAATTTGCTTTATTTGCATTTATGTAAGAGATGAATTTTTAAACTAAGAAAGACTGATATATATACATATATGCATGGTATGCTCCTTACGCTTTTATCCATACATACTGTAAAAGTGTTGGGGCTGTTAACTTATCTGTTAACGATTTAACTATAGTTTAAAATAGATAAGTTCACGGCCCTTAATATGCTTGTTAAACGACCCATCAAGTCGATTGACCGTGTATGTTCTTGTGGTGTGATTGTACCAGCATACTGGTGTCGTGAGTGGTGAAATTAGCTCAATTTTCTAAGTAAAAAGTATTTTGGCGGATATTTCTTGCACTATATGAGTCAAAGCCGTGTTTGTGGAAGATTACGTTCACGATATTGCAGTTGTGAATTACAAAGAAAACAATGCTTAACAAAATGCTAGAAAAATTATGAAATTTCGGCTCTTCCGCAGAACCGCCCACTTTTGACTCCAGCTATGAACAAAGAACTCATAAGCTTTAACACACCGATTCCTCGGCTGACTGAATCTCCCCAACCACGTCCTTCTTCTACTGGAGCCTCACTAAATTCCTGTTCAACAGCTTCATCTCAACCCTCCACCACATCTGAAGCCATCTCCGATTGCGTCAACACCGTTCCAATGCAAGTAGTCGTTGCTCCTTCCAAAAACTCCACAACTACATCTCAACCCCCTACCACATCCGAAGCCATCGTTGCTCCTTCCAAAAAGTTGACAGCTGTTCCGCAACCCCCTGTTCCGCAACCCCCTACCACATCTGAAACCGTTTCCGATTGCGTTAACCCCGTCCCGAGGGATTTAATCGTTGTCCCTTCCAAAAAATCGGTCTTTATATCTAGGTTTTCAAAAGATACCACTGTCGATGATGTGAAGGGGTATTTAACTTCCAGGCTGATAGCAAATGAGTTGCATGTACGCAAGTTCAGATTCTCGTATGAAAGAAGCATTTCTTCTTTTAAAATAGACATATCCGAAGACTGCTTTGATAGAGTAATGAGCCCATCTTTTTGGCCAAGCGGTGCCTTCATTCGCGAATTTGAATTTAGATCTAGACCGCAAGGGCAAAATTTGGCTCAACTTCCGCTTTCCACCTCGGCATCAAAAAACTAAAAAGTAACCTCACCATTAGCATTTACTACCAAAATGTGAGAGGTTTGAACACAAAGCTATCAAGGTTACACTTGCAGTCCTATGATTTTGACTTCAAAGTACTGGTGTTTACTGAAACCTGGCTCAAGCCGAATGTGTTCAACTCGGAAATTTTGTGTCCTAAGTATGAAGTGTTTCGAAACGACCGTTTAAATAAAAAAGGTGGAGGCGTCTTAATCGCTGTCCAGACTGACCTTTCTTCTGAAGAAATTGAGTTCACTGACACCGATGAAGTTGAATTCCTCTGCGTTCGAATAAGATATCATTCTATTAGCGTTTATCTTGTTGCTGCTTATATACCACCTAACTCGAGCCTTTCTGTTTATTTAAAACACTCCTCCTTACTGCTCTCTCTACATGCCATGGTGAAGCCCTCCGATACTGTTATTGTCCTGGGTGACTTCAATCTTGCGGGTGTTTCTTGGGATCTAATAGATGGTATTCTAGTACCAAATTCCTCTCGTGATCTCTTCAATCAATTTTTGAACGATCTGTCAGATCTTAGTCTTTACCAGATCAACTCTGTTAGTAATAACTTAGGTAAATGTCTGGATTTAGTTTTTGTGGACGATGTTTCCAACGTCACAATAGCCCCTAGCTATGCTTTGATTACCCCTGTTGATTCTCACCACCCACCACTAGAATTGTCCTTGATAAATTCACGCAACTCATGTTGCTTTATCAGTAAAAAATCAAGAGCGGAGCGTTACTCATTTAAAACAGCAGATTATAATAAACTTAGGTTAGAGATATCGAAGATAACTTGGCCCCAGTATGATGGGAATGCTGAAGATAGTGCCTTACATTTTAGCAATTCCTTACGCCACATTTTCAGTAAAATCATTCCTCTTGTTAAGGAAGCTAACGTAACGTCTAACGCGCAGTGGTTTACTGGCGAATTGAAACGCTTAAAAAATCAAAAATCCAAAGCTTTTAAGCTTTTTAAAAAATCTGGCTTGTCTTCTCACTACTCCGCGTACTCCATTCTTAGGCATAAATACAATGTATTGAACAAAAAGTGTTACAATAATTATATTAACAGGGTTCGACTCAATATAGTTTCTAATCCCAAATCGTTTTACGCATTTGTGAACACTAAGCGTAAGACTAACGGTTATCCCTCAACATTGAAGTTAAATGACTTAGTTTCCAGTGACGAAAATATTATTGCCGATATGTTTGCTGGTTTCTTCGAGTCAAACTACTCTGCCAGTTCTACATCTTCCCAACTGAATTCGAATCTATCTAGCTACCCATTCGATCTGCCATCATTTGATTGTATCCGAATTCCATCGATATCTGCTGCGGACGTCCTCATTCATTTGAATTGTTTGAAAATTTCATATACAGCTGGCCCAGACGGTATACCCACAAGTGTTCTTAAAAGTTGTGCAGAGTATTTGTATAAGCCTCTGGCAAATATTTTTAATGCTTCCCTAAAACAGGGTGTCTTCCCATCTTCCTGGAAGGATTCGTTTATCTTGCCACTTTATAAAAATGGAAGTAGGACTAACATCGTAAACTATAGAGGAATTGCGAAGCTTTGTGCTATTGCTAAAGTTTTTGAGGCAATCGTTACGGAAGAACTATCTCACTCTATTACTTCTGCTATTGATCTATCGCAACACGGTTTTTGCAAAGGTAAATCAACTGTATCCAATCTTCTTGAATTCACTACTTATGTGTCTAATGGGTTTAAAAACAATCTTCGAACGGACGTGATTTACACTGATTTCAGCAAGGCATTTGACAAGGTATCTCATTCAACCCTTATATATAAACTTGATCGAATTGGCTTCCCTCCTATTCTTCTCAGCTGGCTTTCTTCTTACTTAGTGGATAGGAAACAAAGAGTAATTTTTAAAAATTGTACCTCCCGGCCAATACATGTCACATCCGGCGTACCTCAGGGCAGCCATATTGGTCCCGTCTTGTTTATTTTATTTATAAATGACCTTCCTAAGGTGTTGAATTACTCGAAATGCTTAATGTACGCTGATGATGTTAAGCTCTTTAAGTACATTAGTACTGCAGAAGATAGGGAGCATTTGCAAGCTGACCTAACCTGCATTTTCGAATGGTGTGAAGCAAATTCCATGTCACTAAATTTGAAAAAGTGTAAATTCATGACCTTCTCTAGAAAATCGTTCTATCCAAATTCGTATATGATATCTGACCACAATGTTGAGCAAGTGACCAATTTCATTGACCTAGGTGTAACTATGGATCCGAAACTAGAATTCAAGTCTCACATAAACTCCTGCGTGATTAGGGCTAGAGGATTGTTGGCTTTTCTTAAGCGCTGGGCCAAGGAGTTCAACGATCCTTATGTCACTAAAGTTCTCTTTACCTCTCTAGTTAGACCGATTTTGGAGTATGCATCTATAGTATGGAATCCTAGCTATCAAATTCATAGTGACAGACTCGAATCAGTGCAGAAACAGTTCCTGTTATTTGCCCTCAAAAATTTATGTTGGGACTCGTCTAAAAATCTCCCACCCTACAAGGATCGCCTGAAGCTTATAGATTTGCCGACGCTTCAGAGTCGTAGAGAGATGCTTGGTGTTCTTTTTTTAATTAAATTAATGAACGGGATGGTCAGTAGTCCCTTTTTACTGAGTGAGATAAATTTTTGTATTCCTACAAGACCCACGAGACATTTTAAACCTATTGTGTTGAGTATTTGTAAATCAAACTTTGAAATGCATGATGCTTTTCGGTGTTTATGCCAAGATTTTAACAAGCATTATGATTGCATCGACATATCTGAATCGCTTTTTGTAATAAAGAAAACATTGCTCAACAAGTTAACTAAATAAACTAATATCTGCAACCGTGAACGAAAAAATTACACAATATCTATGACTGCTTAGTACAATTGTAACGGCTTCGTATATTTCCGCGACCGCGTAGGACAATAGGAGCAGGGATCGGAAACTCGGCCTTTCCGACCTCGCCCAACAGTTCGTCTATAGCGTGGAGCGGAAACTAGGACTTTCCGCCTGCCTCACTTACAAAGTAACGACTACGGGAACATGGATCGGAAGCTCGGCCTTTCCGACCATGATCAACGGCCTGTGAACAGGGCGGAGCGGAAACTAGGTCTTTCCGCCCGCCGCACACAAAAGTAGACTGGAGACAAGGCCTCGCCAGCTACCCAAATTGCTATTGAATATCATTGTTATCTTTACAAGTTAATATTTATAATTATTTCACTCTGTAATGTATCACACATACTTAAATATTCTAACTCTTTTTATCTCAACTGTCTGTAAGAAAACATTTTTCTGTAGACTAAATAAATAAATAAATAAATAAATAATCATTTCGATCTTTCCTCGATCTCATTTTTAAAGAAATAAATATTGTACCAGCATGCTGGTAAGTTATATGCTTCGAGCCTGATGGTACAATCACTTGCTGGAACCAGCATGCTAGTGTCGTATATTTTCCCTTTTATACAAAAAGGTTTTTGGTTGGATAAAATATTAGCTTTTTTCCAGAGTTCATTGTTTTTATATACCATTACTTATTGAAAATGTTTACGTGAACTACATACGTTTGAATGAGTTTATTAAACAGTCGTGAAAAATGTGTTGCTAGCTTAATGTTTCTAAAATGATTTAAGCTTTATACTAGCCGTCTTCACCTGCTTGAAAATCTTGCTGGGTTGTAATTTTTTCTCGCAAGCGAGATAGAGTTTTGTTGCATTTCAAATCACAGATACTTTTTCAAACTAGAAAAATTACAGTTGAAAGCAAGCAAGATCTCACTTACCGCCAAGTATAATTTTTGTATAAAATGAAGAATACACAGAAAAAGGTTGAAGGTGAAGTTGACATATTTTAAACCAAATATTTTAGTCAGAGCCACATCAGTTTATGCTTTACACGGAAAAAACTGTCAAAAATACAACTTATGAGATATTAGGTAACATTTTTAATTTTTCCGTTTAAAATTATTGTTTTTTTTTTAATTTGAATTTTGTAGTTTATAGCTTATTTCCACCAAGCCTTTACTGTAGTTTATGCTTATTGAAAAAAGGAGATTACAACTCGAAGAGGGTAATTCCATTTATTAAGTAGAAGCAAACGAAAAGAAAAAGGCGAAAATTAAGAAATAAATCTTACCGATCTCCCCATGCTAAAATTCTTATCTGAGCTCTTAACTGCAGTTAAGCATTTGGTGGAAATAGGTTATTAGACTCACTATATTTTAAATGCGAATTTATTTTGTTGAAAAAAGTTTAAAGGAGTAAATCTAAAAATCATGTAAAATTGTGTTTTTTTTATTGCCAAAATCAAAAGTATGGTCTTTGATCTGTTGAAAAATAAAATAAAAATTGACACTTTTATGCCACTTTGCAAAATAATGCGGATGCATCAAATAAATTTTTAAATTTTTGTTAATGCCATCAGATCTGCACTATTGGTTTTGGTTTTCAAAAATTCCTTGTTCTTTAAATGTGTAATAAAGGTATACTTTTTTTTTTAAATACTGCCCTCTGTTGAAAATATTTTTTTTAAAAGTATTTAAAAAGTTAAATAAATTATTAAAAGATGGGTATCAATCGAAATGGGTTTTGAGAGGGTTAATTTTTTTACTACATGTAGGAGGGTTGCCACCTGTTTAAAAAATCAAATTCCAATTAAATTTAGGGAACTAGCTGACTGAAATATGTATCACCATATATATAGGTGTCAGACGAAAGGGGTTTATGGTCATAGCTTGCAAATATTTTGAAGAGGGTCGCCACCTGTTTACACATCGAATTTTATTAAACTATACAAAATTTGAATATGAAATATAAAAATATTTATATTAAACGAAAGTGTCGCGGCATCGTGTTTGTTATTTTATTACAGTATGTAAATGCATACTGTTATTATACATATTTCAGTTACCGGAATCCATTAATTAAATTGAAATTAGTTTTAATTTTTTATCAGATGGCAACCCTTTTCAAATAAATAAAACATTGCTGCGTATCTGCAGATTTATCCCTGTAAACTCACACCTCACTTTTGAAAATGGAATGAACTATATATACATACCTATGTAAATGCAACAAGAATCCAAATTTTACACTTCAAACTGCATTTACAGAGAAAGTATGAAAGGTATCAAAAAACAAATGGAAATTTTGTATTTAGTTTTCATTTAAATCCGTCCATAATTGTATTTTTTCCCACATCGGACAACATCAAGACGCACGCCACAAATAGGAGGCGAAGCTCGCTGTGGGTCATGGAACACATTTTCTGTTATATTATTCATAAAGTTAAGAAGAATATTCGAAAAAATAAGAAGAATTTGATGCTAAAACTCAGAATCGGCCTACTTCTGCCCGGTTGTCCATCCAAGGGTTAACAATTTTCGACAGGAATACCAGCCCGAAGATGAATGTGACCTTTTGTGAGTGGCATGTTATAATTAAAGCTATTTTTATGTGCTGCTGAAATGCCCCTTTTCTATTTGCTTTAGATCAAATTGGCATTGGACTGCTCACTTTGTCTGGTTATGAAATAGCCCAAGGTTATGCAGAAGGGGCAATGAAGGGGAAGAACGCAATGTTAAATTTGACAGGTGTTTACATCGAGCATTTATTGAACTGAATCTTAATAGTACCTCCCTCCAAAGTCCAGTTGCGGTACCTTTTCCGTACTAGTACCCCTTCTTGCAGGGTATTGTATTGTCGATAGTACAAATTTTTATGCTTCTTTTTTATGTTTAAACAGCTCTAATTATTCAACTTGTGTTTTACCTTTCAGCTTCTGCTATTTTTTTGGCTGGTGGCATGAAATTAGCTTGGTCTGTGTTTGAAACCCCAACTGTTAATGCAAGGAGCATAATAACTTATCATCTCCTGACAATTGCCTGGTTTGTTGGTGTGGCTGCTGGAGCAATTATGGCATCGGCATTTGTGCAGCGCGTTAGCAAGAATGTTGCGCATGTAAGTAAATATATTCGAAGACGATAGAGCACGCACATTTGTCTGAATACAGGACGTTAGGAGTGTCGATACAAATATTAAAAACAACGCCGAAGGAGATTAAATTTTCCAGTATACATTTTTTGGCGAATAAAAGCAAAACAATTCGAGGCTACTTCTTAAGAATTCCGATGCATTGTGATACTTGCACCACAGATACATTCAAATAGAGGAACGGTTTTGGACGGATTCATTTATTTGTAGATGTATTAAGTTCACGGAAGCCACAACACAGTCTATTAATGAAATCATAATCAACAGTAAAATTAGGTGGGCTATATCAGTCTTCTAAAACTCTAAATCTCATTGACCAAATACATATGTATATCTAACAAGTCGACTATCAAACTACCTTGGAACGTATTTAACCATAGTTGGAAACCATATTTATAAGCTTCTTAGAGTTATGCTATATCATAATAATGGTTTTTATATCAAAGACAGGTAAAATCACTCATACTAAACTAAGCGTCTTTAGGCTAATAAGCTTTAACATTTTGTTTATTAAAAACACTGGAGAGAATTTCTAAAACCTATATCAAACTCTCTACCAACCCATGCATTTTATCCAAAGACGGTTTCCGTTTGGACTCATTCACCACCTGCTCACCTGCAAGTTGATTAGTTTAGAACTAAGGGTTGTATGCAGACGTATGCAGACGAAGTAACAGCAATGGTTCAGAGACCGTTTCATAGACTGCAAAGAGCCGCAAAAAAATATTTTGCTTACACAGGTCGACTTGGCCCGGAGCGTCCTAGGTAGCGCTGAATAATCTGTATCCTCTTCCGCCTTACATTTACAGTGAAGGCCCATGCTTCACCCTTCGACTATTCTTCTGTTAAAACGTTTTGGATCAGTCGATCTTGTGCGGGTGCTTGCGATGTTCTGCTAAACTATACTCTAGGGAGTTTTAGTATGGCGGCATCCATGAAATCAACAGCGCTTAGAAGTCTTCAAAGTCTAAAACACGGAATTGTGCATAAGACGAACCCTTTGCTCCACGCCCTCAGAAGTACCAATTTGGTTGTTGCATCTATTTGCACTGGACTGTGAGCAAATCCAATTTTTGGCAGCCAATTTCAGTTACGCGGTTTTGCAGAATGACGATACGTGGTCTTGTAATTTAAACGACGATATCTATTATGTCTCATAACTAATATAGGTGCATAAATATACATCTCACAACATAATACATATACATATACACCACATATACTTCAGCATATATATACATATATCAGAAACGAATACATATACATACATACATCTGCTTTTCCTTAGGGTTATATTTTTTGTTTTTTTTCTATCTAATTACTTTTATGTTTATTTGTTTTTCCTTTATGATCAGTTTTATCTGTATCCGAAATCTATAACAAAATTAATAAAAAAATCGACAACAAAATCACTAACAAAAATCGATAAATATATCGATTAGTAAACTGATAAATATATCGATAACAAAATTGATGAAAATATCGATAACAAAACCGATAAATATCGATACCAAAGTCGAATCGATAAAAATTTCGATAACAAAATCGATAAAAAATATAGCTAAAAAAAGATAAAAATATTGATTACAGAAAACAATAAAAAAATAGATAACAAAATCGATAAAAATATAGATTATTATATCGATAAGTTCCGAGAATATCGATGACAGAATTTATAACAATATCAATAAAAATTTCGATAAAAAATATCGCTAACAAAATAGTTAGAAATATTGATTACAGAATCGATAAAAATATCGATTATTATATCGATAAGTTCCGAAATACCGATAGCAGAATTGATACCATATCGATAAAAATTTCGATAACAAAATCGATAAAAAAACCGACAAGAATATCGATTATTTTATCGATACGTCTCGAGAATCCCGAAAATCTCTAAAATCCCACAATAGTTCCCACATTGAATCTCTATGTCTCTCTCTATATCCTTTCCGATTTAATTACCTTTATTTTAATCTGTCTTCCCTTATCTTCATCTTTACTTTTATCGGTATCCTCATACTCATCGTTGTTTTTGCTTTTATGTTTATCATTTTCTTCATCTACATATTCCCCTTCACCTTTGCCCTTATATATATAAGTAAAGTGTTTAAATTTAACTTGCCCTTATCTTTACGCATCTTTGGTTTTATTTTTTATTTTTACCTTTGCTTTTATCCTTTTGTCGGCCGCTGTGGTGCAGTGGTAAGCAGTGCGCGCTTCCACTCCGCAACGCCTGGGTTCAAACCCTAGTCAAAGCAACATCGCAAAAAATATAGAAAAAAGGTTTTTTCTTAATACCGGTCGTCCCTCGGCAGGCAATGGTAAACCTCCGAGTGTATTTCTGCCATGAAAAACAGCTTCTCATAAAAATACAATCGCCGTTCGGAGTCGGCGTAAAACCGTAGGTCCCTCCGCTTTGTGTGACAACATCAAGGCGCACGCCACAAATCGGAGGAGAAGCTCGGCCAAACACTAACTTATATGTAAGTGCAAATCTATTATTATTATTATCCTTTTGTCTATCTATGTACGTACTCATCTTTGCTTTCCTTCTTGTATTGGTAT
>NW_023458564.1:2157355-2179392 GCF_013731165.1 Rhagoletis pomonella | reverse complement strand
TTTTTTTTTAATTTAATACCATATGCATACATACAAGAAGCACTTGTTTCAGCCCCAACCATTTCCTTTGCACCATTTCCGTTGCATCATTTCCGTTGCACCATTTCCGTGTGCAATTTCCGTTGAATTTGCCAATTTACTCCCAACCAACCAAGCCGCTAAAGAAGTTTCACTTAAAAAAATCGGCAATGCCTTTCCATCGAAAATATAAAATATATTATATTTTAAAGATATTTTGTCTAAAGATAACCTCAGATGATAGAAGAGTTTAAGAAATTTTTTCAGCACAATCAAAATACGTAATAAGCTTTTTTGGAGGCTTTTTCAAATTAGAGTAGCTCACGTAGTAGATCTTAATATTTTTCTGAAATATTTTAGTGGAGGTAGTGGGGAAAAAGCGGAAATTTTCTTTGGATATGCACCCTAATGTACATATGCTATATCAAGATAATTTTTTTTTTTGTATCACAGAGTCGTAAACACATCAATGTGGCTATTTATATGTTTGCACAATTATTCGCACTCGATAAAATGCCACTTGAAATTTAACACTTTCGCACTTGTACGAGTATTCAAAGCAATTTATATATTTTATGATCCAATTATATTTTCTGGTCTTATCGACTTTTCATAAGCGTAATATGTACATATATGTACCTACTGATAATATTTTTTGTATTTCTTTTCACTTTCATATTTCAGTGCATAAGTGGCGCGCTTCTTCTGCTCGGCGGCGTTCTCTTTGTCAGCGCTCCCACTTGGTTCGCCTCGCTGCTGTGCAGTTGCCTGATGGAAGGTTGTGCGTACGGCATCAATCAAATACAAGGCCTTGTGACAGCCGGTGAGGTAGCACACAAAGACATTCGTGGTTTATTGGTTGCCAGTGAACGCATTTTCCTTTGGCTGGGCATCTGTCTACAACTACTCTGTACGCGCTTGTGGTTCTTAACGGAACCAATCAGCGGTTATGCGTTGCACGTTAATCAATTACATGGCTTCTTAGTGATCGTGATTGCATTGTCTGCGCTCATCTTCAACATTCTCTATCGCTTCGAATCGCCCGTGCTGCTGAAGATGCAGCAACGTAATTTGGCCGCCACATATGTGATGAAGCGTTTGCAAGGCGCGCCCTACCCCAGCATTGAGGTAACACAAACGTGCGAGGAATGTAAGCAGCTGCTGGAATATGATGCCGGCCAAACAATATGGATGGCAATGCGCAAGAGCAACACCCTGCCGTTATTAAAAGTGCTGCTGCTGCGTTGCTACGGTGCGATTACGCTGTCGTTGCCAGTCAATCGCACCTTCATCACGGCCAGCATGACTGGCTTGAAATGTACCATGAATTGTGTTTATCTGCTGGCACTTTGTGGTGTGCTTGGTAGCATAGTGGGCGCTTTGTCCGTGGACAAATATGGACGACGAAAGATCATGGTAATTTCACTGTTATTCTCCGGGAACTGCGCCTTTCTCATGGGGGGCGTGCTGCACTACATCTACGCGGAAATTTCGACAATTATACTGCCGCATCTGACATTTGAGTTGGTCGTCTATTTGATGTTCTGCTATCAGATTTTTGCATGCGCTGGTGTTGCGTTGGCTTCCAGTGTTTATATGGCAGAGGCATTTACAACTTCGGCGAAAGCTAAGTGTTTGGCGCTGCTGGTAGTGTGCGAGCAAGCTTTGCAAGTGGCTTTGGTCTTGACACTATTCTATGCCGATTTTGCGGAGCCCCGATTTTACTTCGCCCTAGGGGCGCTGGGCATGGTCATGGGCACATTGGCGCTGTTTTTCTTACCTGAAACAATGTATTTGTCATTATACGAAAGTTTAGTGAAGTTCAACAAAGTTCCTTAATACTTATAAGTTAAGCTAATTATTCTAATCGAATTTATGTAAATGTACGTTAAAATATAAGTGACTGTATTTATTTATGCGCATAGTGTATTGCTTAAATAGAAATCTTACTTATACACATTTAATTTTTTATTTATTTTTTGAAAAATTATTTAATTTTACCATTCTTTATGTGAACATGTGGCAATGTGCAAGCATAAATATACATATATGTATAGTAGGGTGGTTCTTGAATGTAGGAAGCTAATTTTTACATCATATTTCTTAAGCTTCAACCCCTACGTCAATGCTACTATAGTCAAAGATATCACATACGAATTTTGGTCCCGATTGGAGACCGTTAAGACGTCTTCGTAGGGAAATCTGAACTTTGACCCCTATGCGACGCGCCTTAACCGACTCCAATCGGGACCAAAATTTATAGTTGATATTTTCGACTATGATACTATCGATTTTGGGTATTAGACCAACATTTATATGTGATATCGTTCACCATGGTATTACCGATTAACGGGGTGAGACTGAAAAAATTGTTCATTTGATTTTATGGACAACCCTAATGTATACTTACGTACTAAAAAATCACAAAAGTGGTGACTTATGTTTAATTTCTAGACGATAAAAGGAGAGAAAGATTAGTAGTAATGCAATTTATTTAATTGCAACTTTTAGATTAGTCTTTCCTTTGATCTTATATGGGCTCTGAAGCCAATTTTCAGTCTGGGCAAACTGATAAAATGTATTACAATTAAACCAAGTGTAGCCACACCTTCCCCATTTGGGCCTGCCTTTGTCTTTTTGGGCGCCTTTGCTTTCGTCAGCAATCCATGTTGGTTGGTTGAACCGCGAATTTAACAGGTAGCCAGCAGAAGTCGGTTGCTTTTCTCAAATTCAGCATGTGGAGTTCAAGAGCTTAAGAAGTTGCAGTGGGTTAATATCACTTATGAATGTCTGTTAAACCGCAGAAGTAGGGTTTGCCTGATTCTAGTCCTACATAGCACTGGGCAATCGCAGAGCAGTTGGCCTACCGTTTCTTTTGCATCTGGTGAATTACAACTACTTCTTGTATTATGTTCCAGTCCTAGTCTTGCAGCATAGATTCCCAAGGCCCAATGCCCTGTGTAAACCGGCAGTTAGTCGAGATAGATCCTTCCTATTTAGTTTGATAAGAAAAGCAGTGCGTTTTGCGCAGTAGGTGGGCTACAGACTCCCGCAGACCCTACAAGATTTTAGGTAGTTCCACCTACTACTAGCCATCTTTATCCAGCGCTGAGAGATGCCGCCCCTGATATAGCTCAGAGGCAAAAAAACCTCCTCTGCCTCTGAGACAACCAGATCATCTTAGGCCTTAATGGCGCTTGAAATCAATCTAATTGGTTCTGAAGTGAGGGTCAGTGAACGGTGTCGAGCGCTGCTACAAATAATATCCAGAGAAATGCAAATAAATTGACCTGATTCAATGTTTTAACATGGGAAGAGGAAGGACAGTGGCGCTTGATATTTACTCTTCAAAATAAAGCTGTTTTGATGACCAGTGTCGGCGTTGTTTAGCTTGGTATATGAACCGTTTCATAAAGAGCTTTTCAAGCACCTTTTTAAAAAACTGGTAGAGATCCCGGTTCGTTAATCTCTAGACAAGATTTTTACAAATGCCTTTCTGTTATAAACATACTGATGGAAAATTATTCCATGACTTTCTGGAAAGTACCAAACAAAATTTGCAAGTATGTTCCTGGTAAATTACACAATACACTACATATTATCTTCAGTAAATGATCTCGAGCGTATTTCGATTATAAAACCAAATCTCGAACATCCTGCTTTGTAGCTTTGCTTAGCATATCGATGGTATCTGACAAACGCTACGAAAAATTTTCGTCGCCGAAATTCTCCAAATGAAAAGCAGTGGAGCCTAAAAGTCAGATTGGTAAAAAGTAAACATGTGACATGTTTCACTGAAAAATTTGATTATTAATAATTTAGTGAGCTATACATTTTAAATACATGAAATTTTAAGTTGTGTCGTTATTGCAGGGGACCTTCGATATATGGTAAAAGTAACTAACTGATTTAATACAAGATTGATTGTTCAAACAATTATGATTTGGAAAAAGCTTAATGCTTATAATTGGAAGCCGTTTAAATACAGGCATTTTTAAACAATTTACTTCCTGAAAAATTCTTTATTACTTTTATGCAAACTGCTGATTTTTAAGAGAATCGTCTCATTCGTTTGAGGCAGAGAGTCTACAAATAAAACTAATTATTGGGAATTATGGGAAAAAGCAGCGCATTTTGGAAAATATGTACGCATGTACGTACACGTGCCAAAAATGAGAAATAAACTTTTACTGGGAACAGCAAAAAAGTACCAGTTTATATGCCCATTAAAAGCACAAAAATTCAGTGATGCAAATTCACGAACTTGAAAGCTTAAGTATGTTGTAAAGCTCGCTTTCTTAACTAAAAGCTTTATAAATACTCAGTTTACCTATTGTTCTTTTATTAAATTTCCAATATTTTTTCGATAAAATGCAGCTAATTCTCCAACAAAAACGCATGCTCGCACTTTTTTAAAATCGTCTTTCCGATAAAAGAAATTATCGAAAACGGTTCACGTGGTCCAATGTTTTCTGGTAACATATGTACATAAAAAATAAAGATGAAAAATATTCGGACGAATTGATGACCTCCTCCTTTTTTGAAGTCAGTTAAATTAGGAGCTCATTTGTGTTTTTGCGGAGTTAATCATGGTGAAACTATAAACAGTCGAAGTTTTCTCGCTTTATTTTCTTAACATTTAAAAGCAATATTTTTAATAAAGATACATAGCATCAAACCTTTTACTTCATCTGGTATAATTTCACCATAGGCGTAAATTTAAAAAACAAAAAACAATTATAAAGACAAAATATCAGAAAGAAACACTACTAATACAGGGGAATCCGAAAACAAGAAAATTTGGACAAGAAAAGAGGAATTCAGCTGAAAAACAGTGCACACATATAAACCAATAGTCGGCCCCGAATCGACTGAAGAGTCCGATGCCGAAGCCATGATTTAATACACAGCCAGCAAAAAATTCGAAAATGGATCCAAAAAATGACAAAAAAGTGGATGAAGTGCGGATTTTTGTCCGCTTACTGATTCCATTTTCGGATACTTTGACGATCCGTTTTCCCATTAAAGTGTGCGGCAGAAACGTACGTACAGAAAACTACCGAAAATTGTTTGTGAAACGGATACGCTTTCGGCGGTTTTTTCTGAAATTTGTCTGATTGAATTTTTCGTTAAATACACTTCCCTTCTGCACTTCACATATACTTTTTCATGGTTCAAAATAAATAAAAGAAAATTAGGAAGCGCCAGACGGAATTCGAACCCTGTACCTTCAGGAAGCTAACAAACAGCGGCACACTCCTCTGCATGTTCAGGAACTGCCAAATATGCATGCATGCTTTCAAATGTTTAGCTTGAGCAAATAAAATACAATTATTGCTTTCAAATGACATCATCTTTTTCGTACGTTTTCCAGATACGAAAATTGATGATAACTGTAGAAGGTTTTTCTATTGGTTTTCGGGAACGGAAAATTAAACTAAACTGCACTGTCGGCAAAATTTACGTTTCTTTGCTGGCTGGAAAGGTTTTGTTATAAAGCAGTCTTCTCGCTCCCACACAAAAAATCGGCCCCTTTACTTGTGCAGAATGTTGCTCACTCTACAGTTTCTAGTTATATTAGTAGTAAAACCAAAAATTCGTCATACTAAATATTCGTTGTCATCGCCTTCGTTCGCCTAATTTTCTGGAACAAGTGAAGAATGGCGACCGTTTAGCTACAAAATAGCCAAAAGTGCCGACGGAGGTAAAAATAGAGAAGATATAAGAAATTTATTTTCTTTGTTTATTTCTATTTTTTATTATCAGTAATTTCTTGAAACCCAGAGTAGATCATGATAAAAATGTGTATCGAATTAATGATAACAAATTGTACTTTCTTAATGATATAAATTTTTTTGCCAATAATTCTACAGTTTTTTTTCAAAAAAGATTATTTCATGAAAAAATAACATTTGTTCGTTTTTAGTGCTTTTGGTTTAAAAATATAAAAAAGCATATAAATTATGTACATCGGCTGAAAGATAAATTAATTATCATTAGTTTTGGCGTACGTCTTACGTTTCTATATGGAGGCTATGCTGGAATGTTGTAGTTGTAATTTTTAGAGCTTTACGAAAATGCTTATTGCACGAGAACTAATGAAGCGATTTCAAAGAAGTTCATCTAAGTAAATAACGGTAAATATTGCCTTATTTTGGAGTCAATTTTGAGCCTTTAAAGTACTCCAGCAGCATATGATTTGCAGGTATAACTTTTATTTTCGGAATATAGATTCATTGGAGCAATAGAAATATTATCGTGTGCAGATTTTATAAAAATTTAACAAATATTGAACATTTTAAGGCAAAAAATTGTTGAAAAACTTGCAAATTTTTGTATTACTAAAATGCTCGAAAACCGGTCGAATGATTTTGTTTTTGTTTTCCTCAATCAAAAACTCAAGAGTTTTCCTTTCGTTTGTATATGGGATGTATTGGTTGATATGTTCTAAGTATGTTTATTTGATTCAAATATATGGGCATAAATGATTTCCCATACAAAATCACTTCGTCATCGTTTTGCAAACGTGTGCATGCGTTGGAAGTGAGGGAAGGAGACAACAAGTATGTATGTGTGCGTAAGTACATATTTCGGCTTTTGATGAACAGATGGCGCAATATTTATAACCTAATCGCAGCGTATATACATAATGTAAATACATACATACATATGTAATTACATACATACATACATACGTACATATGTTGATTGCAGTTAATGTCGATCTGTTTCTATTTTTAAGTAATCTATGGATGTATGTACATATGAATGCATAATCCGCGAAACCTCTTTCGTCATTTCAGATCTGTACAGTTCGTTCGATTTTACAAAATGTGGTGTCATAATAAAGGGCTTGTCCTGTCGATGTGCAATAACTTATTATTTTTTCAAAAAGAGATGCCACCTGAAAAAATTAAATTCACATTTTTTTTAAGTTAAATCAATTATTGAGTATCTATCGAATTGGTTTTGAAAAGGCTTTATTTCTTAATTATATGTAGGTGGGTTGCCACCTGAGTCAAAAAGTAAGTTCCACTTAAATAAAGGCAGACAAATTTAAACGTATATACCGATATGGATGTCCGAAGAAAGAGGTTGTGGTTTGAAAATATCTTGCAGAGGGTTGCCACCTTGTTACAAAGTTAGATGCAATAGAAGCAATAGGTAAAAATAAATTAATTCAACATGAATATAAATCAAAATTGCTTTGAAGAAACTTTATTTCCAAAGTGCGTGTATGAGGGTTGCCACCTGATTATATAATTAAATTAAACTTTATTTAAGAGTATTAGATAATTTAAATATTTAATAAGTTTTTGAATTAAAAATAATTTTAACAAGATTGCTATCTGTTTGAAAAGTCAAATTAAATTAGATTATATGAAATGTTGAAATATTTAGTTTAAGTATTTATAAAATTAAAGAGGGTTTCCACTTGTGTAAAAAGTTAAACTCCAATTATTTAATAAGTCAAATGAATTATTAAATTATGGGTGTAAATTGACATTTAGATTTGTATCGCAATATCTCATCTTCATCTCCGTCTTCATCTTTACTTATGATTAACTTTATCCTTGCCTTTTTATTTATCTTCAACTTTGTCCTGTTCTTCATCTTTATCATTGGCTTGATCCTTCAATATAGTTGTAAGTGTCTGTGATTTCGTCGTTGCCCTTGTCTTTGTTTCAGCCCTTGTATCTTGCTCTGTATTTTGATTACCCCCTCTACAGTGGCGTTAAAAGTTCAATGCGGCCGCCCCCTGCCTATTAACGCATGCGCATACGCATAGGCAAAAATTAACTTTTATTTTCCGAGCAAAAAATAAAACTTAAATTGTAAAAAATAAAACTCAAACAAGTAAGAAAGTCTAAGTTCGGGTGGAGCCGAACATTAAATACCCGGCGCATATATTAAATATATCACCTTTCCGAAACCTACCGCTAGATAGTAAGCCGGGGTGTATCAATTTTGAGTAAATTAGCGTCCTTAAATTTCCAAATAAATATTGAAGTTTCAAGCATTTCTAAAATTTACCGTTATATAAAAAGCCGTAATTGTAGTCTGATTTCAATAATTTTGAACGTTTTGCTTTTATGTGGGAAGGACAATAACCATGCCGAGTTTGGTACAAATTGCTAGGACGGTTACCGAGATACATACATGTGATCATAAGTGGGCGGTGCCACGCCCATTTTCCAAAATTTTATCATAAACGTACTTCTTGGTAAAGAATTGTTGCATGCGTCAATTTTGAAAAAATTAGCTTTAATATTTACTGATTTATCGAAGATTTCGTATTTCTCTAAATTACCGTTATATGGGATGTGAGTGGTTAATGTCCGATTTTAAAAAATTGGTATGCTGTACCAAGGTCAACAACTGTGCGAAGTTTGGAAGAAATCGGTGCAGCGGTTGCCGAGATATACACATGTAACCATAAGTGGGCGTGGCTACGCCCATTTTTCAAATATTTATAATGTTCTTATTTTTCGTCTAAAAAGTATTGTAAATATCAATTTTGAGTGAATAATCTTCAGTAGTTACTAAAATATCGCAGTTTTCGTATTTCTGAAAATTACCGTTATATGGAAGGTTGGCGTGGTTATTGTCCGATTTTGCCCATTTTCAATATCATCCGTCCCCAAAAAGAAGTATACTCACGAAGTTTCGTTAAGACATCTTAATTTTTACTCGAGTTATCGTGTGCAAACACGGACGGACGGACGGACAGACAGTCACCGCTTAATCGATTTTTTTTTGCATCCTGATCATTTATGTATGCATTTGTCTATATCTATCTCGATTCATTTTCCCTGTTACAAACAACCGTTATGTGAATAAAGTTATAATACCCTTGTGCACAAGTGCGCTCGGGTATAAAAATAATGTTTTAATATAAATGAGGTATCAAATTGAAGGCTTGGGCTGCAGATATGCAATAAGGTTTAACTTTTTTGAAAAAAATTCCACCTTTTAAAAAAATTATATTCAAATTATCTAAAAAAAATAACATATTACAAAATGGGTATCAATGAATATGGTTTTGAAAATCTTTCTTTCTCAACTAAACTTTAGATGGGTTGCTACCTGTTCGAAAATTCAAATTAAATTTGAATTAAGGAAATTAAATTTTCTTCTTATTATTATGTGGCGCTGTAACCGCCTAAGCGATTTTGGCCGCGTTCAACATATCACGCTAGTCATTTCTCGTCTGTGCCAACTGACGCCAATTGGAAACTCCAAGTGAAGCCAAGTCCTTCTCCACCTGGTCTTTCCACCTCAGTGGGGGCCTTCCTCTTCCTCTGCTACCACCAGCGGGTTCCGAGTTGAATACTTTCCGAGCTGGAGCGTCGGTGTCTATTCGAACGACATGGCCAAGCCAGCGGAGCCACTGTATTTTAATTCGCTGCCCTATGTCGATATCGTTGTAAAGCTCATACAGCTCATCGTTCCATCGTCTGCGGTACTCACCGTCGCCAGCGCGTAAAGGCCGGTAAATCTTCCGCAAAATCTTTCTCTCGAATACTCCAAGAGCCGCCTCATCGGATATTATAATTGTCCATGCTTCTGCTTTCTGAAGGAAATTAAATAGGGGGAAAAAAATTCCAACATATGGGTGCCAAACGAAAGGTGGCACAGAAAGTAGCAGTTTTAAAATATTTTGAAGTGGGTTGCCACCTTCTTGAAATGTCGAATTTAGTTAACTTATCCAAAAGTTATATGAAAGGTCAAAATATGGATGTCATGAGAAAGAGTGTTAAGAAGGCTTTAGTTTAAGCATTAAGAATATTTTGAGGTGTTGCCAAATGTCTAAAAATGTATTTCAAATTATTAAATAAGTTAAATGATGTATTAAAATATGGGTATCAATGGAATGGGTTTGAAAAATCTTTACTTCTAAACAATATTTAGCGGGGTTGCCACATGTTTAAAAATGAAAATCAACTTAATTTATAAGTTAATTAAAATATGTATCGCAATGTTAGACGAAGAATATTTAAGAATATCTAAGCGCCACTCTACTTTTTAAGAGGGGTGCCACCTGTTTAAAAAGTCGAATTCAACTAACTTGTAAGCAAGTTATTTGAAATATGAAGCGAAAGGGTGTTAAAAAAAGCTTGAATTTGAACATTTAAAATGTTTGAAAAGGGTTGCCACGTACTTGCAAAGTGACGTTAAAATTATTTAAGAAGTTCGATGAATTATTAAAAGATGGGTGTCATCGGAATAATTTTGAAAATGCCTTATTTCTGAAATATATTTAGAAGTGTTGCCACCTGTTTAAAATATCCAACTCAACTTAATTTAGGGAAATTGCCTAATTCAAATAAGTGTTTTAAACTTTGTTAAAAGATCTTTAGCTTTAACACTATAAATATTTTTTTTTTTGATGTTTTACGAGGGTTGTCACCTATTCAAATATTCAAATTATTTACAAAGTCAAATGAATTATTAAAATATCGGTGTCGAATCGTATTGATGTTGAAAAGGCTTTATTTCTGAAATATATTTAGGAGGGTTGCCACATGTTCTATAAGCTGCATTCAAATTATTTAATAAGTTAATTGAATTTTTAAAGGATGGATATCAATCGAAGTGGGTTGCCTCAAGGAAATGTGACACATAAAAATTGTTTCGCCATTTCTTCAGCATTTTTTTTATGCACTGGATACTAAGCTTGAAATTTGAATTTTTTTCCATTTGCAATGCAAGCTTAAAATGAAAATATCTTTACAAAATGACGTGATATGACCTAAAATTAAGTTTCCGTGTCTCAGCGTTTTTTCTGTGTCATTTTAGCATACCTATAGTGTTGTTAGAATAAATGAGACCCTGCTTCTCTAAGGTGAGTAATAAATGTAGAAGTTTTGAGCACATAAGTGTAAATACATACAAAAAGTTTCCATTCAGTTTCAACTACTAATGAAATCATAAATTATTTTGTGTACCCTTGGTACGTATTTTTACTTTACTTGGTCTAAAAAATGCAATGGAATTTTTTAAAGGAAATTTTTTGCAAAAATTAAAGTTTCCACCAAAAATCACAAAAAAAGTTCTAGTAGGTTAGCAATTTTGGATTCTTAATCTTAATTTGTGACTAAAAGAAAAATAAAAAATTTGCATCTTTAGACCCTTATTACTCAACAAAAAAACCGCGATAGAAAAAACCCTTTAACAAATTGCAGTAGAGTTTGATTGAAGTCGCTAATATAGAGTTTTTACCTGGTACACTAGACGCATTTTGGCATGTAGATATAATGAAATAAATAAAAAAAAATCCTGGAACGGTATTCAATATTACTTTGTTCACTTATCTTGTTTTTCGTTAACAATATTTCTAGCAATCTTTCAGAGCCAATGCGTTAAGATGGCTAAAATTATACAGAGCGATTTTTCAAAATTTTCGTAGAAGATGGTTTGACATCTCAAAACCATGTACCTAATTACTTACTTAGCTCGGCACCCAATGCAACAGCCTCATTTTTTCCAAGATGACTTTATTCATGTGTATGTATGCAGCTTGTATTCGCGCTCCTTTAACTATACACATATGTATATATTTTAGTGTATTTGCAGATGTGTGTATGCACATCAGCGTGAAAGATGAAAAGTTCACTCAAGTGAGCCAAGTTAATGATGTGGAAAATTTAAAAATATCGATACGAATTTTTTGTTTAAGGATAAGTGTGTATATACATTAGGGTGTATCACCAAAAAAAAGAAGCAGTGTTTCCTCCGAAATCATAAAAATCATTATAATTTAAGACCACCTCCAAAATAGTTCTGAAAAATATTAAGATTTACGTGAGCTGGACCGTTTTCAAAATACCTCCAAAAATCTCGTTATTTTGATTGCGTTGACAAAATTAAAAAAAGTGGTATACTGATCTTTTAAGCTTAAGCTCTTCTATGATCTGAGGTAATATTTTAGAAAAATTATATAAAAAAACTAAACTTATTTATAAAAAACTCGATTTTCGGAGACATTTTCAAATGGGTCCACATTACGTAAATCTCAATATTTTTCGGAAATATTTTGGCGTTATTCTTAAAATATAATACATTTCATATTTCCGATGTAAAAACTGTACCAAATTTTTTTGTATGAAGAATAATGCATCCTAATATACATACATTGACATACATATACATGTTTCGCGATGTATTTACATTAGGGTGGTCAAAAAAGAAAATTAAGGTCAGAATTTCAATGCCGCCACCCCTTGGATTGTTCTATTCCGAAAAAATATCAAAATCAAATAATCTTTAAGAGTATTCAAACGTTTCCTTGTATACGGGAAAAACAACTTTTCGTAGAAATGGTGGAGGAGATTCCCAATAATAATACTTAATTGTTTAGTTTTGATGGTAACTATGTATATTTTACAGATCTGCCAAAACCCCCAGAAAATGCAAAGGGGGACCAATAAAAATCTTTAGTATGGTATGGTTAAAGAAGCAATTGGATTTTATTATTGGAAGTCATTTGAAGAGAACCAGAGTTTTCCGATCAAAAAGTAAAGATTTTCAAAAATTCTATACCATTTCTACGAAAAGTTGTTTTCCCCATATAAAATACATGGAATACTTTGAGCGCTTTGGGCGACCTCTAAATATTTTTTATTTCAAAATAAACAAGTAAGAGCAGCGCTGTCTTCGGCTATGCCGAAGGCTTCATACCTTTCATGAACATCTGCAAATTTTACTTTGACAGATTACTGCTTTTGAATACATCTGCATACATCGATAGAGGAGTTACATACGCATCTAAACAATCAGAGGTATAGAAGATATACTTTATATGGCACCAATCTAAGTGATTTTCACTGCTATGTGATCGGTATGTAAACCGGTAACACAATTTATTGGGTTTAGTTTCCTACATAAAGGAGATATATGGCAAAAACTGGTATCTGAACAATCAGTGCTATAGGAGATAAAGCTTATACAGCATAGATTTTGATGATTTTCTCAGTAGACTTTGTATTATTATTTATAAAATATCTTACGAAATTTATCGGTTTTAGCTATTCAAATAAAGGAGTTTTACCGTAAAATCCCATATCTGAACAATCAGATGTATGGAAGATATATGTTGTAGTCATCCGATCCTTGTTATTTTCACTGTAAGTATTCTGTAAATAATGAGTGAAAGTGGTGCGAAATTTCATGTTCCTAGCTGCATAAATGGAGGAGTTATGATAAAAGACCTCATATCTGAACAATCAGTTGTATGGGGTCTGCAGGTTATAGTGACCCGACCTTTGTTATTTTCACTGTAAGTCTTCTGTTGATAATGACTGAAAACAGCGCGAAATTTCATGGTCCTAGCTACATAAATGGATGAATTATAACGAAAAATCTCATATCTGAACAATCAGTTGTATGGGAGCTATAGGTTATAGTTACCCGATCTTTTTAATTTTCACTGTAAGTTTTCTGTTGATAACTATTGAAAACAGTGCGGAATTTCATGTTCCTAGCGATATAAATGGAGGAGTTATAACGAAAAATTTTATATCTGAACAATCAGTTGTATGGGGTCTATAGGTTATAGTGACCCGATCTTTGTAATTTTCACTGTAAGTATTCTGTTGATAATGGGTGCAAGTACTGCAAAATTTCATGTTCGTAGCTGCATAAATGGAGAAGTTACAACGAAAAATCCCATATCTGAACAATCAGTTGTATGGGAGCTATAGGTTATAGTGACCCGATCTTTGTAATTTTCACTGTAAGCATTCTGTTGATAATGGGTGCAAGTGCTGCGAAATTTCATGTTCGTAGCTGCGTAAATGGAAAAGTTATAACGAAAAATCTCATATCTGAACAATCAGTTGTATGGGAGCTATATGTTATAGTGGTCCGATTCTTCCGGTTCCGACAAATGATTAATACATTATAAAAATACACCCACCTACCAAATTTGATCCGGATATCTCGAAAACTGAGAGACTAGATTGCATACAAACAGACAGACAGACGGACAGACGGACAGACGGACAGACGGACAGACGGACAGACGGACATGGATAAATCAACTCAGCTCGACGTTCTGATCATATAAGTATACATTTTGATGGGTCTATCTCTTTTTGTTCTGGTACTTACAAACATCGGACCAAAGTTATAATACCATTTCATGCTCATGAAAGGTATAAAAAGGGTTATTTTTTACGGTATAGCATAATCCTAAGGGGTGGCGGCATTAAAATTCCGACTTTACTTTTTTGGACCACCCCAAGTGCACATATGTATATACATATATAATGTACATACCCAGCTAGCAAAGTTGCCAGACATCTGTTAGATATCCTTCAGAATCGTCCGCAAAAAAAGTCCGAAATATTTATGATTTCTGGCCGATATCTGACGGATATCTAACAGAGGTCTGACCATATAATCATGAGAAATATACGTAGTCAGACATATCTGCCTAAACTCCCTAAACACTTCGCGCAGAAATCTGTACGAAATCTGAAAGACTTGTCTCAATAATCCACTTTCTACTCAGATATTTGTGTGACATGTCTGATATCAGAAAATGTCTGGCAATTGTGCTAGATGGGTATCTACTTAATATTTACTTAAATATAAATATACATATGTTATATTTCTAGACTATGGTTAGCCAAAGCGTGGTTTTGAAAGTAAAAGAAAAAAAAATACGTTTACAACCGATGACGTTGAACGTCTTGAAGGAGACTGCAAATAGTTATACATATATCCATATTAAAACGCTTGAACACCACCGCTGCAACACCAATCCATATGTCTATTTGCATACAACAACAGATACATACATATATGTGCATATGTATATGAACCTATATGTATGTATGAATACCAATACTTGTAGGAGATTACTTCCCTGCAGCAAAATTTAGGGACAGTCTGACAAAGCGCTAGTTTCGCCCTACAAATTTTAGAACTGTCTCTGAACTACTGCAAAAGGGATGCAGAGCTGGACGGTTGAAACTCATATGTTGCTAGTTGCGCTGTCATCAATATTACTCATCCTGGTCATGTGAAAGCTGACAAAAGATGCACAAATGTAATATACTATATTTTTTCTAACTAATAACAAAATGTTTTCGTTTATTCTATATGTAATTCGTTACATAGTTTATGGAGCAACTGCTAAAATATTTCCAAAAAAGTCGTTATTGGTAACATTAATGTCATTTTTATACATATCTACGTACGTATAAAATTAAATGCAAAATATAAAATTTAATTAAGCTACACTCAACAGCAAAGGTCCGCGTACACCATTTCTTTTTTTTAAATTATTCACAACATATTTAGGGTTAAAATTTGTTTGTTATTATTTTATAAAACAAATTATCGTGCTTAAAACAAAATGATAAAAACCGTGTTACAAATGGGGGTGGTATTGTTATGAACGATACGATATATCTGAGCACCCGAAATGTGTAGTTACGCAGTGAATTTTTTTTTTAATTTCGAAGGTTTTTCATTTTAAATATTTTTCGTTAAGGTTTTATTTAAGTACTATGTGTCATACTTCATAAACCATTTCAATTCAAATTCCTAACTGTGCTGCAAATTTGATAGAACTCTAAAAACTGTCTTCAAATTTTAAACTTTTTAATCAGAAATTTTTTATTATAAATATTTCGAGTATTCTGTTTTGTAGCCCATCAAGTTTTAATGTAGTAAAATGTAATCTTGCATCTTAAACGAAAATATTTAAATAGGAGAATACCTTCAAGAGCGTGCGTAAAAAGAGTTATATAAAATCAGCGCGATTAATTATACGAAAATTTAATGGGCTATAGAACTGCATACTTGTAAACTCTGAATTGAAATATTGAAGTTTTTATAACAGTTTCTAGAATTCTACTAAATTTCCAACAAAATTTTAAATGTGAATTGATATGTTTATGTTATAATATTTATGAGCCATTCTTATATAAAAAAATTTACGAAAGATATTTAGCATGAAAACCATTGTGAATATTTAAAATTCTATATGTTCTTATTAGATGCCGGGGAGTGTATGTATTATATTTCAATATATTTAATACAATTTAACGCTGAGTTATCACAAATAAGCATTTTTTATATTTTAAATTATAAGTATCCCAGAAATACCCATTATACGTAACAAATATAAATTATTTTTAAGAATAACGGTTTTAGAAAATGAAGGAATAATTGACACTTTATGATCCAAATTTTTAAGCACAGTTTTCTTAAAAAAGTAAATTAGTGCAAATCAAATAGCCCTTTAAACATAAAATGAAGTACTTTTTATTTACAAAATTGTATGCGTGCTTATTTAAAGGCAATCCCTATACTATACTTCTTAGAACCAGCTCAGAACTAACCTAATTTTTTCTAGTCTAGAGGTGACCTTTTTTGAACTATCTAGGAACTGTTGTTATATGAACTGTCTCAGAACCATCTAAGCCAGAGTCAGCTCAGAACGAGTTCAAAAGTTCTGCAGAGGGCGACAATTGTCACTTCGTAGGACATCGCCATGTTAAAAAAGACAGTTGAACGCATTGAGTTGGGATAGATGAAGAACCAGTACCGTCCCTTTTCAGGCTAGCTCAGCGCAAGTTCTGAACCAGTTTGATTTGCTGCAGGGTTGCTACAGTGCCGATCTGAGATGTTAAACACACATACCACATATAAAATTGAGATGTTAAAGTTCGGTAAAGCAATCAACTAAAACTAGATAAATTGGCTTCTAACAGCGTTGCATGGCAACGTGTAATTTTTTTGCAGCGTTTACTTGCTCTTTGAGGAGAAAGTAGATTTTTTTCGTGGCCTTGCAAAATTACATGTGAAGATTTCTATCCGCACATATCGTCGCCACCGCGGTAAAAGCTGCTAACTTCTGGTAAAATTTTACAGTAAAGGCCTATGAAGGAATGCAAAAACTCCATATAAAATGACGTACAAGAAATGGCTAAATGGCTTAAGACAGCACGCAGTTCTTAAGAAATTTGCTACGCTTTCCACTGCGGTTTTCTAAAGTTTTTTTGTGAAAAAAAGAGCACAAGTCGACCCATAATTGCAACAGATTGAGGCAACAGGCCTGACCGTTTTCTTGACAGCTACATACTGGCCTTAAAGCTAAAAACCATAATTAAGTTATAACTACGCACCTCTTTCAAAATTTTAAACCACCTTTTTTCAGCCTCTGTATACTATATTTAATGACCTTCAATAAATATATGAAAATATGGAGTTAGCAGACTTAATTTCGTATGAAAATAAAATAAAATCAGGAGTTAGCATTTTTTTACTAAAAACATTTGTTGGAAACATTTTTATTAAAAAAGTATAAGAAGTTAAGATTAATCATGGAGACTAGTAGGCTTTGTCTTTATCCCTAAAGTTGGTAGGGTGGACTATACTGGCCCTAAAAGCGTCAAGCCCATTATCACGATGTCCTTCATGCTGAAATGCCTAAATAGATTGATTGAGTTGCGCATACGTAGAAATGCGATTTCATCACATCCTCTGTCTTTGCATCAACATACTTATCAGATGGAAAAAATCGTAAGTACTCTTCAAAATCTGGTTGTTAGAAGAAAAAATGCCATCACTAATAAATAATTCGCTTTGTGCATTTTTATAGACGTTGAGGGTGGTTTTGACAAAACCACCTTCGATAGCGCATATGTTATATTCGGCTCCAAGGCTTCGCTCAATGCTCCCGCATACGTTCGATAGGATTCAGGCAATACATCACGTGCAGAGTTTATTCGAGCTGTCCTCAGGGCGGTGCGCTTTCACCCTTGCTCTAGTACTTGGTAGTTGATTCCCTGTTGACCAAAGTTAATGGCTCTAATATCTACGCCCTGGTCTATGCAGTTGATGTGACCTGCCTAATTACATACCATTCTCTGTCAGTAGTTTGCAGGAAAGCGCAAACAATGAGTGTGATTGACATTTGCCGTGTGGTGAGATTAGCTGTCCGCAAAGCAAAACCAAACTAGTATTGTGCTGTTTGCTAGAAAGAAACGGTTGGACAGGCTTCTCCCCCCTGCCCTTAAAGGCGTCATCATTCAAATTACTTCAAAATTAAAGTATTTAGGTGTAATATTAAAGAGTGAGCCTTTATGAGCACAGAACCTTTGGTGTCTTAACAGCGTTCAACGCCGAACATTAAATACCCGGCGCAAGTATTAAATATATGTTTTTCATCTTTCCGAAACCTACCGCTAGATGGTAAGCCGGGGTGTATCAATTTTGAGTAAATTAGCGTCCTTCAATTTCGAAATATTCAAGTTTCAAGCATTTCTGAAATTCACCGTTATATGCAAAGCGGCCGTAATTTTAGTCCGATTTCAATAATTTTCAACTCTTTGTTTTCATGTGGAAAGCACAATAACCACGCCGAGTTTGGTACAAATTGGTAGAACGGTTACCGATATACATATATGTGATCATAAGTGGGCGGTGCTACGCCCATTTTCCAAAATTTTATCATAAGCGTATGTCTTGGTAAAGAATTGTTGCAAGCATAAATTTTGAATAAATTAGCTTTGATATTTACTGATTTATCGAAGATTTTGTATTTCCTTAAATTACCGTTATATGGGATGTGGGCGTGGTTATAGTCCGATTCTAAAACTGTTCGGTCATTTCGTATGCTGTACCAAGTGTGCCAAGTTTGGAAGAAATTGGTGCAGCCAGAGTTGCCAGATGTGGGGATTTTACCCCATTTTGGGGATTTATGAAACCATTTGGGGATAGATTTTTTCGTCTGGGGATGTGGGGATTTTATGGGGATTTTTGTTTGGTTTAAAACTTTGATATTGAAATTAAAGCATATAGTTTTCTGGCTGCCCATAAAAATTTCTCGAATAAAGATTTTGTTAGTACATACTTTTTGCGCGATATGTTTGTAAGGTTTTCCTAACGTCGTCAAAGGAATTTCGGCGCATATGTCTGCTTTGATTGGCTTTCACTGAACAAACCATTTTCGCAACAACCTCCACGAAAGACTTGAGACTTGTACTTTATTATACTAAAAAAGTTTGATTACTTTCTGATTTTAAACTTTTATTTATGCTGTTTCTGTTGTAGATTGAATTATATTTTAAAAGAAAATTATTAAAAATATATAAATAAACATATGTTGTGAAAACATGTAACTTTGAATTATGGTGCTAAATCTCTGACCATAGTTGTACGTATAACCAAATGACCTGATGCATATATATATATATGTACATATGTACATATGTGCGTATGTACATATACATATATAAATTTGTGAAAATGTGTAGAGAAAAGTATTCAAAACTGTAATAAAATGAAAACTGTGTTAAAATGGAAACTGTATTTAAATGAAAACTGGATTAAAATGAACTAACACAAATGTGAATACATGCTTTTTTATTCCTTACTAAAGGGGATTTAAATGGGGATTTAAAAGAAAAATGGGGATTTGTTAGGGATAACTGCGGCCCGATATGGGGATGGGGTACAAAAATATTCTGGCAACACTGGGTGCAGCGGATACCAAGGTATACACATGTAACCAATAAGTGGGCGTGGCTATGCCCATTTTCCAAAAATGTATAATATTCTTATTTTTCGTCTGAAAATTATTGTAAATATCAATTTTTAGTGAATTATCTTCAGTAGTTACTAAAATATCGCAGTTTTCGTATATCTGTACATATTTCAAGTCATTTCTCAGTACTCTGAAAAATACCTGCTCCTTGAAAGTATCGATACGAAAGAACTCGATCCTCAAATGTACTCTATACTTCTCAAAATTAATCTTTTATATGGAGAAAATGAGCAACTTCTTCAAAAAAAAATTTGGCAAAAATCAACGGTAAGTCCTAGCTACTTCAAATTGCACTTTATTATACTCAATTTGAATGGGCTACAAAACTACGTACTCAAAATCTTTCTAAGAAATCCAATTAAAATGCTCTTAATTTTTTAAAAAAGTTTGTTGTTTTTTTTTAGTATTACATATACTTAGTTTAAAACTTGAACTGATTTTTTATTTGTTAAAGAATAAACTAAATATATTTTTATTAAAAAAAGAACTAAAATTAAATAGCAAAAAGATAAATTGTTAAAACTTGCCAATATGTGGTGCGCTTATAATTATGACACGGAATGTCTGTTCGTACATATGTCTGTACGTGTCACACGCACGTAATTAACACCTTTCACTCGAGTACTTTTCATACTCTTAACCAATTATGTACACATAACGGTTTTGCCGTTAAAGCTAATTGCATATCTGAGTTTTCGAAATTATATTTGAAAAAAGCACAATTAATTCGAAAACTTGTATGCGAGCAAATTATAGAATAAAAGAAATGGAAAGTTATTCGTAGTTTTCAAATTGGTAGGTATTATTAAACCTAAAAATGGTTACAGGAAATGCAGTGCAATAAAAAATAAAGTGTGACATTCTTATCGGCGAGCTTTTTTCCATTCGGGGATATAAGTAGATACATACAGGGTGTCCCATAAGTAACGTGCCAAACTTTAGGGGAAGGTAGGTGGGGGGGTGAGCTCCCTGATAAACAAAAAATTGTCAGGTAAAAGTGTCACCGTTTTTGAAATATTTACATTTTTTCGAATTAAAAAAAAATCGTGCCTTTTCATGTGTTTTCTTTAACTGCAACTACAAACCGGGTAATACTTAGTAAATTTTTTATGTAAAATACTTCCAGATAGTTGCCTCTCCATACTCAAATGCAATGTAGTTAAAATATATTAAGGAACCATCATAAAATTAGGACTATTTCTGGATTTTTAACTTTTTGATATGTTCTTCCCCAACTTTGACTATCTCGGGTGAAAAAAAAAATGTACTGAGCGATAACTTTGCATTACATAAAAAAATTGCTCATTTCATAAAGATTTCAGAAAGGTGCCACACTTACTGTTTTGAATAGAAAAAAAAAGTTATAGCCGCTGTTGTGGGTAAAGGACTGAGACACGCTAGAATGTATTTAATAGATTTAAATTGAATTTGCTCTTGTTACCGTCAAACGACACGCTAAATAGTACAAAGGTACATTATTACCTGCTCCTGACATTATTTTGTGTTACTTACCGGAATTAGTGAAAGTGGATTTTGTGAAATTGGACCCTTCGAACATTGTGTTATTAATACTATGACAGAGGTCACGCAGTATATGTCGCATGAATATGCGGATATTCACCTAATTTACGGTGAAGCTTGCTGTAATGCCAGAGCTGCTCAAAGACCCTATGCAGAGCGAAACCCCAATCGTCGACATCCGGGTCGTGAAGTATTCGCCCGGACCCATAGAGAAATATATGAAGGTAAGTGATTTTTACACCTTTCTTGTTTGCTTGCTTGTTAACTATCATTTTTCACTTTTTTAAGGTCGCATACCTGGAAGGCGTGGCGGCGAAACAGGACGTCCTGCAACGGTAGATTTTGAAGCTGTGTTAGAGGAAGTGGAACTAGGTCCATCGACTTCAGTGAGAATGATGGAAAGACGGACGGGAATACCAAAAACTACAGTTCACAAAGCTTTACAAGACCATCGATTTCATCCATACCACATTCAACGTGTTCAGGCTCTACAAGAAAGAGATTACCTGTCGAGAGCTAGATTTTGCCGTGAAATGTTGCGAATGCATGAATCAGACCCCAACTTTTTTAATAAAATAATTTGGAGCGATGAATCATCATGCAAACGTGATGGTTATTTTAATTTACATAACCTTCACAGTTGGCAGATAGACAATCCTCACGAAATGAGAGAAGATCGTTCGCAGTACCGGTACAAAATAAATTTATGGTGCGGTATTTTTAATTGTCTAATATTGGGACCTGTGGAACTGCCGCCAACGCTCAACTCTCACAGTTATTTAGAGTTCCTTCAGGAACGGCTTCCAACTCTTTTGGAAGATGTACCCTTAAACCTGCGGCGAAGACTATGGCTGCAAAATGACGGGTGCCCTGCTCACTACGGGCGTGAAGTAAGAGCTCATTTAGACGAAACTTATCCTCGCCGATGGATTGG
>NW_023458564.1:2141977-2152355 GCF_013731165.1 Rhagoletis pomonella | reverse complement strand
GATGTACATACATAAGTTACTTCGGGAACTTTCCAAAAATGCTGATGCAATAAAAGGGGCAGTTGTTGAGTGACATTGAACGAGTACGGTCGTTTTCTTTGAAGTAGACTACTACAATATATAGATACATATGTACATATGTATATCGTATATGCATGTAGGTAGCCACTGTGGCTAAGTGGTAAGAGGTGCGTTCTAACCCTCCGTAGGACCTGGGTTTGACCCTTGGTCAGAGAAACATCTAAATAAGAAAAATGTGTACTTCTGCCTTGGAAAAGCTTCTCATAAATCCATTTGCGTATCAATCGAAATGGTTTTGAAAAGCTTTATTTCTTAACTTGTTAATACAATTTTTTTAAAATTCAATTCAACTTGAATTTAGGGAATTAGGTTAGACAAATATGTATCAACATAGGGGCTTAAGAAGGTAATGTTTTGAAGAAGTTTGCCACCTGTTTGAAGAGTCAAACTTAGTTAACATATACACATGTTATATGCAGTATTAAAATACGAGTGTCAAGCGATAAAGTGTTAAGAAATCCTTAATTTGAACACCAAAAATATTTTTGAGATATTTGGAGATGGTTGCCACCGGTTTAAATTAATTTTTAAAATATGGGTATCAATCGAAATTCGTTTGAAATGCTTTATTTAATGAGAGTTTAATGAGAGTTAAACGTTTTGAATATTCTTTAGGGTTTTGAAATTAAATTTTGGCATTTTAATGCCATGCGGGTTAGCCAGCTTTATATTATTTTCCTTAAGCAAACCAAGGGGATGTATCCAAATAAATAAGGGCTGAGAACTCCGGTAGCTATTTCGCTTGCATTTTCCTGGAAAGATGGGCAATTGGTTCGGGAGTCGGCAAAGGGTCGCTTCAAACTGACCGAAGCGGAGTCCCTTCCGGTCACCGTCCGACAGTTAATCACGTGGCGTGGCTCAAGACAACTTCAAATCTCTATTCAAGAAGTGAATCAACTAACTTTTTGCTCTTCAGCTATATCGTCTTCACGAAGATTTATGGGTCACCCTTTCTGCAATATTTACTTTTCGGAAGTCTATGGTATACGCGTGCAATCAATGACTCTCAACTACATATATACTGTTCAAAATTTCGTCTAATTGGCGATTTTTTATTACCAACAAATCAACAAACAAAAATCTTTCCGCCTGCCAAATCCGGTAACCAGTTGTGATCACCCTTAACAGTATTTTCATTTTAGATTACTGAAATTCATAAACATCGCAAACTTGAGCGCAATTGCTATTCAACACTTTAATGAAATATAAACACTTCCACCCAGAATTAGAATTTATTGCATTCAAAACTTTCTTAGATGTCTCTAAAAGGCGGACGGACGTAGCAACTTTAGAAAGTGCCCAGAGGAAAGTAAGTATTTCAAGCGGATAAATATTTATTTTTGACAGCAACTGAAGTTGTATGGTACTTCGTGGAAAGCTGGTAAGTTTAAGCTGAAATTCGCATGCAAAATTTAATTAAATTTCGCGCTAAACAAACCGACTTTTAGGATAAAGTTGTCCTTAGGTAACCCTTTAAATTTGCTTCAGTATCCACTTGAAAATTGAAGCGCGATGAATTACATCTAACACAATGGCCACTGCATTCTATTATTACTACTACGTCAAAGTGCAGGCAATCAAATTCTGAAACTGCTGTCAGCTCGCGTCATGCTTCAATTAAATATATGTATGTAAGCTGAAATTGATTAGAAGTGTGAGTCATTTACACGTGTAGTGTTAGTTGCGTTGTAGTTCAACTACATATATAGCAAGAGCTCAGCTGCAAACCAAAACTGCTGAACTTTGTAGGAGGGCCAAACTAGTTTGCAACTGTTGAATGGTGAGCAAATACGAGTTAAGAAAATAATAGTTCAAAGTTAAATTAAGATGGAGTAGCCGTGCATATTTATTTAAGTTAAAGCTACTAAACTTGTTAGGCCTGAAAGATTTAGTGGCGTGGAATACAGAGTTTATATTTAAATTCTTTTTTTATATCTCACCGAAGGCTTGTCGCATTGTTTAGGCAGTTCACCATGGCGTATGAGTGACACAAACCTATTGGGGAACCTTTCTACACTGTAGCAGTTAGAATAAATATTTAAATAGATAAGCCGGAACGAAAAGGCAGAAAATTAAAAATTTAACAAACGACTGCAGCAATCGACAAAAGAAAAATTTATTACATACCTTACTGACATATTATTAAGTAACTATCTATTGGCACTTGACCGATACCTTAAACATGAAATTGCTGCAGCTGTTTTAAAAATTACTTATTAACTAGGACAGCCATTGTCACAAACTGCAAAGTCACATTGAGTTTGAGAAATCAGGAATACAATAAAAATCAAATAAATTTAAAAGAATTCTGAGTGTGCTTTTTGTATAACTTCAAAAAATCTAAATTTAGAACGGCTAAAGAAATCCCTACAAAATTGAATAAGGTTGAAGGTGGTACTCTAAGTTATTTAGAACAGTCGCAAGAGTTTTGACATTTTGGAAAATTTTGTATGAGGTTTGAAAGCAAATACTGTGTTTTAGGAAACCTAAGAATATTATTGAAATGCTTCAATTCCCACTTATTTGGCATTTGTCATTGGCCAAGCCTCAGTGACGACTTTGACCGAATCCAAGGGTGTAGGATCGCCTCCACATTAAAGAAATACCAAACAACGAGGTCTTCGAATGTGATGAGGAGGTTAAGGAAAATGTAGTCAGATGGAGGCTGCAGCGCATCTGCTTAGTAGTGTCCCGCTTGAAATCTTTCATAACAGCTCAGTACCAGTTTCTTCCTTGATGAAACGTAAAGTTCTCTTATGGAACGAGGGACTCAATACAAAGCATAAAACTGTCAGGAAGCTTTTCAAGAAGGCCAAAAGTAACATGTTCTCATAGACTATAACAAATTTTTTAGACGCTTGAGAGCGAATCGTGGAAGTAGCAATGCGATTCAATATTTAGTCCTTCAGTGGGATAGAGGTCCTCTGGTGGCTACCTTTACGAGCAATAACAGCGAGACTCTATCTCACCGATGTCATTCGCATTTCACTAACTCTTCGATTGAGCATAATCAGATGACTTTAATCTCCTCTAAACACAGAACAAAAAGTTATATCACATTTGACTTCATGTTTGACAGGGATAAGGCACGGTGGACGGTAAGAGTATTTCGAATCCCTAAAAGCAAGGAATGATGATAGGAGATTTCTAGCAATACTACCTAGCAGAATTGAGGATATCATTGATCCCCTGATCTGCCTATTTAGGTCTAGCCATTACTGCAAGTACATGCCGCATATTTGGAGGAATGTTTCCTTGTTATTAATTCCTTAATCGGGCAACAACTGGCCCTTTGGCTTAGGTAAATAATAAAGACTTATTAGCAGTGCACGTTAGCATTCCACAGGGCCTCGTTTTAAGTCCAGTTCAACACAACATAAAAAAATAGAAATACAATTTGTAACAGCGGCCGACCCTCGGCAGGCAATGGAAAACCTCTGAGTGTATTTCTGCCATGAACAAGTAATTTTTAAGCAAAAAACCAAACCCGTTTCAATTCCCATATAAAAATTTAAGAGTACCGTTAATTTCTTTTTGATCCAATGACCGCATCTAAACCAAATTAGTACGGGTCCTCCTCTAATTATAGAAATCGGTTAACGTGGCCCAAACTTATGCGGTAACATACATACAAATATATATATTTATTCCTCCTTTTTTGAAGTCAGTTAAAAACAACTTCTCATACAAATAAAATCGCCATTCGGATTCAGCGTAAAACAGTAAGTCTTTGCTCGACAACACCAAGGCGCACGCCATAAATCGGAGGAGAAGCTCGGCTAAAAACTAATATACATATGTGTAAGTGCCAATCTATTACTATTATTTAAAATAAAAATATCTGTATAATTTCATTTATAAAATTTTTAAAAACTTTTTTTATCAAGATCCTTTTTAAATTTCACTGTCTTTTAATTATCAAATTTTATTGTTTTTCTAAAAAAAATTGTTTTTTTGCATTTAATTGTAAATTTTTTTAGATTTTATGGGTTTAAATATATTTTTTTGAATTAATTAAATTGTTTATCCTCTTTAGCTGCCTTAATTTTGTTTTTTCGTATTTTACAATTCATTTGTTTTTTTTTTTGTTAATTTTTAGTTTTTAGATATTGGGCCTTATGAATTAAAACCAAACAATTGCTTTTTCATAACATTTCAGATCTTTTGCTCGATTTATTGAAAGAAATTTAGGTAAAAGTTTTGCAATTTTAAGAAAAAGCAATTGCTTATTTTTGGTTCATAAGGCCCCTTGTTTTAAAAGAAAAACAATTTTTATTTTATTTTAATTTTTATTTTATTTTTTTTAACTTATTGCTAAAAGGCAAACAAAACAAAGCTTCGAAATAGTTGCCAGAATTGCCCTGTAAAATTCTGAGTGTGAATTCATCATATGGTAGAATAGCTCAGCCCTTATTTAGTCAGTTTCAAGGAGTTTTTGTTTTTATCACGAATCATTGGAGTGCAATGGGGTATGCTAAGAACGAAAGAAATAGTGCTTAGCGGATGTAATGGAACTGTAGGTGGAAATCGTAACGCTTAGCGCCCCCATTTAGGCGCAGCAGTAAGGCACCTGCTGAAGTGTTAATGCCATAACTCAAATTTTTTTTTTTACTAGTACAGATGTGTGCCCGGAAGTGTTTGTTAGTATTTTAAATCATAAAAATATACTTTCCTTAAAGATGCATAATACCCTTGTAAGTTAACACGTACTTAAATACATTCATATGTTTGTATGTAAATATGCATGGCCTTGTCTATTTGAATATTCGAAACTAGCTTTATTTTGTTCTACCTTATTTGCATATCAGTTTTATCGCGACGATCCTGTTTTATTTCCGCTCTAACATAATAAATGTCTGTAGGTTATTTTTGTTGTTGTTTCTAAAACTACCTCCATGCGTGCACAGAAGTTAATGTAAGTTTCTTCGTTGTTTTGAAAACAACACAGTTGCGTTCCGCATTGTTGTCTTGTAATGTCTGTCTGTGTGTTTGTTTTGTTGCCAACATTTTGTTTGTATTTTTTTTCTTGTAAAATGTTTTCTCGTTGATTCCATGTGCATTTCGCTGTCGCGCGACAGGAAGTAAATTGTTTTGCTGTCTGTCTCGTAGTTTGTCGTTCTCTTTCAAGTTGCAGGAACTGCGAATAAAGTGTTTTTTTTTTTGTTTTTGGAAAAGCTTATATGTAGTCTGTTCCGATTTCTGTCAGCATTTTTATTGTTGCTCGTTTCGGTCTATCTTTTTCTTTGTCCTTACTCACCCCATTTTCAGCTACAGCCCATATATGTACATAAGTACATAGTATGTACGCATTTAAATTCACTTCTAAAATGAGCTAATTTGGAAGAAAAAGAGTTCTGTATTGCTGTTGTTGGCAATTTTTGCATATCCAGACATATCTTCTGTTCTGTTCTGTTCTGTCTTTTTTTTCTCTAGGTTTCGCCACTAACATGACTTTTATTTTGTGTGCTTGCTTCATCGACCTGCTGTGTTAAAAAAAGCTTCAAAGGGTATATTGTGGCAAGAAAGCGCGTTGTGGCGCAAAATTACACCCCAAAGTGCATTTTGCGCTATTAAGATTTCTTTATTGCCTCTTTGCTCTTTCAGTTGCTTCGTTTTTTCTTTGTGTTTTTTTTTTGTCTGTCAAATGAATTACCTTAAAAGGCTGTACATTTGAAGGTCTAAATTTTCGTTACAGTAAAAATAATGTATACGCATATTACATACTTTTTTCAAAAGAGGCATAACCCAAAAATCGGAATCGGGAATATAACTGGTTGAGAATCGCACAGATTCAACGCTACTAGTATAAAAACTGGTGTTACAGTAATTATCTAGATGGGCATTTAAATCATGAAGAAAAAGAAAAAATATTTGCACTATTATTACTATTATAGTAGCCCTCGGTTATTATTTAGTTGATAGCACATGTGTCTTTTGCGTTTATGCGTCAGTGCAGGACACCATTCCTAGTTGTGTTGCGCAACTTCGATATTCATCCGAAATCTCCATTGCTCCTGGCTGCAAACTCCCAGTTTGGTCAGGTGAACATTCAGCCGGCACTGTCCAGTCAGAATTTCTGTAATACTTTGTAAGTTGTTTTAGAGAAGCCCTTATACAGTTTTTAAAGCATTTTAGGTTTAATGTTCCTAGAAATACTTTGAAATGCTCTAGACCTGTTAGATTGTCCCAGTAGCGGTATCCTTGAGCTTCTTCCTCCATCCGGGATAAAGCAAAGGGTGTCCCCTCTTTCCTACCCATCTTTATTGCATGTTTATTAGCATTCTTATTTTCTTCAGTACAAATAAGTATGTATCGGAGACCATAGAACGCAAACTCCCAGCACTCTTAGGCACTCCATCACCAGTCAATAGCTGAATATAAAAAGGGGTTAAGATCTAGAAAAACTTTTCAAGTATTTGGTTGTGCAAGTTGTTTTGAGTCCAGTTATGCATACGCATGCTAGTCTTTGTATCTTGGTGAGTTTTTAATTGCTCCAAATTGTGCAGTTATAGCTACCCAGATGAAAGATCCATATGCCGTCTTACTATCCCCTCATAGAGCCGTCTCAATATTCTTGCATTGCATCCCCAGCTTTTTGTTGCCATGGACCTACACGTTTTACAGCATTCTTCACAGTTTCCTCTATGTGTGTTTTCCAGAGGAAATGTAAAAAAATTTTTCAATCTAATATTTTTACTATCTAGCCATATTTTTTTGAGACCATCAGGTGTGTATTTCCTTGGGAATGGTTTCTAATTTTTGGTTAGTTGTTTCTAATGGATTTACATCCAGCCCGATGAACTTTACTAAAACCCCTCCACGTCGAGAGTGACTAAACAGTGAGCCCTTATGTATATGAAAATTCCCCGGTGCGAAATGTGGTATTGTAGTGCGTATATTGAGCTCCGATATTTACTTATGAGGAATGTGTTCCTAATGTTCAGATCAAACAGCCTCTCTAGGGTTTTCAGCAAAAATCTCTCATATGCGGGGAGATTTTACAGCTATTTCTTAGATCGACACAAACGATGCACTGACCATTCTCCAATCCCTAAGGGTATTACTCAGCGACAAATTATGATCAACTTTCTCTCTCCAGAGAAACTTTAGCTAAAAATGATTCTATATCAGCCCATAACACATCCTCCAAGGCGTTTTTAAGAGGTTAGCTCGAATAAGCGAAATATTTGTAAATTAATTTTTTTGTAAATGAGATTTCTAAAACAGTAAATATTCACCCGATTTCTTAAAATTCTAAAATCATTTCCATAGTATTGGAGCATAAGAAATGCATTCGGGTGGTTTATTTCACAGCGCAACGCGTGTTCCCGATCAAATATGCAGTACTTACTGCTCATATTTGCGACGGTGGCAATTGGGAAATTTGTCGCAAATGCCTTTTTGTGTTCCTATGATTTGTCTAGACCACGGGAATCATTGCAGGTTCCTCTTAGATGATTTTTGTGAAATGTGCTTCTGTGTGGCCACACTGTGAACGATTCTGAAAAGTGTAAAAATTCAGAATCAGGACCAGAATCGGAATTTTTCAAAAGACCACATTGTTTTCAATGGGGTCGTCTATGCGATCATTGTCAGACCTTAATCTTTATAATCCGCCCTAGAGAATTTTGGCCATCGTATTGTACCGGTTGACGGAATGTGAAAATGAATTTTACGCCGCTTCCCTTACATCGCTATGTTTAGCTCGTTCACGTTCGTTAGTGAAGCGGCGCACAACAAATGTGTGGGCTACGTTTTTTTCAACCGAAATTTTTAGTTTTTGTTATCACTACCTTTAAAAAAAAATTTGATTATGCCTTTATTTATGTACATGGAAACTGACTTCATCAAAACCGGAGATATGGGACCTAGGTCTGACGTGTTCGCCTCAATTAACAATCAGAATGCGGATACTAAAACGAGAAAAATAAACAGGATTTGCCTATAAATTTTATAACACTAAAGTAATTAACGTTTTAATCAGTTATAATATTATAACTACTTGTACAAATGAATATAACACAAGTGATGAAATTATTAATTGGCAATCATAAGGCAATTATTTAAAAGTAATAACTAACCTTTTTATACAACAGGCGCGCGTAAATCACTTTTTTTTTAATTTTAGCCTCACAATGCATTTTAACAGCTTTCCGCTTATATTTAATAAGAATAATTAATTGGAACCTTTTGTTGCTCTTAAAATATTATAGACATTAATAATTCACAGCTGAGTAGAAAATAAGAGCATGTATGTATATGGAAATATGTACATTTATACAAATAAATATAAAAACTGCAACTAAAGTTGTTTAAGTACACACTACTGAATACTATATAAAAAATGAAAACATTTAAGGTATTTGAGAAAAAAATTAACCGATGCGAGTGAGTGGTACTACAAAACAATGTTGTCTAAAATTTAATACAGTAAAGACTTGGACCACATAGAAGTATGAGTAATTTTACTTATTTACATATGTACACTAAGGTGGTGTATGAAGACAAAAAAAAATCCACTTTCTAATAGGGACGCCTACTAAAAACATGATGTTGGCCACACAAAATTATGTAAAATTAAATTTGAGCCCGATTGGAGTTTATTTAGAAACTCCGCATTGAGCCAAAAGTTCTAGATGCCTAAAAAATCGCCTTTCAAAAAATATTATTTATTATTTCGTCGTTTAAAGTACAAAACCATGTATCAACAAAATGCAAAATCGCGTATGTGAATTATGTAAATTATATCCTAGAGAGTAAAAACACTCATATTTCAAAATTGTTCTCATTTTAATTAAGAAATTTGCAAGTGGCTAAGAGTTCGCGTTGATTTTTAGTAATGTAACGAACGCTTTAATTTCCCATTTAGCATACAGATGTGCACAAAGCGAAAAAATGATTTAAAATCAACACGACCTCTTAGCCACTTGCAAATTGCACTTTATTATACTAAAAATTAATGATCCATAAAACTGCATAATCATCATTTTTCTATAAACAATTTTTTTTTTAATTTTGGTAAATATTTTTTATGAAAAATTTCAAATTTTTTTTATGAATTTATTTTTCGTTTTGGGGAACCCTACAACTTGTTTTCAACTCAATTTTATTATGAGACATTTATTAACTGGAACAGGAGAATCGATTTCCTTCAAGTTTGCTACTTTTTTGCATTTTGCACTAAACAATACAAACAATTTAATACAATTCAAAAATCGGGCTCATCTGGTCTCTTTCGAGTTTTGTTAGCTTTCACTAAAAAAAATTTATCAAGTTGAATGAAAAATTAAGGCTTTACGAAAAACTTGAATAACTGGGCCAAAACTATTCTGATTTAGACTTATGGGATCTCAGTGGAAAGGTATTTTCACAATGTTTTTATTTCTGTCAAAGTCATTCGTATCCCATTTTTTTATTTTTCAAATACCAACACATCTTAATTCAACTTTGAATAACGTTCGTTCATCCTACCGTTCTCTTTTATCCTTTGAATGAGTTTATTAGCAAAGAAATAAAAACTATGAGAAAAAACCTTTCCAATGACATCTCTTAAGTCTAAATCGGAAGAGTTTAGGTTGTGTTATTGAAGTTTCACTTATACCATTCTTTGAAAAAAGTTAAAAATTAGCATTAAAAATCTCTTTGTTACGATTCCGTTAATTTTTTTTTAATTTTTTCTAAATATTTTTATGCAAATTCTTAAGCTTAAACCGTTTTGACATTTGAGGGGATTTTTTCAAAAAGAATCTTTAAGAAACTATTTTTATTCATATAAAATTCCATTTTTGGAGGTATTTTCAAATCGGTCCAGCTCACTTAAATCTTAATATTTTTCAGAAATATTTTGGTGGACGTCTTAAAATATAATAGATTTTATAATTCCAATGGAAAAATAGTACCGATTTTTTTTTTTGTATGGGGAGCGATGCAGTCTAATTTGTTTGGTATACAATAGATATGGATATAATAAAAGTATATGTCGTTTTATAATGTATCTGTTTTTTTTTTTAATCTATCTTATATATAAATGGGCAATCATATTTTCTCTACACCCCTTTTACTGCTAAACTATACCTCTTAGGTATAAAAAATTATATGTCATTAGAAAGGTATTTTGATGCTTATGTGCAGACGATTTTTCAAATTACAAATAAGTTTAACATAAAGCGAAAAAATCAACAAAAAATTACCAAACTTATTTTATGTGTAGAAATGTACAAACATACGCGGCAACGCTGGTTATGTTGTGATGTGTTGTGTTGTGTTGTGTTGTGTTGTGTTGTGTTGTGTTGTGTTG
>NW_023458564.1:2140259-2141967 GCF_013731165.1 Rhagoletis pomonella | reverse complement strand
GTGTTGTGTTGTGTTGTGTTGTGTTGTGTTGTGTTGTGTTGTGTTGTTTTATGTTATGTTGTGTTATGTTATGTTATGTTGTGTTGTGTTACATTATGTTATATAATGATATGGTTTTCAACGCATTTCCCCTGAACGCATTTCCGAATTTCAACCGCTTGGCGAACACTGGTATTACAAATTGCTTTCCTACTTGCTACAGCTAGCAACGTCCACATCTTATACTGTACGAAAAGACATAGTTAGGCAACCAAGTTTTAAATAGACAGACTCACCTTGATTTATACTTTCTTAATACGATTTTTTTTATACCCGAGCGCACTTGTGCACAGGACGGATTGTATTGAAAATTGGCACAATCGGACAATAACCACGCCCATATAATAACGGTAATTTTCAGAAATACGAAAACTGCGGTATTTTAGTAACTGCTGAAGATTATTCACTCAAAATTGATATTTACAATAAGTTTTATACGAAAAATAAGAATATTATAAATTTTTGCAAAATGGACGTAGCCACGCCCACATATGGTTACATGTGTATATCTTGGTAACCGCTGCTCCAATTTCTTCCAAACTTTGCACAGTTATTGGCCTTGATATAAGATACGAAATGGAAATTTTTAAAATCGGACAATAACCGCGCCCACAATCCATATAACGGTAATTTAGAGAAATTTGAAATCTTCGATAAATCATTAATATCAAAGCTGATTTATTCAAAATTGATGCTTGTAACAATTCTTTACCAAGCCATACGTTTATGATCAAATTTTGGAAAATGGGCGTCGCACCGCCCACTTATGATCACATATATGTACATATGTATCTCGGTAACCGTTCTACCAATTTGTACCAAACTCCACCACATAGAAGCAAAGCATTGAAAATTATTGAAATCGGACTAAAATAACGGCCGCTTTTCATGTAATGGTAAATTTCAGAAATGCTACAATGTACAAACAATAGGTTTGTATAGTAACTTCTCCAGTAAAAGATTGCAGCGAGAGCGTAAAAGCATCAGCAATCAGTTTTAAACTCTTTGTTTTACACACAAGCACTTACATAGTCTAGTACATCATTAATATTTTGATTTCCACTTATTTTACTTTTGTTTGTGCTAAACCAATTCAACAAATGGCGACATTTGACATTTATTCTTCTTCTTCTTCTGCTAGCTAATTTCTCCTTGTAAAAATTTCACTAGCAAGAATTTGCTGCTCTCCCGTGTTGTTACGCTCTCGATTGAGTGCTCTCTTGCAAATTTTTTGGATTATCATACACTTTTCCAGTAAAAATTTGCAGGTTCCAGTACAAATTAGTACTGACTATTGGTTACTATACAAACCTAATTACTCAATACACCATTGTAAAAATCACTACTCTACTACATTCACCACTCAGCCCAGTGAACAAAGCGGTAGATAGATACATTCCATTGACAATATTGCATACTCCACATTTTTTCAAGACCATGTAAGTCGGCATAATGCATCTATAAGCACTTGTTTTACATATCTACATACATACAGTCACTATTGGGAGCATAGTTTCATTGTGTGACCCCCAAACGTGCACTCGGTCATGAAGGTCATCAATCACAATGACAATAGTTGCATTGTTGATTTAAGGCGAGGATTAAACTGCCGATTGTTTCAGCAGAGAACGTCTATGAATGAGAAGGCGCATTTTCTGTGACCGTTTTT
>NW_023458564.1:2121031-2135259 GCF_013731165.1 Rhagoletis pomonella | reverse complement strand
AAAAACGGTCACAGAAAATGCGCCTTCTCATTCATAGACGTTCTCTGGTTTCAGTTGCAGTATTGGAATGTAAGCTACATACATACATAGTGTTATCCAGAGGAATTAAACGCAATACGATACACAATGGTTGGTTCGTGCTTTGTACACAGAAATATTAAAATCAATTTTGGAAAACAATTTCCCCATTCTCCATAATTTGTTGTTGTTTTTTCCTTTTTTTATAAATAGATTCCAATTCAATTGGCCGTATGCATGAAACCTAAACAAATGCTTTTTCTCAGAATTTCAGACCCTTTACTCGATTTGTTCAAATAAATTTAAGTGAAAGGTATGTAATTTTAAGAAAAAGCAACTGCTTAGTTTTTATGCATACGGCCCAATGTACATATATAAATATTACGATACATTTGTAATGAAACTAATGGTGATTACATTTCTACCAATAAATGTCGCCTTTTGATTGCCCCTTTCTCTTTTCGTGTTTGATTCTAAATTAAAGACAAAGAGTGAGAAAATTTTGTGTTCGTTTCTTAAAATGTCACACTCTTGTAAGGCAAAAAGGCACCGTCTCTGACCTTTGAAGCTTTGTCAGGGGCGATGGTTGCCCTGAATATCATATAGCGACAATACATATTATGAAATGCGTCAGCTAGACAAGGTTGAGTGTAAAATCAAACGCATTTTGCACCGGCGAAGAGCAACATTTTTGTGAAGAAACGAAATCACCATAACGTTTTTGTTTGCGTTATAATAATCTAATTATTAAAGGTATGATGTCATTTTAAATAAAACTTTATTTAGTTATTTTTGAAGACAATTGTTTTAGCAAGTTTTTGTGGCTGTGCAATTTTTTAGCTAATTTTGACTATTTTTTCGAAGAACTTAGCTATAAGCCTCAACATTTTCTAGCAACACTGGTTATGTCGGTATTGAAGAGGACCATCGATATGTAAATTTGTGCTCGTTTGTTCTAACATGCGCGTACAGTGGAAATCGGTTTATTGCAACACAATTTTTACGGCCGTTCAGTTGCAATTAACCGAGGTTTTCAATTAGCACAATTTTTGTTAAATTTAAAAGTAGCCAATTAAGCGAACGATTATTAGATAAACAGACAGATTTTAGCTATCTGAATTTTCTTCACTCAATTTCACAATTCGAACTAAGTCAGCTTGCTCGACAAATTCTATGAAATCAGCAGATCAGTTATTTGCGTGCACATGGTAATTTCGAAAACAAGTCCAATGCCGTTTAATGTTATGAAATTGAGTTGAACTCAACAACAGTTGCATTTGAACGGATCTGAACTAGTGGCTTTTCGACTTTCGGGGCATAAATGTAGACTCATTAACCGATTTTTTCATTTAGCCGAAGCCTCAAATAACCCAAGGAATTTATATGAATGAGCTAAAATAAAATTGGGGACAAAGATTTCGTGCCAATTAAGCAGAGTTTTCTGTTAACCAAATTTCAGCTAACCGGTTTCGACTGTAACTACATCCACATAAGCAACATAAATACATGACATATAAAGTTGGCAACGCTATGCTTCTTCGATATTTACCCATCAGTGGTAATGTTAAAATAGGGGTTACTCAGAATTTGCACAGAGTTTCAACCCCTAGGATGAGTATAATTAGATAAAGCAGTTTTAACTAACAAACGACAGATGACGCCAAATAAACGAGATGTCGGTAAAGACGTTTAACAGGAATGAATCGAAAAAAAATATCAATGTTAGCTATAACGTTAAATTATGGTAAAAAAAATTGCTACTGACCAAAAGGCCGATAGGAAACACAAATATAACGAAACATCGTTAAATCGATGGAATAAATTTTTCTTCAAGTTGGTTTTCGCACCATTGCTGCGATTTTTTAAATTTATCTAGTAAATTATAATTCCACAACTCTACGAAGGATCCCACGGCTGCTCAAAAACCGTCCGGAAATTGTTCCCTTACTCAAGAAAATGGGTAATAGAAAGGGCATACGTTCCATAATTGTCTCTTAAATATTTCTCTCTTCCTTTCCTTAAACGGAGAGCGAGCCAAAGCATAGAACGTGTTATAAGACATGTTCGCTGGTCAAAGTGCATTTCGGCCATTTTGTGCTTAAATGTTGTTCATATTTATTTACGACGTCACGCTTTTGCAAAATGCTGTTACCACTTGGTAACATAACCGTCATTTATAGCAGCTTTACTCATCATTAACTCTTTATGCTTTAATATAATTTTACAAACTGCATTTTAACTGACTTTTGCGTTTGTGCCAACGCTGCGACAACAGAAAAAAAAATGAGACTCTGCTCAATCGACTTTGACAGCTGCAGACTCTTAATGTCTCTCTTTTTTCTGTTCCGGCTTTGAGGGGATAAAACAGGCGTGTGATTTTTCCAATTGTTTGATTTTCTAGATTTAAATTAAAATAAATCCCACTTAGTCCTACTATTTATACATAACTGGTGTTCCTCCTCTATTGACCGACAGGGCTCCATGCGTTTTTATAGCTTACATGAACTTGAAATGGTATTATAACTTTGGTCCGATATTTTTAAGCATCAAAAGACTCATGAAAAAGTAAACTAAAATGATCACAGCGGCGAGCTGAGTCTATTAAGCCATGTGTCTGAGTTGTCGAGATATCCAACTAAAATTTGGTAAACGGATGCACATATTTTTACAATGTACATATGAATCATTTGATGGAACCGGTAAAATCGGACCACTACAATAAATGCGATTGTTCAGATATGAGATTATGCGTGATAACTCCTCCATTTGTGCAACTAGGAACATGAAATTTTGCAATATTTTCGCTGATTATCAATAGAAAGTTTACAGTGAAAAAAATAATAATTATCGGGTGACTATAACTCATCGCTCGAATACAACTGATTGCTCAGGGAGATTTGCGGTTTTACTTTAAAACCCCTTCAATAGGCCGGTTACTCAATGTCTGGTTATCACTACCCCCCAGTTAAACATTATTATCGACAATTTCGACATCATTCATATAAAATGTGATCGAAAAAGTAGTCCTTGTATTTAACCGGACCTTCTACCTCCGATTTGTGTTAACCAGACATTGAGTAACCGGCCCTTAGACCGCTAAGATCATGCAATTCCTTGACCGATTTTTTAGTTAATCATAAAAGGTCTGCTGAGAAAATCTTCAAGAGCGATGTCGCATAACCTATTTCTCCCATAACATATTTTTAAGATACAACTCCATGCAGCTAAAACCAACAGACGGTGTGACTCGTTTACACATCGATCATAGGATCAGTGATATATATGGTAAATATTCCTTACCACTGATTGCTCAGATATGAGTTTTTGTTATATATTTAACTCCTCTATCTGTGTGGTTATGATTAAAAAAAATATTACCCTTTTTGATTAACATAAAACACGAAAACTGATTTAAGATGCAGTAATAGGTTGAAGTAAGATTTTCTAGATGGAAAGCTCTATCAACAGTACTAACATTATTTCCAAAAACTATCTATTTTTTGCAGGGTGGAATTTTTTTTTAATACTGTAAGGCCAGTCATGGCAGAACTCCGGGCGTGCGAAATTGTTGTCATCTTGAAAACAAGAGCAATCGTTGTTCGGGCTCAGTGGCACAGCTATTTTTGGGCTTTAACCAACCCATGCCCAAATGTTAGTATACCTACGTATTAGTAATGTACGGTTCTGAGAATTCAGACAGGGATTTGAAAGCTTAAAAAATGAGGAAGAAAACTAGATAACTTTTAGGTCAACTCAGAACTCCGTATTATGAAAGCAAAACGAATTTCCAGTTGATAGCATCAAAAACAACGAAGGATGTAAGTCGGCCAGATCGAGTATATGGCGGCTATATGAAATAATGACTCGAACCGAACAAAAGTTGATAGCTCAACTCAGAACTCTAATACATATCTAAACCGAATTTAGTATGATTTCTTTATATTTAGACTTAATGCCAATACAAACAATTATTTCGCCATAATGCAGTGAGTGCTTCGTGGCCGAATTTCGGTTCTGTAGGATCCGTTTTCGGTTCTCTGTGAATCAGATCTGTTTACTCGTTTTTTTTTTCGATTATTCTGAGATCATTTTCCGACTCTATCGGAACCTTTTTTTGTCCTTTTGGAACCGATTTTCGGTTTTCCGCATGAGCTCAACAATTCTTAAAGAATTCGTAAAATTGAGTGAAGGCTTCTCTTACAGATATCGTCTTCATCTGATTATAAATTATCTGAAAAGTACCTTCTAGATGATTGTAATTTAAAGCAACAAAAGTAGTTTAAGATGAGTCTTTTTATTTCATTTCATAAAATTCAAACTTCATTCAAAAAAATTCTGCAAATACAAAGCTCAGATATTTTTTTGGATACCTACCCAAAGTCCAGCCAGACATTTTTGATATTTAATTCTTAATTAAATCATCAGGTAAAGTTACCTACAGAAAATTCCTTAGAAATGCGTTATGTTAAACTAATGATTTAACTATAGTTTTAATTAGATAAGTAAACGGCCTTAAGTATACCCCTTGGTAGGACTTGGCTTCACTTGGCATTTCCAATTGGCGTCAGTTGGCACAGAAGAGAATTTATTGGCGTGCTCTTTTGAACTCGGCTTAAATTGCTTAGACGGTTATAGCACCAAATAAATAGAAGAAACACCTACTTATTTTTTTAAAACGAATTTACCTTATTCCTGGTCAAGTTAGATTCCGGCGTCGAGGCATATTTAGTTTTCGGCGCTTCAATTACCTTACTATTTTGCAAGAAGCAACCAAAAGCCAACAAGTACTTACTTACCCTTTCAATTCATCCAATAAAAAAAAAAATCATTTGTCGACTTTTAAATACTGTATAATTTATTTTACACATTTAATATAATTCGTTATTTTAGTTTGATTTAATTTTTTTCATTTTGTGCTAGTTAATTTTTTAAATATTACATTACATATTATCAATAATCGTTACACTAATTATGATTAACTTTGCATTTTGATTGTGGTTATTGAAGATATTTGTTAATTTTAATTATTTATATATATATTTTTTTTTGTCTTGTGCTACATTTGCCACACATTTGCTTTTGGCTTGATTTTATATATATTTCAGACTACGGTTTTTACATACATTATTTGTATCTACATATACTTATGTAACAATATGAGGATAATTCAATTTGCTGGATATTCGATTTAAATTATAAAAACCTTGCGATTGCTTTTGCTGTTCAGTACATTTTTTTCCAGTTTTGTTTTTGTTTATACTCGTAATACATAAATTCGTACAATTCGATGTGATTAACTTGTTAAATAAAAAAATACATACAAATGTAAATGTTACGTGTTTGGTTTATTACGAGTTCTTTGCAACAGCTGAGTGGCTAAAATAAATGCTTTTTTCTCATAAATATGTATATTAGTTTAAGATTTGATTTTAACTTACAAATCTTACATAAATATAACTATTAGTTAGTTACATAGTTTTGTATATTCGCTACATAAGAATTTATACATATCAGAATAGTTAGGTATGTGTGTTTGCATAGTATTGTTTACGTACAGCTGCATGAAATTATTAAATATTTAATTTTTATTTTATTTGTTGGCACACACTGCAGTCACCGTTTGGACCGTGAATGACTTCACTCTATTGCGTAAATCTAAACATTAAGAGTTTTTTAAATGTGTATGTATGCAATCAGACATAATTTATTTTATTGTTTTGAAAATAGATCTACTACATAATATATTAATCGGTGTTTGGCAGAGTTTTTTCTATTTAATATCTTTTCGATATTTGGTCTTTTAATTTAGTTAATTTATTTTTGTGTTGTTTTTTTTTTTGGTAATGCTGCTAACTCAGTGGGTACAAAAATTAATACGAGATCTCCAGAGAACACATATAAAAATTAAAAAAAAAATAATTATTGGTATGTTGACTTATTTAAGAACGTGTCGAAGCTGCTTCCTTTTAGCTGTTCCTCCACTAAAGTGGCTGATTGATGTTTGCAATTGATGTTTATAACTTTCCAACATCGCTAAATGGTCGATTCATCGACGACAGTTTGAGCGATGTTTAAAACATCGACTTTACTGTGATTCTCAGACTTGGTTTGGATTCAAATATACATTATTTTTCTAAACAAATTTGATTTTTATTATTCCTTTTTTTGGTGAAACTTTCAGAAACTAAAAATTTTGCTTCCAGTATTGAGAACGCTAACTTAATCTTTAAAAAGGATCGACCCTCCGTTAGAATTTCAACAAAATCAGGCTTTGTAACTTAAGCTCCTAGCGACCTTGGAATGGAACTGTTTGTGTGGCCGAAAATTCAAAAGAAAATTTTCCAAGTTCTCAGGCAATATTTCCCATATTTAGGTGGGGAAGGAATTTATTGGCATTCAAGCATTTTCACGAAACACTTGAATGTTTTGCAGGTGTCAATACTACACCAACGGCTCTTATGAGTTTTATTCTATACTAACATTCCTGGACTATTTTTGAAGAGGTGCGTGTGGTTTGAAAAGTATTTAGCACCTTGGCTGGCATTGCAGGCCGTAATTTTATGTCCACACCACCATTCGTCAATTGTCCAGGCTGCTAGTTACAGTATTGCAAAGATTTCCGACATCAATTTGTATGTAAGTGTGAATTTATGTCACTGAATCACAGAGACTGCAATTGTTGGGATTGAATATAATTAAGTTTTCCTTTATATTCAACTCGAAGTTAGCCAATTGTACAGCATCGGAAACAATCGATATATCGATGTTTTGCTGGCGATATATTTTTGGATCGATGTTTATCTCTCCGATGTAACTAAACATCGATGTATCGATGTTAGTCCCGAAAATGCGCATCTCAACCGACTATTACCTTTTAATCAACCCTGAACACTTTGACTATTTTTTATTTGCAAAGGCTAATTTTTCTGTATAGCTTCTTTTCGATTTTCTAGGCGAACATTTGACACAGAAAAAAGTTCTTTCTGGCCAGCAGTGCTTTTTTTCTTTAATATGGTACCATGAGCAACGATCCCTACTTTTTCCATCACAAGTTTATTTAGTACTATCTGAGCAAAGCTTTAATGAAACCCTAAGAGCACTAATTGGGATTTCTACTACAAGAATGTGTGTTCAACTCTCCCACTGTCACCTGTAGGGAACTCAACTCTTTCCAAAAACGCGCTACACAAACCAATTGAAATTGAATAGAGTTTGCATCCTTCTGTGATGACGTTAGGTGGTACCATGTATCACTCAGAATCAGGCGCGTGCTTGCGAGGAATCCTGATCTGTTGGGACATTTGAGGGAGAGGAAGATGTCGTGGAGGCCTTATGTTGAGTAAAAAAGAGTACAGATGGTAACAGTCGCTCTCTTCTGCATCAGGAGTTGGAGCCCTCCTCCTAAGATAATTTTCTTACACTATGAACAGATTGCAATATTTTATTTTTTTCTAGCCAAGGCGTACAAGTCACTTAGAAATTCCGCCCATCACCACTGATGCTGCAATTAAAAATCAGCAGTTTTGGGTAAGCTTCTTCAACACACCTAAGAATCTTTAAAATTTATATAAATATTTTGAAAACGAACTTCAAACTTCAAACTTAGATAAACATACATAACGGGAATAGCAGCATAATCACTTTTTTCATACAAATCATTTTGATAATTAGATAGTAGATCTTAAGATTTTTTTTAATTTTTTTTGCACACAGTAATCACTTCATTACACTCGTACTTTTGATTATTTATTACTATGTATTTTAAGTTTTTGAATAATTTGTGTTAGTTTTTGTTGTCTTAATTTATTAAATATTATTAGTTAAAAAATACAAATTTTCTCACAAAACTACATATTTTACTTTAGTAATCTGAGTGTTTTTTGTTTTAAATATTATATTACATATTTTTGTTTCACTACCTAAAATTTTGCTTTTAAAAACTGTTTCTTCTGACTTAAATCTATTTAATTTTAGATTTTAAATTTGTATTTTGTTTCATAAATTTTGAATTTGGCACATGGTTTCCGAAATGTTTTATTTTTTTTACAATAAAATGTTTATAAAAAAAGTAAACCATTTTATTCTTAAAATTTTTGTATTTTTTTCCATTCAACTGAAACATAGCGGTTCCGCTGTAGTTCCCATTCGTTTTTAAATTTACACCGTAGTTTCGTTATTCAACTTCACAATTTTTGTAATCAATTTTAAAACTAAATATGTACTTATCAAAATTTTAAGTGTAAACATTGGCTTGCATGAACACGTCTTTAAATAAATGCGAACATGTTAATACTGTTTTTTTTTGTTCTTAAATTTTATCAGCTTTGATTGGTAATTTCGCTCAAAGATGTTTACATCCGTATCTTACAAAAATACTAATCACACAAAATGTGTACATATTTATGTATGTATTTATGATAGTTGCTTTTGTACATTATAAAGTATACATTTTTTAATTTTCTCAATTCTTTAGCTGCAATTAACAAAAATTAATATCAATACACTTTCGTAATGGACTAGCATAGAAAAATAAATAATATACATACATGCATACATATCCACAACTGTTTCTAAAGAGAAATTCCTCTCCATACTTTTATGCTAAAAAAATGTAGTAGTGTATCAAATACTATTTTAACCTACGAACATTAGTTGAAATCATTATAATTTTTTTCTATGTAAATAGCAGTATAATTCTATAGTTGCCAGTAATATCGTTGTTATAAACACGAGTTTCCGTTACGCATTGAAATGACAAAATGAGGTGGCATGTGGCGGCAGACTTAAAGACTTTTGTATTTAATATCGTTTGGCATTATGACTTTTTGTCATTCAACGCCTAGTGGAAATCCGGTATTACTTAATATTTAAAAATATTAGTCTGCCCCATGTAATCAATTATTGCAAGAGTGTTTACATCTTCAGCTATTGCGTTTCTGAATCAGACAGTTGTAATTATTTCAAATAATATTCAAAGTTTCTGCTATAATTAAGTATTTTACAGATTTTTGGATGACTTATTAATCCGATTATTCAAATTAATGCATATCTACAATATTTGTAAATTTATTACACTCTTTTTTTATGAGTAAATATAAAAAGTTGGCTTTGAAGTATTCCATTTAAAAATATATTTACATAGGTTGACAGAATGTATCCGTTTCATTGTATCTAAAATATAAAACTTCCGCTAAACTCTTTTAAATAAAATTGATTGAGTTGGGTAAATTCGATTCGATCAGCCGCACTATTTCCAATTAGTACTTGTCAGTTACTCAAAGAAAATATAACTGGACCCATAACTACTTGGTTACGAATAAAAGAGTGGTATTTTTTTCCATGCAGTTGGTCATTTTACAGAAGTAGTTATGGTAGTTACGGCCTGATCTGAAATCTAAGAAAATATCAGCCTCCCTTATTAAGTTTCCGAAAAAAAGAATTGTGCGAAAATAACTTTAATTGTTTTGTATGGGTTACAACTGAGTGCAATGGGAGGTTCTTAAGTTTTCAACTAACCCCTTACAAATAAAAAAAATCAAAGATTGAGTGATACTAGGGACTGCGCCGAAGTAAATTGTTCGTCATACTTCATAAAATGTGCCATATTGTATCGCGGAAATATTCAAGTTAAGTTTTTGTGTCATACTAAATAATGATGTCCTCTCTTTATATTAGAAATTTATTTAATGCGAGTATTGGAATTGCGAGAAAATATAATTTCGATTTTTCAGAGGCAACCCTATTGGACTTTTAATAAATTACCTGAGAGGTGAGTGTTACCGCAAAAAAAGCGCACGGGCTGTTAAATGGTTTAAAGCCGACCTACATACATATTGATCGAAAAAAAAGTTCCGGTTCATGGAAAAGATTACTGGATCACGAAAAAGCAAATGAAATTTTGACCACACTAACGAAGGATGAAAACATTTCAGGCAAGCTATGTACAAAGTTACATAGCTTCTTAGAATCATTTTTGCGTAGTACTAAATAGGACCACGATATCAGCCGACATGGTACTCATTTAAAGAATCGCTGTAAAAAAATCGGGTACCCATTAATGTCGAAACACAAAGACTCGATACTCAAAATATCGTTACCAAATTCCCAACATAAAATAGCAGGTTTAATTACCAAAACCAATTGCGACCCGCAGCCTATTTCATATAAAATATCAAATGATTTTGAAGCACGAGGTGTGTTACTACTGAGAAATTCTAAAATATTTGATAAATCAATGATTATCGAAGAAGTTTTAAGATAATTTAGTTTTATTAAAAAATTGTCTAAATCCTTTTTAGTTCCGTATTCGGTTGCCATAAATATGGTCACTGTGTTTATGGCACATTTCTCAAAATATTAAATATTCACATATTCGTATATTTAAATTTGTTTTTTTTTTTACTCTTTTACAAACAAGACATTTTAGTAATACGTCCAACTTCACTAAACTTAAAGCTATGTACATCGGAACTCTTATATTTACCTATGCATGTAACTGAAAACATTGTACATATATAATATTTGGTAAGTTCAAAGCCAACTTTTTTCCGAAACCATTGAAACATTTTAACAATTTACACTGAAAATACATATAGTTTACAGTTATTTACAATCAAAGATATTTTCGGTTTCATTTGATAGTAGTTTAAACTTATTTTAATAGTTTTTTTTTTCACACCCTCTAGACCATTATGAAAACTTACCTTTCTTTAATAATGTTTTAAATTTATATAAAAAATTTACATACAAAGATGCATAAAAATATGTAACTTCGAGTTTACATACATATGTACCCATATACAACCTTGGGTTGATTTTGTTCGTTAACTTAGTAGTAATTTAACATCGGAGAACATACAACTAGCAATAAATTTTGGGTAGGTGGTGGGGAAATAGTGGTTTAGAGAGTCTGGTTTAGCATTCATGGAGTTTGGGAATGAAGTTGGCATGCACAAAGTAAACTTATATATTTTATTTAACGCATTTATAAGTGGATGAAATATTTTTATTATACATAAGTTAAGTACAATAAATGGGATTGGATTAGGTGTGTGTGCGTGTGTATGCTTGCTTTTAAGTATCGTACAAATTTTGATTGATTGTCCAAAAGTTTAAATTCATCTGTATTCCATTGTGAGTAAATATGTATGCGGAAGGTTGATATACATACAAAACAAAGTAGAGGGCAAGTAATTTTGTGGGGGGCAGAGGTTCAATCTAAGTAAGTTAGGTTGTGGCCACATGGGAGCTTGAGGGTATGCACTATTTGTAGGTTATATAAAACAACAACACCAACATTCACATTCTCACTTTCACAGATACATACTCTAGAAATAAACTATCGCTTGTTCATACTTATCTCCGCTCAAAACTAAGTATCCCCACAAAATAAATTCACTAAACGCCAACAATTTACACTCATTTTCACTAAACTATATAATTCGTTTACCGTTAATAGAGCAGCAAACCCCGTTTATCTATGTGTGGCAGCTTATGTATGTAACTTGCCACGACACTTTTAAAACTGCTGCAACATCTAATCTCACACTGATATCGAATAATCAGATTTTTCACTCAACAATTTTTGTTGTGATGGTGCAGGCGAGTGTTGTTGTTGTCGCGCCGGCTGTTGTTGCTGTTGCTGTTGCGGATGTGACTGCGTTTGTGGTTGCCCCTTTTGTGATTGTTGGGGTGGACAGCGCGTATCTTGCTGTTGCTGTTGTTGTTGTTGTTGTTGTTGTTGCTGTTGCAGCTGTGAAGTAGTCGACGACGGTCTCGACCACAATGTCGAGCGCATACCCAACTTGAGTTTCTTTAAAGTGTCCACATCGCACTCCACCTCGGACAACTCAATGCGCTCCGTTTCGATGGGCAACTGATGGAAGCCACTGCTGGGCATTACGGTGCATTCAGCCTGCAACTGCAACGGATGCAGGGTTCGTATGCCGCCAGCTCTGTTGACAGCAGTTTTTTTGTGTGTGTTTTTTTTTTATTCGTCGTTTTGTTATATCGTTGTAGTTGTTGTTGTTGTTGTTGTTGTTGGTAAGTGCATGTTAGTTGAAGGAGGAAAATTTTAGGGGATTACATACTATTACATTCGGTCTCATGCAGCAAGCAAAGTTACAAATGTAACCTTCATATATAGGTATGTGTGTGTTTGTGTGAATGTGTGTTTGTTTTATTTAATTTGCTTGTTACCGTTATTTATTAAAAATTACTAATCAAGCTTTAAGTGCTACTACATATGACCTTATAAATTTGTGACATCGTTGCTGTTGCTGTTAATTTCTAAGGCTTGGGGTTAATCTTTTACTTGTACATACGTATGTTTTCTTAATAACGTAAACACTATTGGCGAGTATAAAACCAATGCGCTTAGGTGAGTATGAACGTGAAGTACTAAGTAAGTAGTAATATGACCGTAAAATGGTGAACACGAATTTAAAAATATAGCTTCTCAAGCGGTAATTAAGTAAGATTTATACACAGACCAACTGAAAAACCTCCACACTACCAAAACTAGAAGATTGGTAGAATTCGCTTAGACGCTCAAGCTAACTACTGGATTGAAGTTTGGTATGTCGAAAAATCTATACAGAACCATTCATAAGGACAGTTAACGCCTTTTAAAAACTAATTACTTAAATTTTTTGTCATTAAGTTATTTCTGTACGGAAGCTTTAGAAAAAAATACAAAATTATTAATTTTTAAACTTTCAATTTATTTACAAAAGGGCTTAAACCTATCTCAGATGTTCTTAAAGTAAGAAAATAAAAAAACTGCACTTCATAAGTTTAATATTAACAAACCGAAATTTTTATTGAAAGGGAACACATTTTTCATCGTTTCTGAAAAAATATTTAAAAACAAAAATAAACACATTTCTGTCAAGGAAGGGCTCGTTGCGTTGTAAAGCACTTATGTATCTGAGTTTGCCTGAAAGCTCGCTGAAAGCTGATCCTTAAAAAGCGGCGCCGAGGCGACCGAAGCTGTTTCAAGCTTTCAAATTGCTGTTGCTGTCTGGAAGTTCCTATACAGGGATGATTTTCCTAAACTATTATCGCTTCCCTAAAATTTCTAAAGTTAAGCTAAAGGCCAGATTGTCCCCAAACATGCTTAGTTCAAACATTTTCGAGTTTTTGTGGAACGACACTATATCCAACCCGAGGACTGAATATCAACACGCTATTAAAGGTGCCCATAAAACGTGTGGACTTGAGTTTAAGTAGAACTTCGCAGAGATAAAATACAACTTGATTGACACCGAACAGTGTTTGTTTTACTTAATCGCGGAGAAGAGCTGATTATTACTAAAACCATTTCTATTTTGAATTTGTATAAAATAAATTAGTAAGTTTCACATTCACACACACACATACACATCATACCGCTTTTTTAAAACCGGAATCCTTTAAAAACAAAAAAAAATCTTATCCCAGCAGTGTCATAGTGCTTTAAATCTTACTACTTATAGAACACATTATATAAAGCATGGTCATATTATTAGGCTTAATCTATCCCATCTTAATGCTTGGTCAATCTGACTGCATATTTTCTTTTCACCCAAAACATACCCCATCACATACAATAAAAGTAAATCTATCTACATCATATCTACTAATCTACCAAACCAAAGACACGCGCGTATTCCCATTTAATACAAGTCCACTTTAAGTTCGACACCCTCCACGCCCTCCAACCCCTCCATCCACTAATCTCATGTTTGGTCTATGGGATCCATATAGGTGCAGGATATTTCACTATCATAGCCCAGACTACTCATCAGGCTACCCCTATCGAGGTCTATACCACCCCCATTGGCCGTATCCTATTTGGGCAGTGTTGTTGCCGAAAAGAATTTCGACGACAAGGGAGCAGTAGATGGATTGAGTATGGTGCCAACACTGTCGCCACTCACATTTGCATTCGCCACCGAGGCGGGCACCGTTTTATGGGGTATGGGTCGGAATTGTGATGATGGCATGCAAGTGACGGGGCCAACAGATGCAATGGGATTATTACAACTACTATCTAAGAGGTCTGTGGTTGAATCAGGTTGACTGAGTTGAGTTGTGGGATGTGGGGCGCCGAGCAAATTGTGATGTTGTGGATGATGTGCTAATTTGGGTGTTATCAATAGGGGTTGTTGCTGTGATAGTTTATTTTTATTGGAGGTGGCGATGCTACTGCTACAACTACTAATGTTAGT
>NW_023458564.1:2021342-2120631 GCF_013731165.1 Rhagoletis pomonella | reverse complement strand
TAGTTGTTGTACGTATTTTGCTATGAGGCCGTTTGCCTGCATTTGGTACTACAGATATGTTTTCGATATGTTGTGATTTAGAAAATGTTGCATTTTTTTAGAGTCTGTGAAGAGAATGCAGAAAATATGAAAATATATTTTTTCGCAAATCAAATAATAGCAAAAGAGTTTTTTGTTACAGTTAAGTGAATTCTAAATTTTCGAAATTACAACACACTTTTTGTGGATAAGGTACAACATTGGTTCGGGAAGGTACAACTACGAACTGTGATGATCTATGGTGAATAACACTACAAAGAAAATCGAAAGTCTCTTAATATTGAACCATGGAAGTGATTGTGGTTTGCAAAAGGAAACTGCTGTGTATAAGTAAGGAACTGTGATGAACTCGTTTTGTAAAATGAAAAGTATTATTTGCAAATTTTAATTTTAGATTTCGTTTGTTTTGAAACAGACAATTTCATTTCGTTTGTTTGCTTTGGAAATATGCGAGATGCGGCAATCAATCCCAGTAGAGCCTTGGGTCACGGCAGAAAAAGAGGGAGCTTCGATGGAGGCACTTAGGCTAACAAAGCCAAATACTAAATAGGTTTAAATTTTTTTAATATAAAAAGGAAAATTAAATTAAATTGATTTTTAAGCAAAACACGAAACCGACTTCAATTCTCATATCAAAACTTCAGATTATCGTTAGTTTCTTCATACGACGATCGGATTTAAACCAACTTAATATGGAACCACCTGTCCGGTAGCATCTTTCCTCTAAAAAAAGAATTATTGAAATCGGTAAACGTGGTCCAAAGTTATGCGGCAACATACATAAAATATATATATATATATATATATTGCGACGAATTGATAACCTCCTCCTTTTTGTGAAGTCGGTTAAAAATATAATTTAAAAAAGAATTCATGTATTTCTTACATTAGGTTCTAAAAAATGAAACGCAAAAAATATATGTTTTTTGCTTCTTAAAGGGCCGTATGCAGTTCTCAAGAAAACTTACAAGAAAATTGTTTCATTATTTCTGTTACTAGGAAAAGTACTTTGCGGTTGCTGTAAGTTTTCTTGAAGAAATAACGATGGTCCTGTACAATAACGACGCAATTCAAAATTCAAAAAACAAAAACTGTTACTACTTAAGTTGGTCTTGTCTCTAATTTTTGTCCTAATCAATTTCCATGCCTTACTAAGGTAAGCAGTAAGGATTACAAAAGTAAGGAGGAGGCATGAGCCACTTAACAGTAGTAACAGTTTCTGTTTTTTGAATTTTGAATTGTGTCGTTATTGCACAGGACCATCGACAAATATACGAGCATTTTTTTCTTAAAAGCTGCACACTGATTTAAGAAGTTCTGATAGAGAGAATTTCTTTTCCATTTCTTATTCTCCATTTTTAGTTTTTCTTTAAAATTGCAGACAGCCTTAAAAGAAGATCTAAAAATTTAATGAAAACAATTAAGAAAATAAGATTCAAAAATTTCTGTGTTCATATGGAAAAGTAGCTTATGTCGAAAGGCTGGCTTTAGTATAATGCGGCATTCCCTTTACTCTTTAAACGGCAAGGAATTTTTTGATGAGACTTAATAAGAATATTGACTTGCTAGTATCGGAACTACTTCTTGCACGTTTATTTGCCAAAAGTTCTACAACAGCTCACCGCCAGTGAGTCATTCGCAATCGTATGCTGCGAATGCCGATTTATACTAAAGCCAGCCTTTCGACATAAGCTACTTTTCCATACGAACACAGATTTATAAAAAAACACAAAGCTTACAAATAGATCCTAGCGAGCGATAAAAATAGCTTAAGAAAAGCGTTAAGAACCTCACGAAGAAACGTAGCAACGTGAAATGCGTGCCGGAGTCAAGTAAGGTACTATCCGGATTTCCAAAGAGTCCCAGGATGCCTACAGGGTTGCGATGGCATGCGGACAAATACGAGGGGGAAAACCTTGGAGCAGCACTTTATGAACTTTAAACATAATAAAAGAAATTCTCTTCCATGAGAAGATAGCCTGGCCTATTTTCTACAAACACTGTGCCAAAGCTACATATGCACAAACATATTGCGGAAAGGTGCAATCGAAACAGCCCAACAGTGTTGCCAGAACTTTTTGGGCCGACCGGCTAAATTGGCAAAAAAAAAGCGGCTCAAAACGGCTAAAATGTTTTAGTGAAATTTCACATAGACTCTGGCAAAAAACGGCTAAAATGTTTTAGTGAAAATCCACATGCTTTATTTAAAAAAATCGCAAGAAACGAAAGACTAGTTAACACCATTAATTTATATCGAGTGTATATTCCTCATCATCAAATGAATCACTATTGTATATATCACCTGAATTCATTAATTTTAAGAGATCGTCATCTACAGTAAAATTATGGCAGCATTTTTCTTCACGTTTTAAACCGTATCTTATATATAAAATAGCGTTTAACGTTTTAACGCACATTGGATTTCTTTGCTTAGTTTTTATTATATTCATTGAACTAAATATTCGCTCTACTTCTGCATTACTTATAGGCAAAACAAGAAAACTAAAAACTAGGTTGCAAAGGTCAGCAAAAAGGTTTTCTCCTAGGGCATTTCGAAATTGATAAACTTCGGCCCAAAATTTTACAGTTGAGTCTAAATTACTCCAGGTATGTAACGTTAACCGTTGCCATTGCATCTCTATGGATGTTATTTCGTCGGCATTATATTTGTGTTTTTGTTGAACAAATACTCTTGGTTTAATTACTCTTAATGCATTTCCAACCGAAAAAAGTCAATTTTTTTAGTGTGGCAATATTTGTAGGAAGGCGTTGGCGTGATTCCTTTATTAAAGTGATAATAAAATAGCGACCATTTTCTCGAATTATTTTCTCGGCTTCGCGGTCAAAAGCGTTTGTGCTTACTTTTGTTTTTAAATACTCTTCAAAACTGTGATAAAACTGAGGAAATGGAGCAAGGTATGGTTCCAACGGGGAGCATATAGGATCAAATGTGTCCGCGCTAATAACCACTAGGGAGCATAGAAGCGAAAGTAAAACATTGAGTTCATTAAAAATCTTCATTGGGTCTGCATTATTGCTTTCGAACAACTTGTTTACATTTTGCACCTGAAAATTAGGCAAATAGTAAAATCGGCTAAAAACGGCTAACTTTTTTTTACAAACCGGCTAACAAATCGGCTGCCGGCTAGATCGAATTTTCTCCGGCTAGTTGCTATCAAAACCGGCTAAATCTAGCCGGAAACGGCTAAAATGGCAACGCTGCAGCCCAACACTATTATAGTGAGTGTACGTCAGGCGGGTTATTTTTGCTAAGAAACCAAACACCCTTCAACCACAAAAGACGCAAAGAACAACTCTACTTTGGATCAGTGGCGGACTGCAATTACACCCACGAAACCAATGAGCGTGCTGCTAAACGTATTGCCGATAGACGTTATGCGAATACAAAATTGTCCCGGTAAGACCACGAAAGTGATCCAGCTAGAGAATTTTTGTGGTACATAGCACCTTCACTTGACGAAAAAATAACCACTCGCCAATAAAAACGTTCGAAAAGTGTTCGAAGTAGAAGTCTCTAGCAGAGAGCAAAGGACCCAGAAAGTTCCGAGAGCGGTTGACTCTATTCGGTTATATACTAGCGGATCCGTATCGGATAATAAAGTCGTATAGGGCGTGCCTCCGGACAAAAAAATGTCCATTCGCTTTCCAGTTTATATCTTCGTGTTTCAAGCTATACAGGAAGATGTTGGGTGTTAGAGCCCAAGGAAAGTTAAGGCGGAATTTTAATGCCCTTACCCCTGAGAAATATTCTGTATCGAAAAAAATATACGCTTGTTTTTTTTTTAAATCATAAAAAATTTAGAGTTCGCTCAAAGCGCTCAAAGTTTCCATGAATTTTATATGGGGGAAGGTAAAAACTTTTCGTAGAAATGGTTAAGAATTCTTCAAAATCTATATTTTTCAATCTCTGTTTCTCTTTAGGAGACTACAAGAAATAATAGCCAATTGTTTCTTTAACTATTTTTTAAGATTAACTATTTTTTTTTGGGTACCCAAAAACCCCCAAAAAATGCAATAGAAGCCAATAAAAAATCGTTAGTATTAAAAAATGTTAAAATAAAATTTTTGGAATTATTATTGCTTGAAGTCTCCTGAGCAGAAAGAGAGTGTGCTGATTGCAAAATATTGATTCTCAAGGATGGTATATCATTTCTACGAAAAATATTTTTCCCCCATATAAAATGCATGCGTAAATTTTAGCGACCTCTAAATATTTATTGATTTCCAGTTTAATTTTATCACATTAATTTTGGACCACCCTTGTTTTTACGGATATGGGCATTAGCATTCAAACAATTGATATTTTCTATGGCAGGCATGTGCTCTTAAAGCTCCACAATTTGTTCACAAGCAATTTGGAAGACTCTGTTTCTCTTCAGGAGACTTCCAATAATAATACCCAATTGTTAGTTTTAGTATTTTTTAATACTAGAGAATTTAAATAAATATTTCTTTATTTCAAAAAGAAAAACATGGCTATAATTTTTTCGGTATAGAGCAATCTTAGGGGGTAAGAGCTTGAAAATTCCGACTTTACTTTTTTTGGAAAGAGCGCGGGAGATCCTTACGCTGAACAGAGGAGAAATATTCTAGGCGTAGATCTGCTGACAAGTCACATCGTTTTAGAACAGAGGTGGGCAGCCTCAGCAGAGCATTGTGTGCGTGCAATTGATATCACTTTGTGCGTGCGAACAACCCAGTAGAAATCTTAAGCATACAACACCGCTGTTGGCGGCATGAGCTTGCTGTTGCTTATACATGCCAGTATAAATGAACCTTCATTTCCATTTAACACGCGTGGTTTCTCAGAGCGTATGCGTACCTTAATCATACACTTGTACTACTGCTGTATGCATATGGCTGTATTAATGTTTCAAACATGCAAAAATGCATAAAGCATTCTTACAAGATCCCCATGTGTAAATGCTACTTTTCTCAGACATTTTAATATAAGGGGACATACAAACAAGTATCACTTACAGATGCAATTGCATAACTTGTAAAAGCCCGTTTGTGCTGAAAATAGTATCGCGCAACATATCCGTTCACTAACATTTTTTTACAATACTGAAAATATTGCAAAAATTTGACTTCAAATTTATCAAGAAATGTACTTAAAACAACGACAACGTATATTCGCTTGCAATTCGCTATAATTTGAATTTATTCGTGGAAATTCATGACTACGCATGAATTGTTCACACTAATTCACTCATATAGCAAGCATATAGCGATTTCTACTGGGAAGTCGTGCAGTTGAATGAAGCTTTCGCTGCCTTCTCAAGCAGAGCGTGCGTGTATACGCGACTATGACGCACAGTCGGCTGCTGGGCAAACGTTGCCCAGCTGTGTTTTTTAAAGACCCGGGTATCTGTGTATGTAGTAATGAGAATACTGTTGGTTTCGAACTATGTATTTTACAGCTTAGATTTTCATTAAACAAGTTCATCACATTTCATTAAATACTTACATCTGTACATACTTATGTATTTATTTATCTATAAAAACAAAGTGTGTATAGTATACATATAAATCAAAAATGTGTGGATGTAGTGTAAAATCTCATGCCAACAAATTTTTTGTGCCAGCGGGATTAAAAAGTTGTTAAGATAAAATGCAAAAAAAAAAACATAACAACAAAACTTACTATGCTTTATTTTTCCCTCATGCTGATTGGATGACTCCGTACGACTTGACGTCAATTGATCCTGATCCGATTCGGACTCCTCACTCTCTGGCTCAGTTTTCCGCGAATGACGGCGACGATTCTTCGAAGACTAATTGGATAGCAAACAACATCAAGTAGCAAACAAGCACGTGCGAATTCATGTGAAATGGAAAACAAAGCGAGAAAATGTAAAAGTCAATTAAAATTTAACCAGCAGGTACGCATGGTATGAGAGCGAAGCGAGCGAGGATGGAGGATTAGCAACTTACAAAGAAAAAAAAATAAAAAGAAAAAAATTATAATAAAAATTTGCCAAATATACTTAATAGTTGAAAGCAGTAAGTTGAGGAAAATTAAATTATTATACTAAAGTATAGGCAGTGAGCGGAGGAGCTTCTTAGTATTTAAGTGATATCAACACTATATGATTTCAGTATTCGATATCTTTGTTTACATAAACTTACTTAAAAAAAAAAAATGGTACTAAGGAAAATTAGAAAAATGTGAAGATTTAAAGTCCGTTTTCTAAAGTAGCTTTTAGAATACATCTGAAACACAAACACACATTTTTAGAAGAAAATTTTTGTTTAAAGGTACACAGTCAAATTTTAAAAGCTGTTCGAGAAAACGGCGCTAAAACTAATTAAGCTATGATGGCCCTGAAAGTAAACAGCTACTGAAAAAGCTACTTTTAACAACTTTAGCAAACAGAACTTTAAGAACCCCATTGAGGTTATTAAGAGTCGTTTAGTCAAGAAAACTGTTCTCTACCGCGTCTACAAGTTAGTGGCGCATAACCGGAGTTAACTGAATTCACGAATAAACCTATTTACATTAAAATCCCATTATTTGTCGCCTTACATCATATAGCACAATAAGGTTTCTGAACATTGTTTGATATATTAAAAAAATAATAATTGCTGATTAAATGCTTTTGTTCATAAATGTTTTTGTACGGAGGATATCCGTATGATTATGTTGCTCCTAAACTGCAATTTAGAGCTTTTTTACATTTCATATAGGCATGTTCAAAGTAGGGTTGCCAACATTTTCTAAGAAAGTTATTGTACATTTTGAAAAAAAATCTGAAAAAATATAGTACACTTCAAATAAATATGGTATTATATTTAAAAGAAAAAAAATAAAATGGTTTTTAAGTGTACACCTTTTTTCTTTCTTAGCAATCAATATTTAAACTAATATAAATCAAAAGTTCATTTTTATTAGTGAGATAGTCGCTAGGTTTCTCTCATCTCGCCATTTGACATTCATAATAGAAAAAACTCTTTCTGTGAATGCCGAAGTTGCAGGAATAGAGAGCAGGAACGAAATAATTTTAAGTAAATTTGGTAACTGATTCTTTTTTTAATGTTGAAATTTTTGATCTGTGGTTCTATAAATAAACTAAGTATGACCTTTTATATTAAAGATTTATTTTTTTTCTCAATATTTTTACTTCAGGTAAAAGCTCATCCATTTTAATATACATTCCTTCTTACAGATTACAGAAATTTATTAATATTTATAAATAAAGAAATATAATATTTCGGCATATTATATTTTTTTCCATCAGTATATAGTACGCAGTCCGGATAAATAGTATAATTGGCAACCCTAGTTCAGAGTAAAAGCTCTCTCTGCGCATCACTGCGCAACCAACATTTATTAACTTCACTAACGAATAAGACAGTTTCAGTATACCACAATGTTATCAAAGTATTTAGCGGAAGACGTAACTTGCGCTAGTGCGTAATAGACTTCCCTGACAAAAACGCTTCTTTGCCTACCAATAAATCAACTTTCTTTCGACTACAATTATGCGCCTTACGAAAATTAAAAAAAAAAACGGACTAAGTCAATTCTTTTCTAGCACTCTAGATATTTAAAAGCATTTATGATTTCAAACAACAACAACACAAATTACAAACAAAATCTAAATAAAAACAGATAAGAAATTAAACGCACGATATTATGAAATGGCGAGGTCTGATAATGATTATAGTTTGTCTTAGTTGGACGTTGATTGTGGTTGTAATGATAATTCAGGTGATGGTGGTGATTTTGGTGTTGGGTTGGTTTTAATACCGCTGCGGGTGGTGGTGACGAGCAACCCTCGGTCAAGGCACGCTCGTGATACATAAAGGAATGCAAAAGCGTATTAGCTGGACCGGCATGATGTGGCTGTGACATGTTTCCCGTCTCGGATAATTGAAATGTGGCATACGGTGAAATATCCTCGGATGTCTCTGTTTGTAGAAGGAAGAAAAAAAGAGAGGAAGGAGAAAAAAAAGTCAATGACATACATACACATAGGCACACACATAGCTGTAATATATAAAGAGGCACCTATAACAAACAGCAAACGACACTAATTAGTAAATAATTGGAATGGAAATGGAAATGGAAATGGCTTTGACATTGCGTTGCTTTCTTTGCTGTTGAAACGTTGGGAGGGCGTTGTTGTGATTGTTGGTGGTGAGGCGCTGTGATTTATTTAATTGGCATTAGCGGTGAGTAATGTCACTGCACTTTGACAAGGGCAGGAATAAGTATACACGAATAAACATATATTTATATTAAACTAAGGTGAACGCTAAACATGAGCACATGCATACTTGCATGAACTTATGTACATATATAGATAGCTTTGTTCAGATATTGTTTAAGCGACAATATACATCTGCTATACATACGTACATAATACGGGGACATGCACCTCTCAGCGGGAGGTAATTTTAATAATAATAATAATAGATTGGCGCTTACACATATGTTAGTGTTTGGCCGAGCTTCTCCTCCGGAGGGACCTACGTTTTACGCCGACTCCGAACGGCGATTGTATTTTTATGAGAAGCTGTTTTTCATGGCAGAAATCCACTCGGAGGTTTGTCATTGCCTGTCGAGGGACAACCACTGTTAAGAAAAAACCTTTTTCTATATTTTTTTGGGATGTTACTTTAACCAGGGCTTGATTCCAGGGGCTGATGAGTGAAAGCGCGTACTGCTTACCACTACACCACAAAGGCCGGCGGGGAGGTAATTTTACTAATATAATAAATGTGAAAGTTCGTATGTTTAGATATTAGGATACTTGTTACTCAATCAGACAAAATCGGCTGAATGGATTGGAATGAAGCTTAGCACGTAGACAAGGTGTGACCTGAGTTAGCATAAAGGATACTCTTAATTAGATTTGACACCTTTTTTAAAAGTTAAATGCAATTAATTAATAGGCTAAGCAAAATATAACAATAATTACGGCGTCGAACAAAAGCACGTTTGCCATCTGCTTAAAATGTTAAAATCAATTTAAATTACAAGTTAAATGAAATATGGTAATGGGGATGGCAAACGAGAAAGAAAGCTCTATTTTGAAAATATTTTTTAAGATGGTTGTCACCTGTTTTGAAGGTCAAAATTAATTTCATTAGCAAATAAAATCAAATATCTTAAATGGCAATTAAGTAAATGAAAGGGTTAAAACAGATTTTTTCGAAAATATTTTTGAAGCGGGTTGCCACATGTTTGGAAACTCAACATCAATTTAACTAACAAGTTCAAGGGTATCAAATGAGAGAGATTCAGAGAAGCTTTATCTCTAAAATATTTTTGAAGAGGGTTACCACCTATGAAAAAGTTCAACCTCTGTTTAATTATAAAGTTTGATTAAAAAGAAGCACATAAATAAAAACAGTTTTAGGATATCAGCACCTGAGAAAAATGCGAATTAAATTTTTCAACAGTTGGCCGTTATCCGAATTAGGCGCTTAATTAAATTTGAAAATTTTTGAAAAACCAAAATCGGCATTCGAAATAGCATAAATTAATTTAAATTTGGAAAACGTGTAAAGTATCTTACACACATGGCGCAATAAACAGGCGAAATAATAAAACAGCTTTCTCGCTTTATTTTCCGACATTCGGCTGCCTTAAGCTCGGAACACTTTGACGACGGCAAGCGACAAGCAGCATCTGTCAAATTTTAAATACACACGTTCTTACGGACACAATTATTTTGACGACAGCACGACATCTTGGCTGCAGGACTGCAATTGTCGACGTCGCCAAATTAAATCTATTTCTAATTTTGCCGGCGACAATGAGTAGATGTAGTGCTGCAAAGTTAAATTGTCGCAAAATTAATCACATATTCTTGATTGTTCATGTTTTTCTTATTTACTTAAATAAAAATACACAATTTGTGAAATAAATATACCAAAATGTAAAACTTTAATATCAGCTATTTGCTATGTCGCTGAGGTCTTCAAAATGTTTAAGAAGCTGGCTTCAAGGCGACATTTGTCGACAAAATGATGTCGCTGTCGTTACGTCGTGAAGTTGCAGTCGTCAAAGTGTTCCGAGCTTTATAGTCAAACTTTATAGGCAAATTTTGTAATAAGACAGTGTTAGAATCTTTCTCCTCGCTCTAATTACTTCACCTGGTATAATTCCTCCATGCTTTATACAATGCTTTCAAAATAACTTGATGAGAAGACGAAAGATATTTCGATTGAAAATAATCGCTTGGATGCAAGGCTTTCTTGTAAAGGTGGCACCCGTTTCAAAACTATCTTAAAAACAAAGTTTTCTTAAGCCTTTTTCCACATTGTAGACATTATTTCCTTTAACTTATTGGTAAGATTTAAATTAAATAGGTGGCAACCCTTTTAAAAAATACTTTCGAAAATTTCTTTCGTTTCACATCCGTATTGCAATAACTCATTTCAGTTATTGGTTAAATTGAATTTGGCTTTTAACGAGTGGCGAACAGTTTCGAAAATATCTTCGAAATATATCCTCTTAAGGCCCGTCCACATAGAACTTTGGCGTTGCGTTGGCGTTGGCGTCGCTTCAACAGCTGACTATGAATACATGAATTCAAATGCAGCCGTCCACTTAGCCAAAATTCGACAATGCTCACGCCAACACAAAGCAAAAAGATGGCCAAATCTCAACTTTTCGCATGCGTCGCTCGCCAGCTGTTGCAAATAAATAAAACTATTAGTCTGTTCCTTTGAACTTCGGACTAAAACCTGTGGAACTGTCAAACTACAATTTTACTCTCTCAAATGAGAGTAAAAGGAGAACAGATGCAGAAGTGCATAGGAACGCAAAAAGCACTATTTCCTGTAAAAACGTCAGTCGGTTTGTTTACATGTCATTTGTATAACACTGATTTAGCTGAAATATCTCTAAATAATTATTAAAATCTATACATATTCAAACATTTCGTTGTTTACTTCCATTTTTTTACAAATATAAGGTACTTTGCTTTCACCGCTGGTAGGTTTTGCTTGCACATGCAAATCAGCTGATCGTTTGACTCTTTTCATGAACTTACAGGAAAAGAAACTCCGGACTAAATCCTGTAACTTCTGACTAGGAACAGTTGCTCAGTTACTCTCTCAAATGTGTTCCCACTTACAGGTACTTACTGTAAACCGGACTGCTATTGGAACAGACTATATGTGAAATATTTTTCCATTTTATTCAAGTGCGGGCAAGAAATATCGTTTTTAATGCAATTATTGATATGAAATATTAATTTGTCTGCCGTTGGTATGTTAATTTAGTGGCCCAAGCATTCGCTGCCAAGCGTTCATTGTAGCAAGCATACTTTTAACGTGCGTTCTGAAACCAACGCCAACGCCAAAGCCAACGCGTAAGTGCTATGTGGCCCGGCCTTTAGGTTGATACCCATATTTTAATATTTCTTTTTATTAATTTTAATTCCACTTTCAAATAGGTGCCAACCCTATTACAGACATTTTCAAAAGATTCTTTAAATTTCGGTTGCTTCAAATCAAATGGTAGAATTTCGTTTAACCTGTTAGTAAATTTTAATATAACTATTTAAACGGGTGGTAACCCCTATTAAAAAGTTTCTTTTGTTTGGTTTAAATTTTGAACGTGGGTTAATTGGTTCATAAGAAATATTTTCGCAAGTGATTTAGAAAATTCGTATTCATGCTCCCATTTGGTTTAATAATTTATAATTTTATATTGGTTGGCTTATATGTAGCTAGTTAATTCATAGGGCACACCGCAACCTGGAGAATCTTTTGCATCCTTATAATAAGTCGCTAACCCTAAAAATCAAGGTTGTCATGATTGCCCCTGCACACATATCAGTGCAACGATATACCTACCAGCTAAACCCATAACTTTTTCTCTACATTGTTTTATTGGGCTAGAAATGATATTTACGGAGCCTAAAGCTCAATCGCTGCCTGGATACCCGAAAAAAAGAATGTTTGACCTTGTTTGTCCATATTATACTAGGTTTACATGTCCGTAGATTATCTTGTACTTTAAAAGTTAAAATATACCTCCCTCGTTAATATGTATTTATATATAAAATAATCTTGCATTAAACCGATAACGTTACATAGCGCGCGCAGCTGGTTATGAACCCTGTGAGCGAACTGATACTTAAATAGACAAATGATGAGACTTCTCTTGCCTGCTCGCCGGCAGTCCTAGAAATCTATCTTCACACTTTTTCCCTTGACTCTTATCTTTTAATATTGTATTTAACTTGTGATAATTTCAACTTTTCACGCAGGTGGCAACCATTTTTTTCAAACTAAAACCTTCTTAAATCTCTTTCGTCTGAGATCCATATTCCAATACATATTTCAATTATCAAATTGCCACAACTCAAGTTGAATTTGACCTTTTAAACATGTGGCAACACATATAAATATAATTCGGAAATAAAGCCTTTTAAAACTAATTTCGAATGATACTCATATTGTAATAATTCCTTTAACTCATTAAATATTTGTGGAATTAAAAGTTTTTAACACGCTTTTGAAGGACACCAATATTTCAGCACAACGTCAAACGGAAGTGATGTCTCTACCGAAGGCTAAAAATATTATCACTTAGGTCAAACTGCCTCGGATTCCAGCAGAATTGTTGTATGAAGGGTATTCACTAAATTGAGCAGCTGACCAGGCTCTTGGGAAGAAGAGCTGATTATCTCAAGCAACACCTTTGACAACATTCGTTGGTTTGAGCTGATCACCTCTTTTGTTCGAGTGCCAGGTCACTTCCTCAATTTGGTGAATACCCCCATTGATTTATAGTGCCACCCACAATAGCGCACTGAACTTCCGCCCGAAAATAAAATGAATCACCATTAGTTGATGATTTTTACGCCTTTTAGATACCACATGTGTATATATTTAGCGTTTGCATATAAATTTGTTTGTAAAATAGAGTGCTCGGTGGTAAATTAAACGCTGACGGAAGTCCAACTGTGACTTCATAACCAAGCAAAGTATTTTCCATCGCATAAGAGCGTCTTTCGCTCAGAAAAGAAAGAGATTACTACCAAATAAATTGCACCTTCAATGGAATGTACTGGGGCATATAATCCCGAAGCATTTTAACAATCCCGGGACTTCGTTCCCAACGAAGAGTAGCACATCTCAAATTACCGTGGAAGACTAGCACGTTTCACTGTTCGGTCCGAAGACTGACACATTACATTATTCGCGTCGAAAAGTAGCCCATTTCAGATTCTCGCGTGGAAGAGTAGCGAATTCATATAAAGTGGTATGTACTAGCAGCCGTACAAAAACCAAGCATACAAGTAGTATGTTATTATTATTTCTCCTCGACTAAGCTGAAAGTTTAATGTTCTGTATGGAACTTTTCGGTCGTTTATTACAAATAAAATAAAAGTTTATTTTCCTCCTACTTGTTTCGACCCATATTCGCGTCTTCCTCAAGGAATCTATTTATAAACACGAGAAACATACACATATGTACATGCAGTTATATGAAGAGCACCTCATTTCAAAGTGATATTGTTTTCCGCTTATGCTTATTTATTTATTTTTAAGAATTTTCATTAGAATAAAGTTCATTCTCTGAAAAAATCCATATAAACCCAAGTGTAAAACTTTGTAGAAAACTAAAAAAAACAAATCTAAAAATTTTCATCCGAATTTCAAACTTATTTTCTCAGAATTCTTTGAGTATATAGTTTTAAAGCCCTTTCAACTTTACTGCGGTAATATGCAAGTTTCAAGTGGCTAAAAATTTCCGTTGTTGCGGTTTTCTTCCATATAAAAATAAATTGTGTTTATTCGTTATATGGGAGCAAATGCGACAAAAAGAGTCAAAGGTAATTTTAAGACTCTTGAAACTTGCACATTATCATACTTATATTGAATGGGCTATAAAGCTTCATACTCAAAAAAATTGTTACACTTGTGAGTAAATAAGTTGGAAATTTGTATGATAATTAGTTGAATTTTTTTTTTTTAGATTTCTACAAAAGACTTAAGCGTGGACTTACAAGGTTTTTTTAAATGAACTTTAATTTAATTGAAATATTTTCAGCAAATGATCACTAAACGCAATATACCGTCTAAATTTCATAAATTGTATAATATAATTATAGAAATATAATAAAAGCACTTGAATTTTCAATATAAATTATACTTTTATAATTTACTTTAAAGCTTAAATGTGCTACTCTTCCACGCAAATAATGAAATGTGCTACTCTTCCGCGCGAAACCCTGAAATGTGCTAGTCTTCCACGCGAAAACTTGAAATGTGTTACTCTTCCACGCAAATAGTGAAATCTGCTACTTTTCCACGAAAAAATCAGAAATGTGCTACTTTTCTCAAAAGCTCAAAAGTTGACAGCGAAAAGAGGCGCATAAAAAACTTCAGCGAAGAAAGACTCTTAACATAGTTGACAGCGAAGAAAGACGCGTTTAAATATTTGACGGCCAAGGACACGTAAACTTATTTTCGCGGTCAACTATGTTTGCGGGTGTAATAGTATCTACATTCCGTTAATAGTTTTTGGGGAATAGTGCTGAAGTGACAGTCCTTCGCCAAGTAATAGAATAGGCGTCTTTCTTCACCAAAGTTTTTCTTAAGCGCCTTTTTTTCGTAAAATTTTTGTATGCGTCTTTTTTCGCCGTCGAAACGCTAGCGCGCCTTTATTCGTATCTAGTGACGAAATGTGCTAGTCTTCCATGCTAGTGATGAAATGTGCTAGTCTTCTATGCGAATAGTGAAATGTGCTACTCTTCGTAGGGATCGACGATATGATCTAGGGGAGCATAATGCCCCTTAGTAAAAGAGTACGTAATTTGATGTTTAAATATTTTTATTCTAAAATATCTATGCTACTTGTCGAAAACATTTACTCATATTTTCAGAAATCCTTTTCCAAAAAAGGCCAAGACAGTAAAATGAAGAACAACTCTGCCCCACTGTAAAATAGTTTGCGTTATTACACAGTTCTTGCACAAAATATTTGAACAAGTACAGTTATTCAGGCAAGTCCTGAAATTCAATTCCAAGTGCAAATGGCTCAAGTTCACTTTTAATCCAAATTTTGGTATTCTGTATTTCTCGTGTTTCATGTCAAATTATTATTTTTTTTCGTTTTCAACATTTATTTTATTCTGCCTGCATATTTTGGTAAGCGAGCGAAAAAAGAACGCTCAACTCAGATAAATAGCCGAGTTTGTGTTGTGTATTTCGTCAATTAAGCGAGTGTTCTTTTGTAGCTCGGTTGCAAAAGAATGGACCTTCTGAAATGAATCAGTAAAAATATCGGGATCCTGGAGCTTTAATCCCGGAATTTCGGGACATGGAAAAGTGTCCGGAATCCCGGGATTGAATGCCCTAGTATGTACATATAAAAACTCACTTTCCGCAAGCTATTTCCATTTCCATTCTTTTCGGCCATTCTGAAGTCGCACTGAACACAACAACAACAACAAAAACAACACATAACCAATAGTAATAACTTACCAGGAATTTTGTCGTTATTCTGCATCGACACTTTGTGAATGGTGGCATAATAGCGTTCCCGCTGCGCTGCCTCCGAGTTCTGACGATTCTCCAGCGATTCCTTTTGTATACGATTTCCTTGTTCTATACGAAAAACAATCAAAAGAAAATTTTAGCAGCAGTTCGAGTATAGATTTTGTTGTTAGAGAGAGAATGCATATGTATGTACATATGTACATATGTAGGCGGAAGAGAAGTAAATTCAATGCGCCATGTGGAATTCAAAACATAACAAAATCAAATATAATAGCAGCAATAACACGACTAACACCAACAAAAAGTAAAAGCTTTGCGTTATTTACTGCACAGCATTTGGTCGGCGTCATGCCAATTAAAATTCAATTTGTTGTAACAACGTAAAATTTATTTTCTCGACGTATGTATACACGTTCAATGTATGCTGTGAGACATTGTGGCCCACATAAATACGTACATGCATGCGACTGTGCACCACCGCCAACGTGCATATGCGTATCCTTCATCCTGTTCATCCTGCAGTACAACTGCAGCAGTTTTGTATGTACACTTATGTGTTGGCATGTTTGTAGGCATTTACGTTTGCGTTTACGTTCATTGATTTGTTTGGTTATTCAGTTAGTTAGTCGTTTTGTCTGTTCAAACGATTGTCGTCGGGCTCCCATTTTTGTTCAGCGCCCACCACCTACTCTTCAGCAAAGAAACAACCGTACAGAGTTCGGTAGTTCATTCACACGTTTTCCGTTTTGTTTGTACGCTTGTTGGTTTGTTTGTTTGTTTGTGAATGCTGGTAGTATTGTGTTTGTTTTGCGTTGGTTTTGCTTTTGTTTTGTTTTGTTAGTGCCAAAGAATGATGACCCACTCAGCCATTTACATTCACATGACACCGGCCGGTCGTTTCCGTCTTGTCCGTCCCAACCCCACTGGCAGTTTACATGTACAATTGTCTGTGTATTTGGTACTCACTATGTCGATAGCACATGACCACCAGCGCTATTGTGCAAATCATGCCCGACAATGTGGCAATGCTCGGTATCAATAGATTCACATTTCCATAGAAAACGTTGGTGCCACGTTGACCGCGCTGCACTATCTCCGGCGGTGGCTGCTCTCCATCCTTGGTGAGAGTGACAAATGTGAATTCGGCCTGCGAAACACCGGCCACATTATGTGCCTCCATGCGCAGCTGATAAAGAGTCGATGGCTGTAGTCCGGAAATGGTGAAACGACGCTGCGGTTTTAAAGCGTTCGATACTGTAAAATGGAATAAAGAGAGCAAAAACAAAGGCAATGGTACTATATTAAGCTTCTCAATTTCAGTAAGTTGGTACTAAATTGCATTATGTGTGTTCTAATTGATGTGAAAATGCTCTGATTTTACTTATCGATCTTTAAATGGGGGGAAATTTAACTTTTGAAGAACATGCCCCAAGCAGCGCGGCGAAAGTTTGACGTCGAAAAGATGTGGGCGTAATAGACCGTCTACACTGCATTGGTACACAGACGGCTCGAAGACCCAAGAATAAATAGGTGCTGGAATCTTTGACCCAGGACCAGGATCTCCATCCCTAAGGGGAATGAGCATATTTCAGGCAGAAGTCTACGCCATATATTTGTGTGTGGAGACCATCATTAATAGAAGATACCGAAATGAGAGAATTATAATTCTAAGTGACAGTCACGCGGCACTCAAGGATCTTTTATCTTTTGAAATCAAATTATACCTGGTCCTTGAGTGCATAGAGAGGCAGAATAACATCAGACTGGCGTGGGTGCCTGGCAGTAAGGGAACGATGCGGAAAACTGTCTCGCAAGAGAGGCGGGAGCCATCACTCCAGTTGGCCCCGAGCCCTTCCTGGAAGTAGGTCCCAATACTATAAAGGAGGAGCTCAGGACAGAGAGGAACAATTTGAGGGATTTAAACTGGCATAGTTTGATAGGAATGCGTCAGACAAAGCGTCTACTGGAAGGGTGTAACAAAAGAAGATGCCAAAGTTTACTTAACCTTCCAAAGCGGAAGTTGAGAATATTAACAGGTTTACCTACAGGACACTGCAGACTAAGTGGGAATATTTATAAGCTGGGGATATGGTCCGATTTTGCGCCTCTTCCAGCGAAACACCACTCTACATCCTTATCGAGTGTGATGCTTAAGCACATTCACGCTCTATCCCCGAAAACGCTATGGAACTTTCTAACGGATCTAGGCTTGGAGGAAGTATTGTGAAGAGCGGAGGGCACAATAGATCATCAAATGATCTATCTATATATATCTTACAGACTGTCTAGTTATTAAAATCTCGATTCTAAGTTCTCCTTGGTGGGTTTCTGACTCTTATTTACTTCGTCCCGCTGCGTCCTAGGCCGTTAATTACTAGCATCCACGTAGAAGTAGCTGGTATGACGAAGAGTATTGGGCCGCTGCTATAAAGAGATACGCAGCATATTATGCCAGCAAGACAGCCAATAACGACTCGCCCGACAATCGCGCGATAACGAGAGAAGATAAGAGAAGAGGAAAAAAACTTTTAAAAAGTTCGTCAGAAATCAAATAATTTCAAGATCTGAGGTGGTTCCTGCATAGTCAAAGATGGTAGTCGAGATCAGAGTAGACTTCTAAACAAGTTTTAATGGTGGAACCGGTGGCGCGTTTGATGAAAAAATAAACACTGATCAATGTATAGGCACGAAGCTCCATTTGCCCAGGATGGGGTGGGTATGGCAACAGAAAGGCGCACAACATCCGAGCTATCGAAGCGGACAGTTGACTGACAGTAATGCGCTTTAGCACATAGCGCTTTGAGCGTAGTAGAGACGTGGGCGAGGAAAACTGGCTTTACTGCCAACCCGGCAAAAAAGATCATGGTTCCTCATAAAAAAAAAAAAAATTGCCCAGCTGCGGCTTAGTAATGTCACGCTGACCCTTTTGGAGGAAGCCAAAAAACTGGCCGTCATTCTGAACAGAAAGATAACCCGGCGGCGCAATATGGATGAATGCACTAGGAAGGAAATTAGTGAACTATACACCTGAAAATCAAATGTAAGAAAAAATGAGGCTTGAAGCCTCAAATTATTCAACAGATGTACATACGGTATTGCGGCCTAGTGGCCTTCTCTGGATATTTCTAAAATAGGGAATAAGCTAACCAAAATTCAAGGGGTGGCGTGCATTAGGATCACAGAGGCCCTATCCTCAACGCCAATTAAGGCCCTGAAAACATTTTGGGTACCAGACCACAATGATATATTAGCTAACTGACTGGCAGATGAACTGGCGAGCAAGGTGACCCCCTTATCTGCAATCAGAATGCTCTCAGTGAGGGTATCGCGCTATCGCTTGCAAATTCTTGCTGGAAAAAATATTTACCGAACAGGCAAATAAAGGGTGGTCTGTTGAACCCACTTGTATGTACGATAGCGCGGCACTTATTCCCTAAATTAGATAGATAAGTTATATCGCGGTCTCTCGACTTGAGGGACCTTGCTTCAGCTCAAGGAAAATACACAGTATCATATTGGGTCCATGGCGGCGGTGCTTCCTTCCAACTTTAGATGGGGCAGCCATGGTAACCTTACCTAACCTAATGGCGCATTGATTACGAAGGAACGATCTAGAGCAAAAGGGTCTATCTGCAAGTGCTGGCGTAATTTGGCAAACGAGAGAAACAAGTGGCATCATCACATCGCTGGTCCCGAGCTACTTAAATGGTCGATAGCCGTCAATAAAATAAAGGGGTGCCACATATATAATTTTGATGCTGATATTTTTAAGGTTTACCCTAATAAATGTGTAAATATGTATGCATATGTATATATCACTACAACTGTATGTATTTGTGACTGCATTAAATTTATGTTTATGAGATGAATAGCTGAAATTTAATAATACCTAAAATGTAATTAATAACACATAATTTCATATGTCACCGCACTAGCCTTAAAGGATATTTCTTTTAATAAATTCCATTGAATTTTTGTGCTTGAATACCGAATTGAAAAAGAAAACTTCTTTTTTGGCTGCACACAATCTTCTACTTACCCAATATCCAATCGCGCTCGGGCTCATCGGTCACCGGCCGGTATTGCAGGACAAAGTAAAGCATCGGACAACCATTGTCTGGCCATGTGTGCAAACGCACCAATACTGTAGTAGAGTTGGGTGCAATCAGGCTGGTGGTTGACGGCATTCCGGGTGATTGCCCTTGCGTGCGCACATGCAAAGTGATGCTGGCCGGTGAGGTGCCCACCTTATTGTGAGCCGTCAAATGAATTTGATAAGTGCTACCACACACTAGCCCCTTCAGTTCGTGACTAGATGCATGACGTGACAAAAGCATCTCATCCATATTACTGTTAGCGCGTCGATAGAAGAGCGTATAGCCAGTGATTGGTGCATTACCAGTGAATCCGCATTTCCAGTGCATCAGAATACTGCTCGAAGTAGCGCTAGTCACATACAGCACCGGCGCCGAAGGTGGCACTTGCACCAATAGTACGTGTGTCAGCCGATCCGTGCCAATGCCGTTGTCCACCTGACAACTGTAGTTGCCACTATCCGAAATCTGTAAACTCGAGATAATCAAGTCGCCTGAATCAAGTAGCTGAGAATTGTGTAGGCCGCCTTGACGCAGCAGTGAATCCGCCTTGTACCATTCACGTTTCGGTTTGCCAACTGCCGTGCACGGCAACGTAACAGTTGAGCGCCATGGCCGCACTATCGGACCACCGAAGGAGACAATGCGTGCGGGCACACGATTGGTTGTAATCTGTGAGGCGACACGCGAGCTTTTGCCTTCACCAACACGCGTGGAGGCGGTCACCCAGTACTGGTACTCCATGTGAGGATGCAGATTTTTCGCCTCGTAATGCGCCTGCTGTGACGGCAAACTACGTTTTTCATTATTTAGCTCTTCTCGCCCGTTTACGACGCGCGTATATAGATTATATTTTGTGATGACCCCATTCGGTTCCGTAGGTGGCAACCATGAGACAGACAAAGATTGCGGTGAGCTAACGACCACTTTGATGTCAGCCGGCGCTTCGGGCGCATCCTCCTCGGTGTGACAGTAGAGTGGGTTGGATAGTGCGCCATCACCCATGCGTGTGTGTGCCAGCACTTGTATGCTGTAGTTGGTGTACTTGCGTAATCCCGTCAGCACTGTGGTTAGAGCAGTTGTCTTGCGTGATTCAACTTCGTCTTTGTTGAGGGAAAAGTCGTCCAGAATAGGCTCGAAAATTAATTTGTAACCCTGCAAGAGACCATTGGTATGGTAGATTGGCGGCGGCTGCCACGAAACTTGCAGCGATTGTGAGGTCAATGCGGCGCAACGTATATCCTCCGGCGGCCGGCTTGGCACTGTCACGAAATAATTGAAAATAAATTTATTTAATAAAAGGCAATAAACTGACTAAATATTAACTAGATTAACAAATAATATTTCGCCAAAGTAGCCAACTCACCGTCTTCCATTGTTTGCGCCGACACCGGCTCAGAGAGTGGACCGGGTCCCACCTGATTGAAGGCCTGCGCAACAACATTGTAACGCGCGAATCTCTGTAAGCCGCTTAGCAAGAGTTCGCCGGTGCCACCATCGCCATCACCGGACACTGAGGTAAAATTGTATGCCGAGTTGCCCGAGCTGGCCAATTTGTAGCCAACATTGTAGCCTTGTATGTCGCCGTGACGCAATTCTACGAGCGGCGCCAACCAGCTGACTAGTAACTCGGTGGAAGACAATGGACGTACTGAGAGATTGAGCGGCGGTCCGGCGGGACGTTGTGGTTCGGTGCGCACCACTAACTCTTGACTCGGTGCGCTGCGGCCGGCAGTGCCTTCGGCTATTACGCGAAAGGAATAACGTGTTGCTGGCTTAAGATTTTCAATTAACGTTGTGTACGTTGGTGGATCTTTGACCTCTACTTGTTGCCACTGCTCGATGAAGAGTGCTGTATGATGTGAAGTAGGTAGGAAGGAGGAGAGTTAGCGATACGCGTTAGAATAATTCAAATTGGGTTTTTACATTTTTAAAGAATATAAATTTTTATTAGTATTGAAACTAGGCTAATAACCCCCAGACTCTGCACGCTGCAACTGCATATATAGAAATATTTGACGATAATTTAGATAGCTAATGTAGGCGCTTTTCCGAATTTGTTTTTGTTTTATATATATATCTGGCTTTCGAATCAGTGAAGCCTCATTTTGATACCCACTCATCTCTTTGGATTCTATTCATTTTTCATTGCTTCTGAAGGAATTTTCTTAAGCAACTAACCGGCTTTATGCAATAAATATTATTTTATATGTATAACTGCACTCCAGCGCTACCCAGCGGATAATATTATATGTACATAAATATATACTTTTCCATATATGCCTACCTATTTAATTTAAAAGGTATAGAAGAGAATATAAATGAATAGTACAGTTATAAAGTCAAGAGAGAAGTAGCTATAATTATTACACATATTTAGTTAGTTAAATAAAAAAATCGTAAATTTAAGTAAACAAAAAAAAACTTAGAATAAAAAATATTTTATAATAATATTTTAAAATATTTTATATTTCTTTTCAATCCAGAAAATTTTGAATTTAAGAAACTGAATACGAATAGTCCAACCGGGGTACCCGGGTAATCACATACAAAATAGGCGTAAAGATGTATAAATAAATAAGATATAACAAATAATAATGTTTTTAATTGTTTATTTACTAAATTAAGCTAATATAAATAATAACAAAAATAAGATTTAGTTTACTAAAATAACAAATTGGTAGAACGGTTACCGAGATACATATACTATGTGATCATAAGTGGGCGGTGGACGGACAGACAGTCACCGCTTACTCGATTTCTCTTTTCATCCTGATCATTTATGTGTACATTTGTCTATATCTATCTCGATTCGTTTTGCCTGTTACAAACAACCGTTATGTGAACAAAGTTATAATAGCGCTCGGGTATAAAAATATATAAGCTACTAAACTTAATACATCAAATTATTTGGCTTAAGACAATTTGGCTTTAGTGCAGTATTGTTCCCTATTTTTACGTAAACTTGTATGTAGCTTCCTTACTTTTACGAAATCTCTTTTTTGAGTATATTCATAATCAAATTTTGGTAATATTTAATAAAAAATATTTTTCTCGGTGTGTGCGGAGTTTTGCAGCAAAATTATATTAATTGCTTGGAAAATCTAAAAGCGATTACCCCTACTTGAAGTTTTCCGCTGTTAAAGCACGTTTTAATTATAGTTAATACCAGGCTGTTATTTTACACCTATGATACCCCTATGAAATGAATTTTTCATCAAAAGTTTCTTCGATTTTAATGTCAAGGTCTGACAATTTTATCTGTCAATGCTATTTATTCCTAATTATGTGTTAATGCGCAGCGCTTATCAACAACTTAGTTTACATTTTGTTTTCTTCCCCCTTTCTCTTTTCTTTTATTTTTACTAAGTACTTATCTATTTTAATAATATTTTTTTTCAGCTACTTACGGTCCATTTCCTTGAATTCCACAATGTATTTTGAGATATCCGCTGTGTTCATTGTTTTCGGTTGCCATTTCAAATTCACCGAACGACTAGAAATCATAGCCGCCTCCAAAACGGTGGGCGGTTGTGGTGGCTCCTGCACCTGCAGCTGCACCAATTGCTGATCATTGCCATAGAGATTGCTCGCACGACAAAAGTACGGGCCACTATCGCTGGCATCCACCATGCGTATTTGCAATTCGGCAGAAACACCATCAGGTGTGGCCTCTTGCTTCACCGAAATTCTGCAACGACACAAATGGGAAATGTAGCGAAAAAAATTCGACTCATCACTTCTATGTAGGTGGCATTAATGCTCCTGTGGGAAATATGCGGGATACTAAATAAGTGCTGATAAAATTAATGTTGACAGGATGATGGGGTAAGATTAATGAACGCTATGAGGAAGACGAAGAAGGAGGAGTGGGGGGCGGGAGGTTGAGAGGAGATATGTATGTAGGTTTAAGGAGACGATGATTTGATGGTAGGTGGAATACTTAGTTAACAGCAGTGACAGCGTGTGTCCCTCTTGACCTACTTGTAATTTGTTGATGGATTCAACGTATTTTTGCCCGAACGCATCCAAACGATATTAATCGGTTTGTCACCGCTGACAGAGCATTGCAAAAGCGCTGTGTCACCTTTTTTCACCGTTACCGAGCGTGAAGTGGATGAAAAGTACGGCGAAGCTGTATCATTAAAAATGCAAAGGAGAAACACATGAAAGTATAAATAATGTCGAATACGTAAAGAGTGTTGTTGGAAAATGCTAAAAGTTTAACACAGCAGAGTTGTTGGTATTGCGATGAAATATAATGCTTCAAATAAGCATAAACACACAAGAGAATCTATATATATATATATAGCTATGGCGCATTTAATTAATGCCTATAGGTGCTTTGTGAATTTGCGAAAATTTACCTACATTGATAGCTTACGAAATGGATAGGCATAATAAAGCTCTATTCTGTGCTTACGCAACTTTGCACTTACAATTTACTTTTAGCTGTATAACTTTTCCGATGCCAGTTCCAATGCCATTGTTCGCTTGACAAAGGTAGAAGCCTTCACGATCCTCTTTAACGTGTTGCAGTAGCAGCGAACCGTTGCTCAATAATTTGGTGAAAGGCCGCTCTCGCACCTCCTCGTATTCACCAGACTTACTGCCTGTAAACAAAAAGTACAATTTATTTATTTTTTACTCGTACCGCTTACCTTATAAAAAACTAAGTCAGATTATTTTAATGAAGTATTATAACCGCTAAGAAACACTTAAGGTATAATGTCATTAGTCTTTTGAAAGTAGCTATAACTTTCCTCCTCCATTTTAAGGAATACGATTTGAGGGGCGTACTTAATGGGAAGGTGGCCATGCCCGGCTGATTAATGTCTCCGTGAGAAAAAAGGCAGATATCACCGCCAATCAAGAGATGGGATAAATAGAGCACAGTAAGCAGACCAAAGGACCTTGCTGAGACTACTACACCTGCCATGTAAAGTTTGGTGTCGGAGAGAGACTGCGTTGCCAAGTATTCTCATTTACTCCGGTTAGCGAGTGTCGCGCCAAAACAGGCATCCGGATTCCTCGATATCTCGGCCATTTGCGTGCAAGCCACCAAAGAAGCGGAACAAGACCAAAAATTGCTAGGAACTTGTTTTGGACAGACTGTTGGAAGATAAAGCCCACAAGCCAAAAACTCCTCTTTCGCTACGATCCGAAATATATTAGTTTGTAAAAAGTTACCAGCATGAAAGGATTCATCGACCTACAAAGCTGCCTACAGATCAGAGACGAGAAAATAAATTGAACAAACTATTATAGGCAAAAGAAGTGGAGAAGATTTTTCACATATTGCTTATACAGAATCCTAAAACAAAAGTTTTATATGGTTTCAATTACTATTGGGATTTTTAGTTGAGTGCCTAGAGGAAAAGAATTATTCTGACTTATGTGGGGATACTCCCTCATTATCCTCTGCATTAACATCAATTTGCTTATTAGAAAAGCTGAATCCTAAAATTACGTTCTGTGTGTATCCTCAGATGATCAACCCCTAAGTGTGAAACGAGCCCTCGTATGGTGGAGGAAGACCACTCAAACAGTAGCCATTAAAAACTGTGCAAGGTCCAACGACTTGCATGCCTAGATGTAAGAGGGGTAATGAAAACAACCCATCGCAGATATAGAAGCCCTACGCAATCTCATACACCTTCATATGGCAATATAAGAGGAAGCAACCATACATACAAACAAGGAAACCTTGTCAGACATCTTGAAATCTTAAAGACAAATGAGATCACTATGACCAAAATCCTGTTCTCATAACCCGCCAAAACAAAGATTTCAGTCGGCCAATCTGTCTTCAAAGCTCTAACGACAGGATGGTGGCCAGCATAGGACACGCAAATCAACTTCAAGAAATTAAGAAGCAAACAAGGCGTGTCCTACTGAATTGCCTAATGTTATTCTGTATCAACTGCCCATAGAATTCCACAAGCGCGAAATTCCAGTGAACTCTGCAATCTGATTCAAAGAGTAAGGCTTTTAGTGTCCGAGGCAATACAGGCATAGTGGAGTTATTGAAAGCTCTCAGATTTGGGGGGAAAAATCAGATTATATGTACATCTCCTTCACCAGATTCCAGAAAAAACTTTCAGGTGAAGTTTCCTTTTAGGCGGGACTGAAGTAGAAGCAGATCAATCAAACAGAATGCGGTTCTCATCTATGCGGAGAGGTATAAAATGGACTGCGGTGTGGGTGTGGGAGAATTCTATGAAATGTCTCGTTACGACTGTGTACCTTTGCTAGCACTTTCCAAGCGGAAGTGTGGGGAATTTAAGAGGATGGCAAGGTCTTCAACAAAAAAAAAACGTGAAGGAGTAAAAAATGCATACATTTTATCAGACAAGTAATAAAGAAAAACTCTTCTGGTATTGGCATTACCAACAACAATTTCGAAATTAGAGAGAAACTTAAAGTGTACGTTAATAGACATCTTACTCGTCTGGGTTCCCGGACCTAGGAGCATACATAGACCGTCTTACATTATCTTCTATCTATTTAGCCCTGGCACGGCAGATACGCACATTCTTCTGTGCAGCTAAAAACGCATGTCTAACAACGCAATCCCAAGGTTGAAAAGTGTGATACCACCATCATCATCACGCGAAAGAGCACTTTCAATAAACGGACACTCGCAAGCAATGGAGTCACATTTCTTTTTCTGTACGTACCGCCGCACAGTGGCCAATTTTTGGAAAACCCTGGCCAAAAGTCCAAAAAAAAATTGGTGCATTCGTATGCATAACCATCTTATATTGTTAGAAGGGCTCTACTGCGTATCGTTATGAGGCAACAAGTCGATTCTCTTAAGGCATTAAGTGTTACAGGAGATCGAAGTGACTGTTGCTAGCAATTCGCTCTAAACTTTTCGTAAATTAGAGTTTTCGTCGTTGTTAAAATCGTGGTATTATCTTTTAAAAAATAACAGTTTTCAAGCATCCGCTCATGGACATTGTAATCTAGAGTATGTAAAACATGTTTTTTCATTGTCACTCCATCTAAAAAGTGACGTAAGACATAGATATTCACGGCTGGATTTTTTTTTACTCATTATGATGGATTAGGAAAATAGTTACGAGAGTGGTCGAGATGGGCGCTCTAATTTCCTTTTTCATATATATTGAAGTTTTTCCCATCCACCTTGGTTAAAACCACCTGTCACAAGCCGCCACTGTAGTTTGGACATCAGTTTTTATACGCGATTCTTAATTTTTTTATGTTTAAAAGATTTAAATTATGTAAAAAAAAATATTTCTGTCAAGTTTTTGATGTTTTAAAGATTGGATGTTTTTAGAAATTAAATGATGTCAGAAAGTACTACTATATTAGAGTGCTCATCCATGGGCCTCTCATTATTGAATGGGCACCCCTGCCAATTGGGTAAATTTCCGAAGAAACCGGAGAGTCAAGGAATAAAGATATTAAAAAATATCAACTGTTGTAAATGTGGATTCCATCAGTAAATATAGATACGACCTTGGGTACTTCAGATGACTGCGAGTCTGACGGTGTATAAAATTGTTATCTTAAAAATATATTCCTGTACCAACAAATATGTATGTCTTGTTTATTGATTCATTCAAAATCCGGTAGTTCCCGTGTAAATTTGAACATCGAGATTTTTAGTAACAAACATTAAGACCTCGTTAGTGTTTGTCCGAGCTTCTTTTCCGATTTGTGGCATGCGCCTTGATGTTGGCGCACAAAGGGGAGGGACCAACAGTTTTACGCCGAATCCGAACGGGGATTTTATTTTTATGAGAAGCTGTCCTTCGTGACTGAATACACTCGGGGGTTTTCCAATGCCTGCCAAAGGGCGACGTTATTGCAAAAAACATGACCTTTTTTACTAAACTACCTTAGTTTTGCTAAAAATCTGATTATTTTAAGCGTACACAGGAGCCATTATGGATCCGCCATTTTGAATTTCGAAATTATGTGGTGAAATTTAAAACCAGCAACCAAAATAAAGACGAATACACAAGGTTTGATTACAATTGTACCACGCTTCGACTTTTGGCCAGCTTTTTCAAAAAATTGGCCACTGTGCGCCGGCGAGAACAGTATTGGATTTTAGCTCAAAAGATCGACTTTTACGATGAGAAGTGTCACGCAGCTGCAAAAAGTAAAGTGCCTCCTACATGGTCACGCTGTGATCGGGTGCAACACGAGCTATTTATTTGAGTCGATACTAAAAGATGAAAGAAGAAGCGATAAATTTTTTGGTAAAGAAGAAAAGATACCAAAAAGAGTGAGTGCGAAAAGCGTAAATTTCCAGGCATAAGGAGAAAAATTGTTGCAGAAAACTATCCGGCATGCGGAAGCTTGTAAGACCGGGACTATTTTTTTTTTTTTTAAACAAACACGGCGACCTAGCTAATGACAGATTTCCAGCTCCTACTTAAATTTTGGTGAGAACATTTCTGCAAAATTATGGGCGCCAATAGTATGGGAGATCAGTCCAGTCCGGGACAAAGGAGTCGATATATCGGGAGAATAAAAACAAAGCTGCTGGAGCTGACCGTCTGCCAGCTGAGCTAATCAAGTAGGCAGCAGGGAGCCGATAATAACGATACACATATCAAAATTAATGCAGAGTATAGTCAGATGAACGTACTCCTCACGACTGGAGTTTACGTTTTCTCTGCCTAATTCATAAGAAAGGTGACCCTAAACAACGGCTATAAGATCTTATCAAGCGAATTGTGTGAAAGGCTAAAACTGATCATCAATGAACTGATTAGACCTTTTTCGTGTGGTCTTAAACTTGGTAAATCTTACATAGACCAGGCATTTTCCATACGCAAAATCTTTTAAAACAATACCGGCCAAAGCGAGCACATTGTGCAGTTTCGCCTTCGTGTTTTCTCACCAACGCTAACGATGTGTATGCACGAAGTTACCCAGCCAGCAGAGAAGCGTAAGTTTTTCCGACAGTGCAGTCTTGTTCAATTTTCCATATCCGGAAACGAATAGAAAACGACTACAATTTTCATTTGTTTACGTATCTGGAGAAGTTCGAAAAGTTAGAAAAATATGATTTTATTTGAAAGCAATAATTGTATTTCATTTGTTCAAGCTAAGAACGAAAAATGACACTGAAGATGGCACAACGCCGAAACCGGTTTATCTGCAAACCAAGCTTCACAAGGGATGACGGAATTTTTTTCTAAAATAAATAATTTTGTTTCCTTTTTCGGATCGATTTTCGGATTTTTTGCTGGCTGGGTATGCTTTCGCTTCTCACGCGCTTGACACACATACTTATGTAGATGTTTTAGTATTCGTCTGGCCGGCACTGTTTTAAAAGAAGCGATGGGTGAAACGTTGCCTTTATGGCGAAATATCTGAATTTCATGTGGGTACGAAACAAATAAAAGCTGTGTGAAATGACGTTAACCAACGCCACCAGCTCCGTCGGAATTGGGAACGACCCCCCTTAGTAGGTCGATAACAAACGAGGTTTCAGACTAGACGACTCTCCATCAAATGACTTCTATAGCTGTAAAACTGAATCCTGCAGACAGAATTTGAAAAAAGCATACAATTTATGGCGTATGCCGATGATATCGATCGGTCTCAACAATGTCCGAGTTGATTCTGCGAAGAAGCGTGGGTGATAACAATATCCGCTGAGAAGGTCTATAGAATATATGAGAGAACGGGTTTTTGCAAAAATTGCGGGGTCTTCCGCCTTGGCGACAGCGAATATCACAAACGATGAAATGATGAGCTGAAATCTACAGTGATATAGGCATGGAACAGTGCCTCAAAAACCATCGTCTCCTCTGGCTTGTTCACATGGTCCAAATGGATGTGAGTGCTCCAGACGTGAAAGATAATTTCAAGGTAAGTTTATATGAGGTGAGTCAACAAGATACTGGTTGTTCCAGAGAGAGTGATCATCTCCTGATTTCACGGAAGAAATATAAATGTTGTCTTGGAAAACCTTACATAAACTAAAATAATCGATTTTAAATTTACTTAAAATATGCAGGGCTTAGCTGTGAATATTATTACAGAAAAACGTATTAAATAGCAGCAGGTTTGCATCCCGTTTTTCTCCGCATCGACATGCGAAATACTTTAGAAGGATATACTCATGTGCAAACAATTATCGTGCGAAGTTCTATGTATATAAGAACCTATAAACAAATAACTTCAGAAAAATAAAAATTTGTATTGCGTAAAAAACACTTTTTATTGTTCCTCTTTCTATTGCCAATACTTCCGCTGTACTCTGTTTAAATCCCATTCTCACTTACCTGTAGCCTTCTTCCAAACAATACTGGGCGTTGGCACACCCTGCGCCTGACAATGCAGCATTATATGGCGGTTGCGTTCCACATTTGCATCGGTCGGCTCAACAATCCAGCGTGGCGGCACTGCAGTGCACAATATCCAATGCCAAAAAGTGTGTGGTGGTGCGACATCAATGCAGCAAACGTATGCACATAAATACGTTACGAACGAGAGACAACAATGCAGAAAAAAATTTGTTGGCAATTAAATGAAATGTATGAAATCGAATCGATAATGCAATAAATCAGAATTGCAATGAACGAAACGATAGCAAACGGCTATTGTCATACACAGTATAAAGAGTTATAAGTATGTAAGTAAAATTCAACTAAATCAAATAAAAATGTTGGATAAACAATTTTTTTTTTATAAAACAAAGACTTAACTTTCATCAGCATTTAAATTATTCTGATAACAAAAAATTTAGGTGATTGAGAGACAGCAAGAAAATTTAGAAGTGGTAGTAGCAAGGATAACAAATTTATATATAGAAGAAAGTTCGAGAAAATCGGTTTGAAGATATGTAGTTGTAAAATTTTTCTTTAAATACAGTTACTTTAGGAGTAAATGCAAACAAAAAATCTACTTAGTTTTCAGCAATGCTTAATTTTATTGGTATCAAAATAAATTTCTGAAATAAAGTATGAACAATAGTATAGTTAAAAACAAAACAAAAATATTACTCAAGTAAAACTTAAATATTAATTAGAATTATTTATGCAACTGAATTCAAGAAAAACATAATTTTAAGTTATATTTCATTTCAATTATTATTTTTTCCGCCAAAATGGTTTTTAATGCGTGTATAAATAACTAGATTCAGATTATTGTTTACTAAACTGTGTGTGCAAAGATTTTTTTAGATATCATTTTTTTTAATTTCCACGAATTTTCATATGGCAAAAGGCAATAATATGATATGACATCATTCTATAAATTTGGCACATTTATTTCGTATTTACCAGTACTAACTTAAGTTAAAGCTATTTTGTTTATATTCTTAAATTTTTAATTGCTTTGTAAATAGAAACTTTGAATGAAAATGTTAATTTATAAAGTTTCTAAACGTATTTTATCTTTAACCGACTTCCAAAAAAGGAGGAGGTTTTCAGTTCGTCGGAATATTTTTTTTTCTTTTTTTTATGTATGCTACCGCATAACTTTGGGTCTCAGCGGTGGTCCCATACTAATCGGCTTAGATCCGATCATTGGATCATGAAATATATATAGATATATGTATACTTTTTTTAAATTGGTTTTTTTGCTAAAAATTACTTGGTTATAAATAAAGTCATAAGTGTACAACCGCTGTAAAATAATTAAAACGATATCCAGTTCTCGCCGTTTGCCAGAATTTTCAATAAAATAATTTAAATATCTTAAGTACTAGAAGAATAAGGGTAACAGGGATATTCTGGCAACTGTCTTTAAAACTACCAGTTATTTCTTGCAACTTTCTTGAACAATTTATTCTGTCTTTTAAGACACTAATCGAAAGATCTGCTACCGAGGGGGACTTATTTTTCTTTTTAAAAGAAAAAAACCCAAAACCAAAAGACACAAATAAATTAACTTTAAGTAGAAAAAAAAACACTAAAAATTAAATAATTTTTAAAAATCATTTTTATTTTTTACATAATAATTTTAAGAATAGAATTAGCAAAAAAAATAAAAAATTAAAAAAAGACAATAACTAAAATAAGTTAACAATTATTTTTATTTTTAAAATAATACTTAAAATTAAAGGAACCGTAAATTAAAAAAAGATTATTTATTATTTATACAAAAATTTTTTTTGCTTGTTAAAATAATAAAAACTACAAAATAAAAGTAAAACAAAGATAAATAAAATGACAGTAAATATTAAAGTAATTTTAAAATATTTTTTCTTTGTTTTTTAATAAGTTATTAAAGTTAAAAGAAAATTAATTAGAAAAGAAAAAATAGAAAAAAGCCTAAAATGAGTTTCAAAAACTTAAATTAAATAAAAATATAAATTTTTTTCTTCTTAAAACAATTAAATCCGAAAATTAAAGGAACATTTCATAAAATTTGTTTCCTTTTTTTTATTAGAAAAGAAAAAAAATCCGCTGCCGAAGGATTTGAACTTCGATCTCTCGGATGGCTTTGCCCACTCGGCCATTGCGACCGTTGGAGCAGAGCGAGCAAAACAATGTATTTACATCAAGATTTGGAACATGCTTTGTGCGATAATAGCACTGGATCGCAAATTCGAGTTATTTATGGGAAATGAAAGCCATTACAAAAAAATTTAAGCAGAGTTTGTTACTTTTTAACTTTTCCCTGTTAAAGTTTGATTTTTTTTAATTTTCGGAGGCCTCGAATAACAGTTATTTCTTTCAACAGTATTTATTTATTTTTTTTAAATTCAATACAATACCCGACACAAGGTTTGTTCTATGGTAATTAGATAAAATTTTTTATTGAAATATTTTTCAATAGCTGGCTTTCCGCTGGCTTTCTACGTTTAAGCATTTCAATTTTTTTTAAAGCTGTTGTAGCCATCTTTCATTTGATACCAAACTTATTTCATTTGGATAAGCGGTTTGTTTATAATTAGGAAGATACTTTTATTTTGTACTTAAAAATATCTGGCTAAGTTTAACTGTTGGAAAAAGATCTGTTGTTTACAGTCCCTCAAACTTTTTCATCAAAAGGGATGTACTATACATGGTTTATGGAGAATTTTGTTAGCTTTCATTTGCCGTATTTCGTTTACACTGCCGGCAAAAAGTATTAGTTCACAATATATGCATACATTTTATTTTCTAATATTTTTACGCCATTTTTTTTTATAAAAATGAGGCTCATTCTACAATAAAAAACATAAAAATATAATTCCTAAACTCTGTGCAAAACTCCCGAAAATTAACTAAATTTTCATGCAAATTTTCAACTTTCAATCAATCAGACTTTTAAATTTTTTTTGTGTATGCAGTTCTGCAGCCCATTAGTAAAAAAATCGCATTGATTATTGAGAATTTTTTTGTTGAAGGCGTTTTGCATTTTTCCCATATAAAGTATTTTCGAACAAATATTTTTGTATGGAAGAGACTGCGTGAAAAAATTGCCCAAAATTAATGATAATTCCTAACACTTACATTCTGCATACTCGAAAAAATTCTAAAAAATGTGATTAAAAAGTTGAAAATTTGCATGGAAATTAGCTGACTTTTCTTGAGTTTTGCACAAAGTTTAGGAATTATATTTAAATGTTTTTTGTAATAGAATTAACCATATTTTTATAAAAATTGTACGGAAAAATATTAGAAAAAAATGTTTGCATATATTGTGAAAAATTTGCTGTGCCAACACTTTTTGCCGGAAGTGTATATATTTTTTAGTTGAACAACGGTAAATAGCCATCATATCGAAATCTTGTCCATAGAAAAAAAATCATGGTTTTTTAAATGAATGCTTTATGATTTACAGTACGTAAGCAAGGCTAATAACTATAAGGATGAAATTCATCGATTTTCACCCCTAATATTGTATAACTTACATTTAATTAATATGTACCGTTGTTCGCATTGCTTAACATCAGTTACATAATGTAAGTGCCTACCAATTCACCTAACCCAGGCTTTTGAATGTGTAACAGAATTGGACGGATAAGCGGGATTTTCTTTATACACATGCAAAAATAATATATGTATGAATAAATATATATTTTTTGTAATTTTTAAATAAGCGATTTATGGTGGGATTGAAAACGGAAACTAAATAAAATTTTAAATTGATCACCATCGTAACGCTGCAAATAAAAAATACATAAATATTCAGCTTAAATGTGTACAAATAAATGCTTCAAATAACAAACCAATAATTGGCTGAGTTCTGTTTGACAAAGTCGGGAATTTTATTTTTTTTTTTTGATTCGCCAGTGAGGATATAGCCTCAGCTTTTTCGCCTCCCAATCACTGCATACAGCATATATATGTATTATTTCCATTGCCAAAATACCAGTGCAGCGCATACACTGATTGCAAAGAAAATCTATATGTATTTACGCGTAAAAAACATTATTTAGTTACTATTTGACCAGATAAATAAAAGTTGAAGCATTTAGTTACGTACGAGCAGCTTTGCGTGGCTACAAAAGCGTTCAATTGCACAACGAAATCGTAATAGAAATAAATTTTTTAACAAATTTTGGGAAATGATCTCCGGTTTGGATAAAATAACAAAAGAAATTTCAATAGCGATGACAGGCAAAATAAAAATATACAACAAACTAAAAAAAGCCTTTTTGGGGGTTGGATAGAGTAAAGCAGTTTTTGTTCACAATTTTATCTTGTAGCATAATTTCTAGTGTACAAAGCTTTAGTAGTAGCGCGGGGGTAATAAAAAAATCATTGCACACAACAGCCTTGAAATTATAAATTTTTTATCAGTTAATTTTTAGACTGTAGTTTTGTAGGATAAGTTAAATTATAAAATTAAAAATAAATTAAAAAATTTCTTATAAAAGCATTTAAGGCAAAGCACGCAAATCTGCTGCATATACATATATACAATCTATATTAAAGCGAACAAAAGTTTTTAAGAAGCATTTCTTAATAAGCAAGCAGCAATTATTTATGTATATTAAAATTACTACATAATGCCGAGCATGCAAGGATTTATAAACCATTTACAATTGGAGTTTAGAGAGTGAGCATAATTACCAAAGACATATTTTTTAAAGAATATTAATACGAGTTTGTAGGAAAATATTTGAATATTCACAAAAGGAATCAACACTGTTGCCCCCATATGCCACTATCCTGCACTATTCAGACGAAGACTTTCTCACTAGGCAGACAGTTCTTGGCCACTGATATTCATGTGCATTTGCAAGGTACAAACAGGATGTCTTCTTTCCAATCAGGCCATGAATCTAAATTTGGCCCACTGTAGGGTAAATACAGAAACCCAACCGCATATGCACATCACATTTGCGTGCAGTTTGGTTGAAGGAAAATACTTAATTGTACAATGGGAAAAGGGGGATAAATATCATATAGTAAGTTATTTTTGACGTAAAAAAGCCATTACCGAAACTTAGTAAAATTATGATATATACTATGGGAATTCTGCACCATAAATTTCAATGGTTAAGAAGTGGCTTACTGAGTTTCGTTGTGGTCGTATCAGCACACGTAACGCGGAACGTTCAGTTAACCCAAAGAGGTCGTCACATCGTCGATCCAGCTCTTGTAATGGTATTGGACAATCGTATAATGAAAACGTATAAGGTGGCTGAGGTTATAGGCATCTCAACTGAGAGGATATAAAAAAGCGTTGGGTGCCGCGATTGCTCCAACTCCACTGTTTGGAAGGAATAAACAAATTGGGCAAAACGGTATGTACAGTAAAAATCAACCAAGAGTTATACCGCTCCGAGGGCACAGCAGAACTTCAGTGATATGGACTAGACATTTCAACAAGACTCATCCCATCTGTGAAATGCCCACCCTACTCGCCGAATCTTAACCCAATGAACTACTGGTTGTGGTCGATTTTGGCGGCCAGAGCATATGCTAAGCATCAAAAAAGTTTGGAACAATCACTGCGTCGGAAATGGGACCGATTGTCTTCAGAAAAGTCACTGACTTCTCAAATTGTCTTATAGTATAACTTCGTGACGTCGCAAAGTGAATAACTATTCATATTAGGTATAGTTATAGCTAAAAATGTTGATTATTATTTGATCTCTCGACCAAGCCGAGACTAGAAAAGTGGCAAAAAATTGTGCAAGAACCGAAGAGCTATTTGTTAAGTCTTTATGCAGGTTTATCGCTTAAAAATGGATGCCACCTAAAATCTTCATTTTAATATTACTCGATTAAATGACCTAACCTATAAAAATGACTATCACCACTAAACTCAGCGTACCCGAATTGACAGGCATGTTCTAAATAAAACAGTTTAATTTTCGTGTAACTAATTACCCTACAGAATATCGGGTCAGACTAAGAGTACTCAATAAACTATGCCTAAATTCTTGTAACGCGTTACAAAATTTGGATCAAACACACCTTTTTAATTTTAGGATTTCGTGTGCTAGGCTGCGACCAATTATTCCTTTCGGCATATTATTGAAACCAGAAACGGTTCAAACATAATCAAAACAAAGAACAAGTAATACATTGTGCATTAAATTTCTGTGGGCATTTGAAAGAACAACTTAATACGGGTGACAAACGGGCTCGCTTATTTGAATAAACACCACTTTATTTGCATTAATTCATGCATTTTCCTCTTTCAAATGCGCATAAGCAGCCGAACAAATGCACGAAATTTTTGGGAATCAACTCAGATCAGGGGAATTTTTCGATGACAACCCTGGTAAAAACGGCCAGCTGTTGTTTTTTGTACAAGTAAGCAAACAAAGCAAGCGAGTTTGGCGTCCGCAGTAGCCGAGTGGTTAGAGTTCCTTGCTACAAGTCCGTAGGTGCCAAACTCGAGACTCGGGGGGCGACTGTCAAATTTTTTTTTTCATTTTTGTTATTTATTTTAGTTTTATACCCGAGCGCACTTCTGCACAAGGTTACTATAACTTTGTTCGCATAACAGGCAAAACGAATCGAGATAGATATAGACAAATGTATACATAAATGATCAAAATGAAAAGAGAAATCGATTAAGCGGTGACTGTCTGTCCGTCCGTCCGTCCGTCCGCCTGTCCGTCTGTGCACTCGATAACTCGAGTAAAAATTGAGATATCTTAACGAAACTTGGCACGTGTACTTATTTCGGGCGTAGGACGGATGGTATTGAAAATGAGCAAAATCGGACGATAACCACGCCTAACGCCACGTATAACGGCAGTTTTAAGACATACTAAAACTGCGAAAAATCAGTAGCTACTGAAGCTAATTTACTAAAAATCGGTAATCACAATAACCGTTTAGCACAAAATTAGTTTATTATACATTTTTGGACAATGGGCGTGGCGCCGCCCCCTTATGACCACACATGTATATCCCGGTATAACTTGGTGCACATAACAACCATAGCACAAGGAAGAGATTAGTTGAAAATTATTCAAATCGGACTAAAATTATACCCACTTCCCGTATAAAGGTATATTTCAGACACCTAAAAAGTCCGATATTTCAATAACTGAAGACGCTAATTTACTCCAAGTTAATAGTTACAACAACAAAAATAAGACTGCTAAAACTTTTAGGAATTGGGCGTGGCACTGCCTACTTTATGACTACAAGGTGCATCTCGGTAGATTTCTACCAACTTGTCAAAAAAGTTTGAAGACGGGAAAAACCCCCCTGCTTATCATGCAAATGTAGTTTAGAGAAAGTTGAAACGACGATATTTGATACCTGCGCCGGGTATACAAGGTTCGGTTTTTAAGTAAAATTGATTGTTCTAACGGTAACAAGAGATTTGCCGAGATATGCTATTTAATTGTTCTCCCAAATATCCACGGATTTGATTCTCTTACAAAGCACTTGGACCCCTTTTTGGTCTAGTTACAAGACAATTAGCCTCCTGGTTGCTATTTGCAGGCAATCAGTCTTATCTTTCCTATAGTTAAAATAAATATATAGTAAAAATATTTATTGCATGCAGAAAAAAATATTAATTTCGTATGAAAAAGTGGCGAACAAACCAAACTACTTACATAGGTGAGCGGGGCATACAAAAGCAAAAAATATGAAACGAATGCACAAATTCAGCTTAACATACATACATACAAATGTATGAATAATAAGTTTACAAATACTGCGAAGCTTTAAATCATAAATACAGCGCAACAAATGCCAGTTAGTTGAACGCGAAATTTAAGCAGGATATATATATGTCGAAGTTGTTAGTAAGCTTAAAAATTTTACTTCTCGTTCTATCCCACCACAGCATGACAGCCATACACATAGTAAAATATAAAAGAATATATAAATAATACACAGCGTAGGATGAGCGCGATTGGCCACATGACAGCTCTCGCACTACCAAAAAAAAAAGCGGGGCTTAAAAAGATATGTGAATGTTTGTATTATTTTTTGTTTTCGTGGATTTAAAGCGTAAGCAGATAGTTGTTTGCAGATGTATGTATGCAGCACAAGTATGCAGAGAGAGCCTTGTAAGCAGTACAGAGGAGCGTATAGCAGGTACAGAGGTACAGCAGGTGTGCAGGTTCAGCCGTTTAACTCACAAAAAGCTCCACGGAGTTGAACGACGAAAATGCTACATCGATCGTAAGCGGCTGCTAGTCCGTGTTGGCTTTCTTTTTTTTTGCTGTATTAAAATGAAGCAAAGCTTTATGTGCCTGTGGTTGCGATTAAAATATTAGATATGCTCAAAGGATGTGCGAAGCCGTGATGCGACACCTTTTTTTTTATCGTAAATATGCAAAACCTAATTTTATTTTTTTTTTATTGCATATTTATTTTAATCGCAACAACATACACTAGTACAAAATATCTATATTAATGGCATATTAAAATAAATAGCACTTTGAAATAAAAATGTAAGAAGCATTTGAAGCAGTGCAACAGCTAGGTTACCTGGTGATCTGCCGTACAAAAACCCACAGCGTGCCAAAGCGACTTGAGGATGGATATTGGTTAAGGGGGATGTCAAAGGGGTTTTGAAATTTCAGTTTCATATGTAGTTGTAAATTGTTGGTTGTATATTCTTAAATTTTTACGAATTTATTACCTAACATGTTTTATCCATTTGTTCTTTATTTGTCTAAAAAAATAAATATGTATTTTTATAAAAGTAACAACTCAAAATTTAAGAAGCGATTTTAGTACTCAACTCAAAAAGAAGTAGTACTTAAAAATTACTAAAGTAACAAGTTTATTTTAATTATATTTTACGGTAATTTTATTAAATTTTGGTTACATTTTTAATTGTATCCTATTTTTGATAGGTGTGCTAATGTGTGCTTAGATAGACATACATACATATATATGTAGGTGATTAGATGTATTTTTGTGGTAAAAGGCTGTGTTAAATATGTGTGTCTTTTTGATAATAAGTATGTATGTGTGCTGACATTTAAGTATTGGCTTTTGTTGAATTTATAATTTAAGAAAATTCATCAAAAAAGATATTAGATGTAGGTTAAATATTTTCTTTCGACCCTTCATCTTTGAAATGCCCAGGCTATTCTTTTAGAAATTGCTGTAGCCATATTAGGCTTGTGCTCCTCTGGCTCTCCTGGAAATGGCGTTAGGTTCGACTAGAGGCTGTGGAGAACTGTCAGAGGTTTGACCAAAAGCCTAATTTTTGTAGGAGACCCTTCAACCTGCAGTGTCCCGTAACAAAGCCTGTGTAAAATCTTAAATTCTCTTTTGGGCAGGGACCGTAACTGTTTTGTTTTTTTATAAAAAGGGTCTATAAATAATTGTTGTTGAATTTTATTTGTTCGGTAAAATAGAAAAGTTAAATTTTGAATTTTATTTTCGGCCAAAAAGAAAAGTTAAAATTCGACTTTTATTTTTTCGGTCAAAAATAAAAGTAAAGAATTGACTTTTATTTTTTGCACAAATTTAAAAATTTTAAGTTGATTTTTATTTGTTCGGTAAAAAATAAAAGTCAAATTTCAAAGTTAAAATTTATGTTATTTTTTCAGTCAAAGAAAAAATTTAAAATATGACCTTAGTTTTTTTCGATAAAATATAAAAGTTAGAATATTATTGTTTATTTACTTGATTATAACCGTTTAAGGTGAAAACTTTTTATTACGTATAATTTTAAATTTTAAATTTTATTTTTTAACGAAAAAATTAAAGTTAAAATTCAAATGTTTGACGTGAAAATAAAGGCTTCAATTTAACCATGATTTTTGATTGAAAAAAATCACGGTAAAAAAATAAGGGTTTATTGCTGAATTTTTTTAAAAAGTCCAAAGGATAATAATCCCTTAGCTAAGAAGCATGACGATGCTATATACAAACGTATATAGTTTCTTGTCGTGATTCACCGTTGGGCAAATGTACGTTATTTTGTTGTCCTTTTGGTCAGCTGTATCCTCAAAAAAGGAGAAAGTTAACAAAACGCGATCTTCAGAATGGTGGAGAAGGTACACTTAGTACATCCTCGAGCGTTTTGTACCAGGCAGGCTCACTTATAAATATGTAGATAGAAAGGCTTAGGCAATGACTTAACTCATCAAAATGGCCAGCTAGGGTTTGATGCCCATGCTTCTGTCCATTAATTTTTTCAAGTCCAGATCGGGCCCTGGTCTTTGTCTAGCTTTATTTGGGTGTGTGTTTCATGAAAGGTTGGCTCCAAGGCTACCCGTATTTAATTGCCTTTTTTATAGAAGTTTATCTTGGCTACGCGCAGAAATCGTTTGAGTACTCTGTTCATTCTTCCTTTTCCGTGAAATCAAAAGGAGGCTAGTATTTTACGGATTTGGAGGTATTGAGAATATGCGTCAATGTAAGACCGGTTTCAGGCAGATGAAACTAGTGTAAATATATGTACATATGTGGTGATTTTTAAACGAATTTACTCACGGGCACATACAATATTTTTCGGTATCTTTTTTGATGAATTTTTTTATATCCTGTTTTAATATATTTAACCTTATTTTTATTTGTTTGTGCTTCTAGGGACATACATTTGAATCACGTAATATTTATACTAAGGATCTGTAGAAATGTATAATACTTAATTTTGTGTGAAACTTTTGTTAAAAAAAATCCTTATTTCTCTTATAAAAGCATAATCAAAGTGCTGCTGTTTGTTCTGTTCAAGCGGAGAGCACCCTCATACTATACCTTTGACCTGCAATACGGCAGTGTATTTGATTTCCGCAGCCGGATTTTTTGCCACACACGTATATTCGCCGGTATGCGAAGCCGACAGCGAAGGTATGCTCAACAAAGATGAATATTGATCGAGCATTGTGACATTGGCGCCCAATAATTCGGGCAACGGTTCGCCATCCTTGAGCCAGATCAATTTTAGCGGCGGATCACCGCGCGATACACCGCATACTGTGCGCGTGCGCATACCCTCGGCAAGGCCATCTTGAAACACGAACGGTTCTATTATGGGTGGGACTGTAAGTAATACACAAGAATATCGATTATGAAATTTAAATATTCAAAATAATATTTTTATTGTACAAAATAGGCGTTAACATGGACAAATAACGGGGAACGTAGTAGTATTTCTGAATGGAAGTGAAAATGAACCAGCGTGGAATTACGATGGACCAACAACGTTGAAGAAGACGAAGTGATATTGCGCTTTGTGGAGATTTTCGTAGACACTTGCGAGTGCGTAGCTTTTATGCGTTATTTAGCTGAAAATGTTATATGGCTTCTTATTTTCTACTGTAATTTATTTTTATTTTCCAAAAATATGTAAAATTAAACCTTCGCAGTTTTTATATGATTTTAATATGTATTTTCGATTCTACTATGAGTAACACTACAATTTTTAAGCATTCCAAAGAGGAAATAAAATTTGTAATTTCAAAAATTTTGCAGGTAATTTCATTTGCAAATACTTGCATATTTTTATAATGAATAAAAAATATTTAGCCAACTTATTCGAATTTTTGTTCTTTGTAAATAAATAAAACGCATTCTTTGAACATAAAAAATAATCTTCAACAAATTCTGCTGTATATTACATACAAATTTCTGTTATTACACAAAATGCATTCCCTAATATTAAGAGAAGGAAACATACAAAACGGGCAAAATCAAAAATCGTTCAAAACTACTAATTTAGAATATATGTATATATATATATATATATGTATATCTATATTATTATATCCGTACATAAATACATACATATACGTTTGTTTATATATACGCTGTACAATTACAACAAACGTTGTGAAAATCAAAAACAATTGTACAACAAAAATGGTGTAAAAATATTACAATTGCCGAAAGAACCAAACAAAAATAAAATAAATTAAAAATCTACAGATTTTTTAGGCAGCGTCGCTTTGCACGCTTTACATCGCTACTCCATGTGTTTACCGTTAACCAGCAACGACTGCGAATTCTCCACCTCCGCCGCAGAATTTCGCACCACGCACGAATAGTTGCCCGTATGGTCGGAGCCAAGATTTTCTATTACCAATATGCTATTATACTGATCCACCTGCTTTACGGACATATGCTGTGTCGGGTCGATGGGCCTGTTGTCTTTACGCCAGGTGATGGTTAGTGGTAAGTCACCTTTCACCACCGAGCAGGTTAGTGATGCCCGATCACCCATATTCAGCTGTAGAATAGATGTCTGAAAAGGACTCAATTTTGGAGGTACTGTTGGTGGTCGAAAGGAGTCGGTGTGGTGGGTGTGGCAAAGGAAAAAATCGGAGAAATGGTTGTTTATTTAAGTTGTTGTATGTATATAATATAAAAATAATATCAAATAGACTCCAAAGCTCTCCTCGATATATAGTATGAATATTTACATACTATATTATTTTTAAAGCCCAGAAGAACTACTAACTGAAAATACTCGGCACTTGTAGGAGACATCCTCATCCTTTTAATAAATTTAAAATTTCCCAGAGAGAAAATTTCATTTGCATTTTCCACCATACATATGTATGTACGTATCGTAGTTTTTTTATTAAAACTTTTGGAAAGATATTTCTCTTCTTATTACTAATACATCCCAGATAACACAAACAATTCTCTAAAAGATTTATTATGGTTTACTAGCGCAAAACTGCTATTGGGCTCTAAAAAATAGTCTATAAAACATGTAAACAGGACTTCTTCCAAACTGTTGCTCTATTGTTAGTTTATAAATTGTATACTGGTTGGTTTATAAGGATTATACGGCAGTCTACAAGATAGAATTGTAAAACTATCGATAGTGACACCATCGATAGTATCCATATTTCAGAAAAAAAAACTATCATTACTCGTTGATAATTTGCAGCAATACTATCGATGGTGTCAAGCACTAATATCGATAGTACTATCGATAGTCAGTGTAATGATAACAACTGTTCCAAATTAACGGGGACGGCATCGAAATACAAAAAAAAAAAACAAATGATTGAGAGAATAAACACACTTAGGACCGTTTTCTCAAGCAACCTTTAACTTTAAAGCTCCCTTCATATTTACAGATTGCTTTAAATGTATAGTTGTGTCTAAAATAAAGCGTTTTATTATAGAATTTTATTTATTTGTTTATTTACATTTTTATTACAAATTGTGTAAATTTCGTAATATAATGTTTTTGATTTGTTTACAGCTAAGAAACGTATGTACATGCGGGAAAAACCGATAATAGAAATGCTTCGCTTTCAACATAGCTATAAGTTGTAAAGCAACGTTTATATATAAAGGGAGCTTTTCAATTATAGGTTGGTTGAGAAAACGGCTCTTAAAGAAGGAAGCACAAAGAAAATATCACTTATAATACAAAAATTTGGAAAGTTACCAAACCGGCGCGCAGCTAGTATAGATAGTACCATCGATAGTTTGACACCTCTACTACAAGATGAGTTTTTAAAACAATTAAAAGTTTTACAAGGCACTTTGTGTAGAGACTTTGGTCTGACACTGATCACTGCGTGACATTGTTTTTGTAAACTAAAAGGTATATGTGAAAATATAAACTGAAACTCAAACATCTTACGATATATGAATATTTCTGAACTGAAATATTGTTTGTTCTAGAAATATTTAATGGATTAAAAATACCAATTAATAATTTATGGATAAAACTTTTTTCATGAAATTTTCGTTTTTTGCCCCTATCTCGTAAATAACAAACGCTACAGAAAAATATAAATGACAAACTTGTAGGACATTCAATTTCCTACAAAAACTCTGGAATGAAAGATCGTCCTACTTCAGGATTTGATTAAAGAACGCCCTGTTTCAGAATTTTATTGAAAAACACCCTATCTCAAAATTCGGTGCAAAAACGCCCTATCTCAGCTGAAAATACAATGAAAATGTGCTGAGATGGGGCGTTTTTGAATCAGAAGTTGAGATAGGACGTTCTTCAACCAAATTCTGAAGTAGGGCGTTCTTGAAAAGTTTTCTAATATAGGGCGATTTCGAAGTGGCTGTCGAGATAGGTTGATCATCCACTCAGGTACCGATATATTCTACTACACCTAAGGCCGACTACAGTAAACGTGAGATTTTTCTTTTTACGACTGTTCAAAAAAGCCGTAGCACCTCCTAAAAGTAAAATTATTAATGAACGGTAAAATAATTATAGGAATCGGTTGAGATTTGAAAAATATGCCACTTTATTGACTCAAAGTGAGTATTTTCTCACTAAACGCCGCTGCAGAGAAAAAATATTGCACCTTTGCTGCAAGAGTGTCAATTGTTTTTTTTTTTTTGAATTAAGTATGTAGAAATAACCGTAATCTCTTCTTCTATGTTCATTAATTGCATTGCTGTATTTTCTGTAATAGAAAGAGAGAATGTGATATGTGAGTCTGAAAAACTTGAAATGCTGGATGGGCAAAATAACCTAAAAATTGTATTATAAAGTTTGGGGAAGTACCGAAGGTTTGAAGACAACTGTTGATTACCTCGGGAGAGTGTTCGCTTATGAAGCTTGAGACATCGCAGAGAGGAGTATTTTTGGTATGAACTTCGATAAAAGTGTTTTTAATTATTACTCAAGCTATATAACCCATCTATCAACTGTAGTCATAAAAGACGTTACTGCTACTTGAACTTTGACATACTTTATATAGAACATAGCCATTATCGGGATTTTTTTTGCTGCGCTTTCAATAGCTGCACCTGTTTCCAGCGTTATTATGGGTTTTGACGACCAGTCTTAAAAAAAATATTAAATATGATTTGTTTTGTATAGTCGTATATTCTTTAGAATCAATTGAAATTATGCATATTAAGATATTTGTGAGAAGGTGGCAAGTCAACTTTTTTGTTGCAGAATGGCAGGTGATAGGATACTACATCGATTTTTCACCTCTCCTGCACAATTAAAAAAAGGGCTTGACACCTTTTCACCCTTAAGAGACGATTTATTTTTAGCAAGCAAGAGCAATGCCTTTTTCTGGAAAAGTGTTTATGTGCACCTTTGGAAACTGGTACAAAACAATATCACGAAGATGACCCTAAGAAAAGTATAATTCGTATTTTTTCTCCTAAATATAAACCCCTACTTATGGTAAAGTACCGACTCGAATGGCAGCTGGTCAAATGTCGAGTTTAAAGCGGACATAGGACATGCTCGAAGAAAAGCGAATAGCTCAGTCCATATAAAGATCTCAAAGGTGGCATTAGTTCGGTGGCGGATTTAACGGTCAGAAAAAGAAGCAATGCTGACTGGGCCCCCCAACAGAAGGGAGCCAGTGCTCTCTCCAGAAACTGGCTTAAGTATAAAATCAGGAAGTTTGCTCAGAAAGTGTTTTTCGTTTGTGCATTAATCTGCCACGTTAACGATGAAACGTACATATTTATACATAAATGTGAAATTTGCAGCCAAACATTTTCTAGAAAAGCAATTTTGTTGACAGACATACATCGAGCTGAAGTTGTTTCGGATAATTTTCCGAGTATTTTGCTGGCTGGGTATACTTGCATTCATAAGATTATGGACCTGCAGTTTACTCTTTCATCTAATTAACCTCTTTGAATGCAATCAGTTTGTCTGATATGCCTGCCATGCTATTCACAATCTAACTGATTGCGTTACCTTTAATTTCTCCACATGAAAGGTTTAGTTTGTAGGTCATCTCGTTAGTGTTAATTAATGTACGAATTCAATGTTGTAAGCATGAAACGAAAATACTTCCTTAGAGAATACAATTTTTTGATGCTGAATCACAAGTTTACCAATGCGAAAGCTGACTAATTTTAAATGCTAATGCCGAAAGTGCGATCAGCTGCAAAGTCAGCTTTTGGTAGCTTTTGTGATTTCATTTGAATTATTTGAATTTAAACAAAATTTGCGCTGTACACACATACATACTTATGTATAATGCGCGTGGGAATTTACATACATAGATATCTACATACTTATGGGTCTTTCCATTTCAAATCACCCAGGCCGAGGGAAAGTAAATTTAAGTTTGCGACAAAACTCACAAGGATTGTCCCTTGAACAATTTAAGGAGACACGTATTGTTTATTTTTGCCTAGTCATTCGAATTTTTCGAATAATGATTTTTTTTTTGAGTACGAACGCTTCTTTTTTCTTCTCTTAATAGCAACTTTTGATGAAATCGCTTATAACTGCCGCGGAAAAGCTTGGATTTTACTTTCCCTCGGCCTGGGTGATTTGAGATGGAAATATGCTTATGTATGTAGCCGGGAGATCAGAATGCAGCGATATTTGGCTTGTTTGTCAGCCGAGGACAAGCAGAAGAACAGGCTTAGAGGTGGGATCGAGTTAGTGGAGTAGAGGATGTAGGTATTACTCTTATTATGAGTATTTATGTATCGAGCTCAATTTAAGAAGTCGTGCGAGACAGATCGCTTTGCTTAAACCCCCGTTTGGTATCCAGAAGAGAGAAGGGAGCCGCATTTGTTTTGCGCGGACGCGGCATCATACAGATAGCTTCTCTTCGTAATATCAAAAGCGGTTTTAAAATCAAAGGAATCCTGTATACCTTCTAAATTGCTATTGCGCAGACGATAGTGAATTTTGCCTATACCAAAAATAAAATAAAATTTTGGATTGGCCAACTACATGCAAAGCAAATTTTGATTAAGTGAATGCCTTATTCTCAGATCTCTAAAACACGAAATTCCTCTGTATCTCAAAAATTGTCTACTCTCTTAAATTTTGATTTCGGATTCGGATTCAGAGGAAAATGTTACATTAGAATTCTTTCATTCCTGTAAACTTGTATTCTTATCGACAAAACCGCAAGGCAGACCCAAGTGCATTCTATTATGGAAAAATTGTAGTCCTTTTCCCACGCCCAATACAAATTATATATCGTTGGAAAGTATAAACATTCCTTGTTTAAAAAATGCAATAATTTCTTTATTGCAGATTTAAAATTTGTAGAAAATTATACATAGTTTCCACCAAAAAGCACGGAAAAAATTCTAAAAACAATGTTTGATTATCCATCATAAGCGGGATATGAGATAAGGATTTTAAGAAAACTTGTGACTAAAGCAGAGATCACACGATTTGTGCATTTGTATATTTGTACAGATTTTTACATTTTGCCAGTTACAGAGTGGTGTTGTTTGGAAGTTTTTATACACCACTCCGTGACTGCCAAAATGTACAAATCTGTATATATGTACAAATCGTGTGATTCCTGCTATGGAAAAATGCCTGAAAATCTTTTTCGCCTTGGTTACTAGTAACTTACTTCCATGGCATGTATTACCTGACGTTTAAAATTGGCCAGGCTGAACTTTGAAAAGGGGAGAGTCGAGGGTTTATATCTGTACTTAAATTCTTCACTAACAATTCTACGCGTAAAAACTTAAAAAATTGTTGTCCCAAAAATCTTAACAAGAGATGTCTGTCACGTTGACATACGGAATGTTGCTAAACTGTTCTGAGTAGCTTTTCTATAGTTCTAGAGTTCTTCAAAATTAGGAAAAGGTCCTGCAAAATTAGGAGAAAAACAATTGTTCCAAAAATCGAAAAATTGAATGATCCAAAATATAAATAGTAGGAGCTCACTACTTTTAGAGTTCAGCAAAATACCCTAAAAAAATGTCCAAAAAAGTCGTAATTTTCTCTGAAAAAAAATACAAACTTATTTTACTAGAGTTTTTGAAAAGGCAAAAAGGTTCTGCAAAATTAGGCAAACAAAACGTCCAAAAATTTAAAAATTTTCTGATTAAAATAAAAATTAAATAAATAAAAAAAAAATTTAAATAATTTAACAGTTAAAGAGATCTTGAAAACGAAAAAAAAGTTCTGCAAAATTAGGAGGCAATTTTTTTTTTCAAAAATCGAAAAATTTAATGACTGAAAAAATTTATAAAACAAAAACAGTGATGACTAGGTGTTCAATAGTTATATGTAGAGTTCTGCAAAATACATATTTTTTCCCCCCAAAAGTCGCAAAAATTTTGTTTGAAAAGCATAAAAACTGTTCGAAAGTTTTTGAAAAGGAAGAAAGTTCTGCAAAGTTAGATCAACATTTGTTTTTCTAAAATCTTAAAATTTTATAATAAAAAAATAAATACAAACTCCTCTTAAAAGCTGTTGAATATTTAAAAAGTTCTGCAAAATAACTCCAAAAATGTTTTTTTCCGAAAAGTTTCTTATGAGCCAAAACTTGTGAAATAAATATTGCAGAAGCATCACATAGGTACATATGTATGTAGATAATAATTCATTATATATAACATTGCCATAAAAGGTCTTTTTAACCGAGTTCATAAATCTATATTTCTTTAAAAAATTAACTTATTTACTTATGGAATCATACAGGAAATGTCTCGAAATGTGATAATTTTAAGAACTTTGGTAATTTTTCTTGGTTCAAAAGTAATATGTAGAGTACACTCTGAGCCACTCGAAATTCACGAATCGCTTTCTAAAGAATTTGATGCTTATTTTCATTACTAATCTAATATTTTTCAGCTCGAAAACTTTTAAGTTCACGACTTCAAAATTTTTTCATATGACGCTATGGCCACTCTAATGTGTGTACACATGTATGTCACCACTAATTTTTAAACATGTCCATCAATCCATATCACGTAAATTAAATCGTGTGTATGTTGCAGAAATTAAGGGATGTGTTAAGATGACGCACACTTCTGAAGTGGACCTAATGCAAATATTGGAAACCTCAAAAACCAAAAGGCTAATGAGCTACAAATCCACAGACACATTTATTTACTTTCACAAAGTCATATGTGTGTATTTGTAGAGAGCAAATTACATGGATGTCTCCGACTGCGTATCCCTAAAGTACCGACAGCAGCAACAACAAATAACAGCAATATACAGATTTAAATTAAACGTGAAACAAAAAATGAAGCTTCATACCAACACAGCTTAACTTACGTGGCATAGAAAACAGCAACCTGCAAAAAAAGCGACTAGGTTAAATGCTGGTACAGGACCAAGCTACCTGGTAACCAACACTAGTATCCAAAATAGTCCAAAATATGAAGAAAATATGGTTACATTAATATTGCGATGATATAGGACCTGACCACTTCTGGTCCACCGCTGCATAACATGGGACCACCTAGACAACTACTCCTTTTGGACCACGGCACATTCGGCAACCGAAGCATTTTGCCGATGGGCCACGAAGAGGTGGTGCTCAACACATATACCAGTTTTTTTACGGTCGAAGTGGTCCAGGTCAGCATAACAAGTTACTAGTATGCAACCTGTTCCTTTTGTCCACACAAAATTTTTGCAGGGTACATATATGTATATGTACATATGTATGTATATTACTTTCATACATATACTCGTGTTTATAAAAGCAAACAAAAGATGCCACAAGGGCCTAATTTGTCTATAGCGGAAAAATCTGGAAAATGAGTGATGCCAGTGGAGTGTTAATGCGAGTATGTGAGAGTATGTATGTTAGTAAATTGTGACGTGCATACGTATTTCAACGTAGATGTGAAAACACGTAGCATTTGTTTGGCAGCAACTGCCTAGAAACTCCAAGTAGGAAGCCATTGAAAGGCGCAAAAATATCTGAACTGTCTCGACAACGAGCAAGTGGAAATTATTTATGCTAACTCATGAGTTGTGGCACATAATGAAATCGCTTTCAAATTGCAATATACATACCTACCCTGCAGAAAAAAAATTATTATTGTGGAAACTGAAAATGGTAAATAATAAAATTTAATCAAACCATTAGAGCTGGCATTGTTGCTATAGGGATAGGTCACTGCTGACATACATGTAAGAATTAAGAGTATTAAACCTAGTGTTAGACTCGCTTACAACCGTTTCAAAGCGACCGTCAAGTCTCTGCCTAGCAGAACGCATTCGGATATTAAGTCAACAACTCTAAATGTCGAGTTCGGTCTAAGCTCATAAATTGTCCAAACTGTAATGGCCGATAAATTCTTGCGTTGTCTACTGCACGGTAATCCATGTGAAGTTAGGAAAGTGTTTGGTGTACAAAATAAGGTTCCGCAGACAGCTGATGCTTACTCTAGAGAGATCATTCGGAGTCAAACTTAGTCTAGTGAAAGCAAGGTAGATGAGAGGGAAGTGCTCCAAACAACTCCGCCAGAAGCAGTCCGTGACGATATTAAGTCGTACGGCATGGGTTGCAGAACTCTCTTTGACTAGAAAGACTTTGAATGGGGAGTTTTTCTCAGCTTTTCGTGATTTAGGCCACTAAGGTGTTTGATATTCCTAGAATTTGGAGTAATTTAAAGTAGCTTAGAATTGTATCATTCAATTGAAACATCGCATGATAACTGCATTTTCATGTCACGTAAGTAATATATTTTGTGTTCCTCTTTTTGACTACCTCTTTGTCATGTGTTATCTGTTATTATTCTACTTCTTAACCATTTTTGCAGAAAAGCGCTGTTAAGCCACAGATTTGGTGTCTCATATTTTTTTAATATTATTGTTGGTTAATCCTTAAGTATGGACTGGTAAAAAACTTCAGCGTCTATGATTTTAGCGTTGACGTTATAAGATGTTGCTTATAAATGTTTACAAAGTTGCTTAACAAAACTAAAAAACATTTTTTTAAAGCTTTGATGCTTTTATTTCATTGTCTTTATTCTGCCTTATCCTGAGTTTCGCCTGAAAAAAAAAATTCCCTCAAAATTTGTCTCTTTCACTCTGCGTGGATGCTTTGGCTTCCCGACGATTGCCAAACGTGACAGTTTTATTTGTTAACATAGCCGCCGAGATTAAAATCGCTTCGTCAGATATTATCTTTTTCGAGCAAAATCGTTGTCTCTGTGCAAGGATAAAACAATTTATTTCATTCTACGGAGATATGATACTGACATTCTACCAAAGTTTCCAACGGGAAAGAGCTGCCATTGTCAAAATAACAATTGAGTAAAAACAAAACCACTATACGGACCACCCTTTATGTATGTTGTGCCACTAAGCCCAACCAGAATTATATAGAAAAGGGAAAAAAGCTTTATGGCAAAACCATGCCAGTCGTCACTTATTATACCTAAAATCCTGAACTAGGTGTTTAGGGGACCACGCTATTCGCAGACTCAAAGAAATATTCAGTGGTTAAAAGATATTGCATTTTTTAACCGTTACCATTTTGAATCCTTTCAATTTCTCGACAGGTGTATATTCGCGTTGATATGCACACGTGCTATTTTTTTTACACATACATAAGTAGGTGTGTACATACAGAGCACATCCATACATGAATAAAAAAAAGCATTTCAGTTTGCCTCACTGGAAAATGTCTGGAGCAAATACCTACATAAATGCATACTTATGTATATGTATATATGTACATATGTATGTACGTACCTTGTACTCATATGAATACCCACTCGTACAAAGTTTACTGCTTTCCTTTCACTGGTCTATTACGCGATTCTAAGCCCCGTTGATTAAAAATTGGGAGAAAAAGAAATCTTTTGTAACTTCGCAACCAGTGCATTAGTGGTGGTGAGGACTCCAAAATATATTTTTTACAGCAATTGCCTTCTACATATTCTCCCTCTTACATAAAAGTCAAGTGGCTGAAGTGTTAGGGCGTTAGCGTGTGTGTTTTTTGTATGTCTGTGTTGTTGAGAAGCCCCAAATGTGCAATAAATGAGCAGAGGTGTGTGTCAAGAGTTTGTCAAAAGCGCTCATTTGTGGTAATGCTGACATTGATTGTGGTTTATACCTAAAAATTGAATTCCAGTTATAGTATAGGTGGTGTTTTTTTTTTTCTTGACACAGACGATTGCAATCAGCATGCAATTCAAAGGCATACGGATTTATTTGCTGACAAAAGCTGACGAAAACTGATAAAATTGCAGCTAAATAATCAGACGTATTTTTACGTATGTATAATAGAGTTATGTGGGCTTTTAAGAAAGGGCATATGTGCATACGTATGAACTAATCAAGCATATATAAATGCTTAGTTAGTAAAGTGGCAAAGACGTAAAATGTCAAAACAATGTATCCGGTACCAACATCATTAATGATTGAATGGACTCAGTTGAAAGTTGTCCTTAGCAAAGCTTATAGTTTGTTGTTATTCTTGGATTCTTCCAAAGTATTATAAAATCATCTCACTGAGAGAAAACGGAACAAAAAATTGGTTAATATTACCAAATTCAAACTTGAAAATGAATCAACGTGATTTTTGTTTAGTACTAATAATGGCTTGATTGATATTTTCAATAATGATTTGGTAATATTAACCACAATTTTGTTTCCATTAAGCAAAATTTTGTTTGAAGATTTTTCCGTTTGAATAAGCTTATGTTCTGCACTTCACAGACCCTTTGTCATAATTCGAAAATACAGAACAAAAGTTTATATAGCCATTTTAACATGTTGCCTCTGACGGGACTAGCAAATAACATCAAGCATCTCTACAAACTCAGCTACAGCTGCTTTATAAATTTGCATTTAAATGTTCAACTTGAATCAATTTTATTCGTCGTTTAATTCGCTTCTGCACTTCACATATGCTTCTTCGTAATAAAGAAAAACCAAAAACAGAAAAAATAAAAATAATATGTTGCCGTGACGGCATTCGTACTCGAACATGCTGGAATCCAACAAATAACAGCAAGCACCTCTACAAGGTCAACTGCAGCCAGGCAAACAAATTGGTTTTCAAATGTTCAACTTGAGTAATAGATAATTATGTAGTGGTGTTGAGAACATTAATGAACCTGGAAGACTATGCTGATGATTTTAATATTCCCCTGCACTCTTACAGCACTATCTTGTAAACCCATTTTTCAGGTAGCTAATAGAAACCACCATACTAAGCTGGTACGCGTCATAAGGGGGATATTTTCTATATCCCCTTTTGAGGAAAATATAAGCTTATAAGGCTATAGTTAGAGCTTTGAGGTCTTTGGAGGAAAGTAACTGTAGCTTACAAAGCCGGAAAGAATGGTTATGCGCAAGCTGCAGGCTTGAGTTTGGGAGGATCCACTCCATGTTATCTAGTATAATGTTGACCTCTGTATTCGCCTCCTTTCTGGATAGCAAGAACAAATTTGTCTTCTTTATGCAGAAAGGATTTGAAGCTTTCGGTGTTTAGAGGCATAATCCTTAGTCTCTCCGCAGAAGTGCAATATCTTGGGATTGATAACTTTAGATGTAAGCTGACGTTGACGGCTTACATTGAAGTGATTTTTTTATCCAGCGCTGAAGGTTTTTTTCTGACAGCATCGGAGGCCCTCTTATAAGAACAGTGGTCTGAGACTGGCTATCATTTCCGAGAACCGTCGTAAGATTGTTATTCTGGAGCATCCAGTGGAACCATGGCCAATTGTAAGGTCAATCAACGTGGGAACTGTCATGAATATGACTCTTGAGAACCCTGCAAAGCAAACAAGTGTTTGCTGAAAGGACCAGACAGGGTGGTGGCGAAATTCCTTCCCAGATAGATCTATCTCAAGTAGCACACTGGTGCATAAATTGGTGTAGATTTACGAATTTCGGTATAAATCTGATTAATTGCACAAAAATTCACAAATTTACACCAAGTTATACACTAGTGTGCTACTTGAGATGTGGGGCTATGAGCACTGTTAGCACTGATTACGGAAGTATCATCAACGGCCCACTATTTTCTCTGCAGTTGTCCAACCTCCGCTAAATTTGAGGCGGTGCCTTTTCGTGCCACCTGAACTCCTATTGAAAATAAACGAGAGTCTAAAATTCACAAAAGAGTCTGGCAAATTCTCAAAGGAGTAATCGTTAGTGGCCTCTAGACCGTATGTACATTAGGATGTTCCAAAAACTCAAAAAAATATTTAGAGGTCGCTCAAAGCGCTCAAAGTTTTCAATGTATTTTTATATGGGAAAAAACAACTTTTCGTGGAAATGGCATAGAATTCTTGAAAATCAACATTTTTCGATGGGAAAACTCTGGTTCTCTTCAGGAGACTTGCTATAATAATACCCAATTATTTATTTAACCATTAATACTTACGATTTTTTTTGTCCATCCCTATTGTATTTTTCGCGGCTTTTTTGTGGGTTTTTTGCGGATTTATAAATTATAGTTGCAATGATAAAATGGTTAAACATTTGGGTATTATTATTCGGAATCTTTTGCAGATAAAAAGTGTTTTACAATAGAAGAATATTAGTTTTTTAGAATTCTATACCATTTCTACGAAAAGTTTAAAAATACATGGAAAACTTTGCTCGCTTTGAGTGACCTCTAAATATTTTTTGATTTCAAAATTAAATTAACCACAGTTGCCAAACATTTTGAAAGTATTGTCAAGGATAAAATGTGACACGCTGTCCAGAATGTCATTTGCCCGAACCAGCACGGTTTTGTCAAAGGAAGATCTACCTTATCAAATCTCACTATCTTTACCGAAGATTGCCTTGCGAGTTTCGAGTCTAGGTACCAAGTCGATACTGTATATACCAAGGCATTTGACAAGGTCTCACATAAAATTTTGATCGCTAAACTAGCTTGTCTGGGTTTCCATTCAAAGTTTCTTGATTGGATTAGCTCTTATTTATACAATAGGCACTGCGCTGTAGCACTGGAGAATACGTTTTCCCGTTCCTTCCATGCGAGCTCTGGAGACCCCTAAGGTAGTATTCTTGGCCCCCTTCTGTTTATAATTTTCATTTAAATTTCAATTTAAATTTCTAATGTATGCAGACGATCTCAAAGTTTATTCTGTTATAAAAAATGCTGATGATGCCTTTTCCATTCAATCTGATCTTAATAGAGTAACGCCCTGTTGTGGGAGAAACTGTCTTAGTGTGAATATTAATAAGTGATATCACTTGGCTTATTCCAGAAAGCTGAATACAATTAATACCTCATATCTGGTTGCCTTCTTAAATCAGTAGTCCAGACCAAAGATCTAGGAATTTACTTCGACTCGAAGTTGACTTTCAATAGCCATATTGATTTCATTATATCTAACTCCTATTCATTGTTAGCCTTTGTTCGTCGTAATAGCTCTGACTTTTCAGATCCATTTACATTAAAAACACTATACATAGCTTTTGTAAGGTCTCGCCTTGAGTATGCTGCCAATATTTGGCGACCTTTTCATACTGGGCTCATAAACAGAATTGAGCGCGTGCAAAAAACTTTTATTAGGTTTGCATTAAGATCTCTAAATTTTACTGAACCATTATCTTCATACAATTCGCGCTGTTTGCTTATAAATTTAAACTAACTTGAGGGTAGGAGAAAATTATTATCTTGCTCGTTTATCTTCAACATGCTTACTGGGATTGTTGATTGCCTTGATATCCTACGGAGAATTCCTCTCAATGTTCCGCGAAGAAATTTGCGGCACATGGATATTTTTTATTTGCATTCCTCCAAGTCAACGTATGCTATGAATGCACCGATTTGTCGTGCCCTTAGAGAGATTAATAAACTCAATGATATCGAGGATATTGATATATCGCTTCCTGGAGTGGTGTTAAAAAGTTAATCTTAAAACTACTCTGATCTTATAATATAACCTAGTATCAGTAAGAATGTTGTTTTCTTTGACCGAATTAAATAAATAAATAAATAAATAAAATAAAAAAATGGGTATATTTTTTCGGTATAGAACAATCCTAGCGGGAGAGAGCATAAAAATTCCGACTTTACTTTTTCACGTGCATTTTTGGACCACCCTAATATACAATCGCCATTTATTAGTGAGTGCTTGGAAATCGCGGCTGCTGTGGCTGAGTGGTTAAAGATACGCACTACCACTCCCTTGGACCTGGGTTCGATGGCTGCATCGAACAATATCTGAATTGGAAGAAGTTTTTCTAATGGCGCACAGTATTATTGTTAATTTTGAAAAAAATCGAGACAAGATCAGATATCACCAGAACAAGAGAAAATAGAAAAATAAGTGTAGTGGTGTTTTATAGGTCTCGTTGGATAAAAAATTACCTTGACCTTTAAAATTACCTTCAAATATAGAAGGTTTTAAATATTTGTTATTTTTGGTCAGAAAAAGTTTTTAGAAGTTTTTAGATTCGTATTGTTTGCTGTTCTTTTGTCAAGGAATCTATTCTCATGGTTACAAAAATCAAAAAACGATTTTGTTTTGCTAAAAAGAAAAAAATCGAAGATTCCTCTATTGAAGGTCGGTTTTAAAGTGAAGCAAATTTTTTGTTTATTTAGATCTTTAAAATGTCCTTCAAAAGTTTTTTTTTTTTACTTAAATGAATTAAACAAAAATATATGACATGCATTTTTTGGTTTTTGCAACCATGGCAATGGATTCCTTGTCGAAAAAGCAGCAAATATATTATTTTAAAACTTTTAAAGAGTTAACTGCATACTATTTTGAGGGCAAAAAAGAAAAAATTTAAAACCTATATTTTTAGGGTCAAGGTAAAACTTATCAATACAATTTTTGTTACTGTTATACTGCGGTATTCAAACTGTTTGTGTATGCAGAGTTGCGAAACATTGCATCATACACATTGCGTATTTTAATTTAGCAATGAACAGTTTTTCTGTATTTTCCATTTTAACAACACCAATCTGAGCCAAAAACGAGATAAGCATCAACTTTGTTAGTGATGCGCTGATTAATCTAGCGATACGTTTTAATAACTTTTTGGATGCGTTTTGGAAAAGTATACATTGTCAATATTTTGTAGTTCGGCGTTATGGAACATTATATTTTTACGTATGCAAAGCAATTGCCGTTTTGGAAGTCAGCCTATTTCATCCATCTCAAAAAATTTTAAATTCCATTACATTTCTTCGCTTCCTCTTCTCGTTTTCGAGATATTTGATTTTGTCCCTTTTATTACTAAAATAGAACACTGTGCGGCGGTCGCCTCTTGTCAGTAGTACATATCATACTTCTACATTACAAATTTAGTTTATAACCAATAGCAATTATGGCTTCATTTTATGAACCAGTTACGTAGAACAACACAAGACGCTTGCCAGCCACCAAAGTCAATTAAAAGTGAAAGTCATTAAAATTTGAGTCAAGTGACTTTATCTTTCCTTTAATTAACAAGAAATCAAAACTGCTCTAAACCGCTGAAATTAAAAGTTATGAATTATGAATCACCATCAGCGCAAAGATGTACAAAAATACATCCACAAAGCGGTTTAAATATCTACTGGACAATCATTGCGCCAAGCCGCAGCTGCTGATTATTCCAGTGGTATTGCCTGCGGAGTAAAGTAGAAATGTTGCCACCTAAATACTATAAAACACACTGCAGCAGTAGACAGTAGCGAAGCAGCATCATCAAATGAAACTGCCCTTACGCATTCATTTTTGTCAAACACATTGGCAGTCACGCGAATTATTGCCACTGAACTTTTGTAAGTAAAAGTTTAGGCTGATTCGAAATACGCGTTGTTGTTTTAAAAAATTCAATTTAACATTGCCAAATATATGTATGTATGTACTAGTCATTCTGTAAACAAAAAAAAAACAAATAATAATATAATATCCACCAATGTAGAAGAGTAGATGACCACAAGTAAATGCACGCCAATATTGCCTACAGCAAAGCACCGAATACGTATTTAAAACTTTACTAATAAAACTAAAAGTGATTCCAATTATTACTTATTTTAATGCCAAAAACTTTTCAACTTTGAGACAATGGAAATTTTAACAACAGACAGAGTTCCGTTGTAACAAAAGTAAATACAAACTTCATACTAAATATACATATGTATGTGTATTCAGCCTAAGCTTGATTGGTTGCTCATCCTCATGTAGCATTTACATATTCGTAGAGTTGTATTAAACAGCTACAAAACTTTAAAAATTTTCCCTTTTTGCTGTGATGAACTGCCAGTAGTGAGAATAACTACTACTTAAAACATTGAGCTTAATAGCAGCAGCAGCAGCGTACTCAAGTGGCGGCAAACTTCGAACTGATAAGTGCCTATCTGTTTTGATATTAATAACAAACTTTAAGTCATAATAAAGTTCCATTATTCAAGAGCCCAATAAAAATATAAAACTATGAGATCCAATTAATGATTTTTTTCCCGGGATGAGTGTGTTAAAACAACAAATTTTTTCATGTCTTTAACACAGTGCAATATAGTGTACTAAATTACTAGATATTGATGTTGCCACTTTCTTTGGCAATTGATATAAAAAAGAAAATTAACTCTCGAGTAGGCACGTAACAAATTTGTTAAATATATTCATGTATGCATATCGTAGCGCTATGGGGAATATGACAAATTTTTTGGTAAGAAATAATTAGGTAGAATCATATTGATACTTTTTTAAAAAGTTAAAAATCCCAAAATAGTCCTATTTTTATAATGGTTTCTAAATATCTATTTGGTTGTTTGTGTTTCCGACAGGGTAGGAGTATGATGTATTGTGGAACCATTTTCCGTCATCCCTAACACTGAAGATGGCACAACGCCGAAACCGGTTTGTCTCCAAACCAAATTTGACAAGGGATGACGGAAAATCGTTCCATAAAACATCGTTTCTAAATATCTCTAAGCTGGATTGCATTTAAATATGGTAAAGCAACTATCTGGAAGTATTTTACAGAAAAAATTAACTAAGTATAGCGTTGTTTGTAGTACATGGAACAAATGAAAATACCCGATTTTTTTTAAGTTAAAAGAATATAAACATTTCAAAAATGATGACACTATTATAGACGAGACTTCGTTCTTATAGTCAACCCCTAAGCAACCTCCTTATTAAGTTTACCGTGGTACTTATTGGACAATCTGTATATTTTTTCCAGTATGTTTACAACAAAATCCCATACATCGTACATTTAACACTAGAACGACCAGATCCTTTCACCTATCTAGAAAGCCCGTTGTGCCAAAACTGGCACGCTATATTTTAAATGTGATTGAGGCTGAAATGCCTGTTCGTTTTCAAAATTTGGTTCATTAGGATCAGAGCCTGAACCTTCAGAATAATCTTCCGCAGTATCTATTGCTCAAAATATATAAAATTTGGATTGGAGTGGAAGTCGTCCTTTCACAGTTCACGAAGTAACACAATATTTTCACTGTTCTGTTCTAAAAGCGTGAGGAACAATTAAAAAAAAAATATTTATTATATATGAATGGAAAATATTGCTTATGATTTGTTCGCTACTTCACTGATGTTCTCATCACGTGGTACCTGCAACAAACCACAAATTCACACATTATGTACTGTACTGTGTGTCAAAATAGGCACTGTGGGAGTTTAAGATACACGTGTGTTAAATGTTAAAGAAATTGTTAAAGGAAGCCAGCTTTTAAAAAGTATGAATCTTTTATGACTGCCAAAAATGGAACGAATGATGAAAAGTCACGAAATTTCTAAAACCCACTTGCAAAAATTTTGCATTTATTGTACATTCAACATTAAAATTGCGTCAAATTTGGCACACTAGGCATTCTAGTAACTAAGTAAACATTTTTTTAACAAGTTTCCCGCCATGTCGATGATTTAGCTTATACATATATAAAATATTTATAAAAGAATTGTCAAAAATCTCAGGTTTTCGCAAATTTCGTTTTAATACTTTGATATGAAAAATAGTAATAAATTTAGTAGCGCGTATTTATTTATTTTTTTCCATCGTTTGAAATTTTGCATTGTTACAATGCAGCAGACTACAATGTTCGAAAAAATCGTTGCAACAAAATCGCATAAATAATTGGGTTTGGATTCAATCCGTAGAATAACGAAGCCAACTGGAATTCTGCATCGGAACGTCATAGCAGAAAAACTACTACTAATTGATTAAAAAACCCGGGGATGAAAATCTTCATTAGTTTTGGCCCTACATTTTTTAAGTGACTTTGGATTTGTAATACTGGAAATATTCCTTTTTACAGTAAGCATTAATGGATTTTTGAGTTTCAGTGGTCACCAGCATTTTCAAAGTTCTTCGCACTGACATTTTTAGTCGGACTTGTTTTCTTTAAAATACTAATCTCTCTCTTTTCATCTTCGCAAAACTATTTATTACTCGTATCACCATTAAGGGTGCCTTTGAATTTTTCGCGATTCTCTGCAGCAGGTGTTGGTACAATAAAAAATAGATTTTCAGTATTTAAACTCTTTAACAAAGGTACTTTTAGATGTCATCCCTTAGGTGGATTCGATAATCGAAGAAGTAGTACTTAAATGCATCATCCGGAACAATTATTCATGTCTAATTCTCAGAATGAATAATTATTATTGAATATTAAGTTGTCCTAGGGAACCCCCTTCCCTTCCCTTTGTTTCACGTATACTGACCTATAACGGTGACTTCGCCACTACGACGCGCACTATGCCCCTGTTTGTTGCGTGCCCAGCATGTGTATACGCCCGAGTCGGTATTCTTTTGCACCGGATTGATGGTCAATGAGCCATCCGGTTGAACACGTTGTCGGATATCATCAGGCAATTCGCGACCGCTTCGCTCCCAGTGTATTTCCTCTATGGGATATCCAGCAACAGGACACTTCAAGTTTAGGGTTTCACCAGACACGGCAGTGACTTTCGGTATTAAGCGTATGTAGGGAAGGCCTGAAATTAGAAAACAAAGAGAAATAAATGAGGGTAATACTTAATTTAGTGAAAATTACTCCATTGGGCAATTAAATATTTATGTATGCAAGAAAATTTAAAAATAAGTTTTAACCACAAAAATTATTTAATTTAAATTTTTCAATTCTTTTAGGACTTCTTGGGAATTTCCTGAACCTTTTTCTTTAGGGTAGTTTCGGGATTGTTTCTGTTTTTAGATCTTTTGTGGCTTTCCCAGACTTTTCGAGATGTTTTCAGAAGTTTTCGAGTTCTCCGTTTTTGCTTTTCAGCATTGTTCGCGTCTGAATTTTCATTGATTTTGGAAGTTCTTTATGAATTTTAAAATTTGAAAACATTGTTTTTCAGGAATTTCGGTGCTTTCAAGTCCTAAGTAGTTTCAAACCTATACTTCATTATTTTAGCTTTTTTTGAATGCCTAAAAAACTTAACGCGCATTTAGTTATTTTTTACCGATAAAATCAATAAAGTAGTATGTATCTAAGCATTTTGCTTGCTCAAAGTCTAGGAATTACAAAATTGTTGCTCGATAGTATAAAATGCATGACTAGCACTGCCTTCGTTTTATTCATGGAAAAGCAATTAAAGCTATGTATATATGAACTTTTGTTACTATGTATATAAACTATACTGGTACCAATTATCCATTTATTCACTCTTTTTCAGCGAGCTCTCCTTTAACCTAAACTTTAGGCTGTACTGTTTTTCAGGCTTTCGTTGAGGACACAATCGGTTGGCTGTTCAATTGTGCGACATCGCCAATGGATAGCCAAGCGGCAACCATAGCTTTGGCGCTGCTCATTATGTACCCGGGATAATACCTGACCTATATTTCAGTTGCACTTGATTATATTCTAGTCAGACTTGTATGGGTTGAGTTGCGGATGAGTTGGTCAGGAAAGGTACTCTCGAGTCTATTTGACCGAGAAAAGGGAGATTTGGTATAGCTTTGACTCTACGCCCACTTATCTTGGACAGATGTCATGTTCGCTGAACAAATGCCGGGTGAAAACAAAGAAAACTAGGCGGGTTTTATCTGCGAAATTGGAATTCGTCAAGAAATCGTCTTTGGCTCGCAAAGCCCAAGCAAAGCCGAAGCTTTCAATGTAATAGCAGGACAGTAAACGATAAGTATTCCTGCGGTTATACTAAATATCGCATTGGATTCTCACTGGCCCAGCTACTTAGAGGGTCAAAACTTCTCTTAAATACCTTGCCATATTTTTTGTGGCTAAAATAAATAAAATAAAATAAAAACTTTTTAATATACAACGCTTTTATAAATGGACTAAAAAGTAGAAAATAATATTTCTCAGTCCCACAGCATTTGTTTTGATAACTTTTGGTTTTGATTTTGAAATTTTAGCAAAAGTCATTATAAACAATTAATGACATTGAAAATGAAAAGCATGGGCGTGCATAGGCCTGATTTGAAATTGGAGAGTAATATATGTATGTATGTATGTGGGCATATGAATAACGATGGCTTAAAATCGATCTCAAATTTGTACTTTCGCTGTAGAATGTTATGTAGTTTGACTATTGTCAATGAAATCGAATGCTTTGTACTGCATGCGCTCCACGTTTTTCGTTTTCAATCTCATAAATTGTTTATAATGACTTTTGCTAAAATTTCAAAATCGAAAGTTATCAAAACAAATCCTGTGGGACTGAGAAATATTATTTTCTACTTTTTAGTCCATTTATAAAAGTGTTGTATATTAAAATTTTATTTTTATTTTTATTTTTATTTTTTTTAATTGATATTCTCTGAACGTAGACAGCATGCATAGTGGGAGGTGCTACGACTTCCTGTAAGGTCATTCCGTTCAGCTGTCTGTTTGTAATGGGTCCAAGGTTATGTTTCTCTGAACGTACTCCATCTATTGGAGGTGTCACGCCCCTGGCAAACACTCACTCTCTTTCAGTTTACTATAAACGCCACGCCTTCTTGTACGAACCCATTTGTATACATTTAGCAAATGTGAGATTTAAGGGCTGTGGAATGTGCCGTGGCCCCTTATATAAACTCACTAAAGTTTACATTGCTGTAAGCACCTACCTTAGTTATGTCCTCACACCAAATTTCAAAGTCATGTGACTTACGGTTTCGAAATTATAGCTGATTAAAAATGTCACGCCTATGGGAGGTGCCACGCCCTCTTGTCAGACCTCATTTTTTTATATCCTAGGTTACGTCCGAGGTCTCTTTCTATATACCAGCTAAAGCCCCATGAAAATCCATTTAGTAGTTCCAGAGATTAGTGAGTTCAAACAGACAAACAAAATATTTCTACCGCTAGACTTTGTTGCTTTTTCAATTTTTCCTAATAAACAATCGTGGTACAAAGCTCAATAAAATGATTAAAAATAAAATGTTAAGAAGCCACAATAACATTGACAAAATACAGTTTTATTATAGTAATATAGAAGACAGATAGTCGGCCGCTGTGGTGTAGTGGTACACAGTGCGCGCTTTCACTCATCAGCACCTGGGTTCAAGCCCCGGGTCTAAGCAGCATCAGAAAAAAATATAGAAAAAGGTTTTTTCTTAACAGCGGTCGTCCCTCGGCAGGCAATGGCAAACCTCCGAGTGTATTTCTGCCATGAAAAACAGCTTCTCATAAAATTACAATCGCCGTTCGGAGTCGGCGTAAAACTGTACACTGAGGGAAATAGTGCATAGTAAAAATGAATACTTTATATTTGATTGTCGTTTAAAAATGTTCGTATTTAAAAATAATATTTTTATACAAAATTTATTACGCACGTATTTGACTGTTCACATCTGAGTATGTATAAGTAAGTGTACATACGCACCCCATACATGCAGAGCGCCGCTCTGAGAGCGGCTACAACACACACATAGTACAAATCGCGTGCTGTGGAGTTGATGGATATTCAACATTTGAAAGCAAATTTATATGTATGGGTGTAGCTGAGTGCGCAAAGATCCCTGCAGCAAATCAAATTGGTTCAGAACTTGCGCTGAGCTAGCCTCAAAAGGGACGGTACTGGTTCTTCATCTATCCCAACTCAATGCTTTCAACTGTCTTTTTAAACATGGCGATGTCCTACGAAGTGACAATTGTCGCCCTCTGCAGAACTTTTGAACTCGTTCTGAGCTGACTCTGGCTTAGATGGTTCTGAGACAGTTCAGATAACAACAGTTCCTAGATAGTTCAAAAAAGGTGACCTCCGGACTAGAAAAAATTAGGTTAGTTCTGAGCTGGTTCTAAGAAGTATAGTATAGGGATTGCCTTTAAATAAGCACGCATACAATTTTGAAAATAAAAAGTACTTCATTTTATGTTTAGAGGGCTATTTGATTTGCACTAATTTACTTTTTTAAGAAAACTGTGCTTAAAAATTTAGAACATAAAGTGTCAATTATTCCTTCATTTTCTAAAACCGTTATTCTTAAAAATAATTTATATTTGTTACGTATAATGGGTATTTCTGGGATACTTATAATTTAAAATCTAAAAAATGCTTATTTGTGATAACTCAGCGTTAAATTGTATTAAATATATTGAAATGTAATACATAGACTCCCCGGCATCTAATAAGAACATATAGAATTTTAAATATTCACAATGGTTTTCATGCTAAATATTTTTTGTAAATTTTTTTATATAAAGATGGCTCATAAGTATTATAACATAAACATATCAATTCACATTTAAAATTTTGTTGGAAATTTAGTAGAATTCTAGAAACTGTTATAAAAACTTCAATATTTTAAGTCAGAGTTTACAAGTATGCAGTTCTATAGCCCATTAAATTTTCGTATAATTAATCGCGCTGATTTTATATAACTCTTTTTACGCACGCTCTTGAAGGTATTCTCCTATTTAAATATTTTCGTTTAAGATGCAACATTACATTTTACTACAGTAAAACTTGATGGGCTACAAAACAGAATACTCGAAATATTTATAATAAAAAATCTCTGATTAAAAAGTTTAAAATTTGAAGACAGTTTTTAAAGTTCTATCAAATTTGCAGCACAGTTAGGAATTTTAATTGAAATGGTTTATGAAGTATGACAAATAGTACTTAAATAAAACCTTAACGAAAAATATTTAAAATGAAAAACCTTCGAAATTAAAAAAAAAATTCACTGCGTAACTACCCATTTCGGGTGCTCAGATATATCGTATCGTTCATAACAATAGCACCCCCATTTCAAAGAGAGATTTAATCTGATTAAAAGGTCAAATATTTTGATGAAAAATCATTAAATTTAACTTTGTTTTGCATATAGTTTTAAAACACGGTTTTTATCATTTTGTTTTAAGCATGATAATTTGTTTTTATAAAATAATAACAAACAAATTTTAACCCTAATATGTTTAGAATAATTAAAAAAAAGAAATGGTGTACGCGGACCTTTGCTGTTAAGTGTAGCTTAACTAAATTTTATATTTTGCATTTAATTTTATACTTACGTAGATATGTATAAAAATTACATTAATGTTACCAATAACGACTTTTTTGGAAATATTTTAGCAGTTGCTCCATAAACTATGTAACGAATAACATATAGAATAAACGAAAACAGTTGTTGTTAGTTAGAAAAAATATAGTATATTACATTTGTGCATCTTTTGTCAGCTTTCACATGACCAGGATGAGTAATATGGATGACAGCGCAACTAGCAACATATGAGTTTCAACCGTCCAGCTCTGCATCCCTTTTGCAGTAGTTCAGAGACAGTTCTAAAATTTGTAGGGCGGAACTAGCGCTTTGCCAGACTGTCCCTAAATTTTGCTGCAGGGATGCTTGTCACAAGTTGTTGATATCCGAAGATGGTCTGGTTCGAATTCAACCACTGGCAACATGCAAATTAAATTTTTTTTTTAGTTTTTGTCTTGAGATTATTCACTTCGCGGATGCTTTTTCAGTATGAACGCGGTCATTTCAATATGCGCGTAATTGAATTGAATATTTACCAATATACAGTACTTTCGTTGACGTTTATAGTAAGATCAATTACGTTTCTATTTGATTTTAATATTTTTTCCCCTCAGTGTAGGTTCCTCCGCTTTGTGTGACAAATCCAGGCGCACGCCACAAGTCGGAGGAGAAGCTCGGCCAAACACTAACATATGTGTACACACTAATCTATTATTATTATTATTAGAAGATAGATAGATAGATAGATTGCATAGATAGATAGATGCATACGAAAAATTGTAAACCATAACATGGAAAATGTTACTCATACGGCATGTACGAGTATGTTGGAATACAATACATGTACAATGTGGCGAGTGAGTAACGTTAATTCCTGGCCCTATTTTATACAAAACGATTACACATTTTCATTAAAAGATTCAAAACTTTAATTTAGCTTATTAACCATCGATTATAATTGATTTTTTTGGCGAGAGAACTGGCTTTAAACAAATTTGAAAAAAACTACAAAAGATTATTAATTTTTGAATATTTTTTTCATAAAAATGAAAATATCTTGGGTAAATGACTTGATTTGGAAAAACGATATACAGAGCCGTTATTTTTTCGAGTAATTTCAAAACTTCGGATTTTCCTTACAGTGTTATTTGAAACCGGTAGTTTCAAATAGACGCGTTTAGGATGCCCGTTAATGGATTCATTTACTTAAAAAAAAATTATAAGTGGACCTCCACAAAAAAATAATAATGTGTGCTTCTCTATGGTAGAACTGGTTCAGGTGGTTTATTTGGTTATTTTATCGAATCAACTAATGATTTTATGCAATATGAACAGCGCCTTACTGCTGAACATTAGCTAAAGTATGCTGTCCGGTTCAGTATTTTCTTGTATCTTTTACTGGAAATTAGACAATAAAGACTGCGATATAAATGTGTACATATATACATGCATACATACATACAAATGTATGTACATTCTAGTAAAAACTTCAACTCATTTTAATGTGCTGAATGCTTAGGCATACAATGAAATTCACACAAAATGCTACAAAAAAGTATGTATTTTTGGTCTGATAGTATTTATGCAAAATCTGAAATTTGATAAAAAAATAGGACATAAAACCATATACATACATATGCATGTACGTATAATTCAAATGAATTTGACGAGATGTCCGCCAGCATGGTGTACTATGCTCAAAAGCTTAGAGCATATTCGGAATGTAGAACTTCAAAATAGAACAGGAGGAGTATTATCTATGTGGGTCAGTAAAACGTCAGCAAATTCTGCTGTTGCAGCTGCCATGTTCGTCATGATTCCGTTCTCACATTCCTCTTTTTGAGTTTTGTCACAAATGATGCCTTTTCCTCTGTAGTTTTGTTTATCGCTATTTGACTTATTTTTTTTTTTTAGAAAACAAGAACAAACCATAAAAATGTTCAGTATGCAAAAAAGTTCAGTCAAGCGCAGCAGTTGCATTTACGAAAAGTGCACTTATTTCCAGTTTAAAATTTTTTAATATTTATGGCAAACTTTATTGCATATGAAAGTTTTATATGTATTCGGAAAGTTTACGTCAAAAAAAGATGTCACTGATAAGCAAGCATTCATGTAGGACGAAAAATAAGCTGTTGAGTGCCAACATTTTTATCAACGATGGAAAAGCAAATTTTTTTTTCCAAAAATTTCACTTGTGGTGCAAATATATATTAAATTAATACAGAACAAACTATATGTACAAATGTACTTATGTAGGTAAACAAAAAATTTTAAATTTCGTAATATGATTCCTCCATTTATAGATTTACATATAATTGTATATGTGTGGGCCGAATTAAAAAATTCTGCTTGTGACTTGGATAAGAGTATTAAAGCCGCTTTAAGCTCGTATCTGCAGCGATCCTAAAAATTGGCGCAACTCTATAGACACTAGGGATGTTAAGTTTTCGGCTTTTTCCGATCCCGGGGTTTTCTGGGATGGCGTTGTCACAATCCCGGAATTCCGGGATTTAGATGTGCCTTACTTTTCAACAACTTGAATCGAAAAAATTCTTCTATATTGTTTGAGAAGCTCTCCTACCATGAAATAAATAATAAATAAATGGGTTTAAAACTTACTGTTTTATTTAAAGTGGGGTTTTTATTTTTTTTTCTCTGGCCACACGATTTATTTTGAAGGGATTTGTTATTTCAGAGATATGTATAATTACAAAAATTGTTAAAAAAAATTCAATGCCATGTAGAATAAAAATATGCGTATTAAATACAGTAGGAAATTCCTTTAGAATTTAAAATTTAAATTTTTTAGATTCACAAGGACGAATAGATAATTTTTTGGCTGATAAAGTTAGAAGAACGAAATTCGAAGATGTTATCGAAATTATATGAGCCCTTAACATAAAATTTTTTCAAAAACAAATATTGCGAAATTTCAAGGATAAAATTTTAAAATTACATTTTCAATATTTACCAGCCCTTCTGCACAAGAAACTTGAATCTGCTTAAATTCTACAGGATTTTTTTATTAATTTTATACCCATACTTACGGTGACCATATTAACCAACGTAAAATAAAGGACATTTTTTTCAAAATCAGTTGGGAATACGTACATACAACTTGTATGATAAAAGTACCTTACCCATATCGTAATTTAAATCAGATATTTACCAGTTAATTAACCGATTCCGAAAAATGAAGCCAAATCATTTTCCAGGACTTCGCCAACCTTTGCTGCCAAAATGCGTTTACCATAATTCATTCTGCACGCCGAAGCCAAGACACAGTGGTTCAAAATTGGAATTTAATGTTCGTAATTCACCGGAGTCTTAATTTTTCAACCAATTTTTACTACAAAAAAAAAATGTTCACCAAATGTTGTAATTCTTTCGTTTTGGGAGAACCATACAATTGTTTTCAACTAGTCTTTGTTATGCAATATTTATTAACTGGAACAGGAGAATACATTTTCTTTAAAATTGCCACTTTTTCTGCATTTTTCACTAAAAAATTTAATATAACCAAATAAAAATTCACAAATCAGGCTCAACTGGTCTCTTGCAAATATTATAAGCTTTCATAAAAAAAAATGATCAAATTAGTGACAAACAATGAAGGCTCCAATGAATTACGAACACTAAATGCCAGTTTTGAGCCACTGAGCGATAGGGGGTTTATGGAAACTCAGCGTGCAACACGTTCCTGAGCACAACTTTCCCTGTACTTTATAGATTGTACAAAGATTACCGATTAAATAAAAGCCCGTAAGTGGGACGCGAAACAAGCTGACGAAGGTTTTCATTATATTTTATAAGGGACATTTTTATTTTTCATATTCTGTGTTTAAAAATATACCTCTCAAAAATGCAGAGCTGATTTAAAGGACAGTTCAAGAAATAAACGACAAAATTTTGAAAAAAGTTATAAAGGACAGGGGGTTAAAATAAAGGACGGTCCTTTAAAATAAAGGACGGATGGTCACCGTACCCATACTTCTTCTTTAAGCACATTTCTATGAATTTTTTAAATCATTTTTGAATTACTGACATCAGAGTGAAAAACTGAAAACGCAATTTTACTATATTTTGCCCAGGGTTTCGTGAAAATATTGATATTTGTATTTAAAATTTACTATCGCGCGGTGTTATATATATATAGAGCTAGACATTTCTAAAAAAATATTAATTATTAAATAAAAAAAGGAATATAGCCAATACTGGTCAAGAAAAGGAGCTTCTTGCCATCAGTGTAAATTACAAATCCCGAACATCCCGGAATTACTTGCTAAGAATCCCGGGATTAAAATTCCTCATAGACACCGACAAGCAGTTATTGAAATTTTTAACAAAAAAATCAACGGTTTTTTGTAACCTCTACAAACTTTCACTTTATTATACCAGAATTGAGCGGGCTGTAAAACTGCATACCTAAGCATTCAGAATAAAAAAGTTTGAAATTTTAATGAAACTTTCTTGATTTATTTTTAGTTTTAGTACAAAGTTTGAATCTTGGATTTATATAGTTTTCTTATATGAAGTATCAAATGTATTTTTATAAAAAACTAATTCAAATTTATTTGAGGAGAAAGAGTCAAAACTTATTAATATATCGCACACCGCCTTCAAAAGAGTCACAACTCAAAATTTGGCATTTTTTTAATTATGCTCTAAAAATGTAAACAGAGCATTTGTTTAGCTTTAAGCAAAAGCTAGAGCAAATTTTTGTTATAAGTTGTTAAATAACCTAAGGTAAAGGCGCCCTTCCCCATATGATTAGCATGTTCTTCGAAATAGTTTTTCCGCATTTACTGATGAATGTATTATTTTGAGTTGTGACTCTTTTGAAGACGATGTGCGATATGTACGTGACCTCGATTTTCATTCGTCTCAAGGTTAGCGGTATATCGCAAAAACTTATATATGAGCAATCAGTTGAATTGGAAATATAGATTATAGCGATCCGGTTTTTGGAACTTGCGCTGTAAACTCCCTTTTAATAATAAGTGAAAATAGAGCCGAAATGTCGATTTTAGCTGCCTCATTAAGGGAGTTTAAAACTAAAATTTCATATCTGAAAAATCAATTGTATAACCGCGATATATTGTGGTGATCCGATTTGACGGTTCCGATAAATGATTGGTATATTGTAGAAATTCACCCGCTTACCAAATTTCAGTCGGATGTCTGGAAAGCTGAGGGATCCCGAACAGACACTCTCTTGCCGCATAGTCCTCGGCTAGGCACGTCAGAAGGCATTTATACGAATAAACGGATGAAGTGCGGAGGTTCATAAAACAACCTATAAACCCGGCAACGCACCGACAGGTTATAAACGGAATTCGCAGAGGATCGGTCTCGACTTACACCAGCTTCCAACCTGTGAATGCCGTTTTGGGAATACAGCCACCAGACGTGGATGAGATAGAGCTTCATCTCCTTTGGGAAACTCGCACCATCATAGCCTAACTTCGCTCTGGCTACTGCGGTAGGATAATCTCCTACCTGAAATGGATAGATGCAGTTGGAGTGGAGACTTGGGTCTCCTGTTAGTTGAGCCTGATGACAACGATTGCAAAGGGACAAGCCGATCTAGGCAGGGGTAAGTATTATTGAGGAACACCAAAAGGCCCCACGAACTAAGGATTTATATGAATTTACTAACCGACTTCACAAAAAGGAGAAGGTTATCAGATCGCAGGAATATATTTTTTTATGCATGTTACCGCATAACTTTGGAACATGTTAACCGATTTCTATAATTCTTTAATTCTTTTTTTAAAGGAAATGTGTTACCTCACAGGTCGTCCCATACTAATTTGGTTTAAATCCGAGCATTGGATCATGAAGAACTTAACGATAATCTTAAATTTTAAAAATTACTTGTTATATTTAATAAACACTGTAACATTTTGATGTATCCAATGACTTTGTTTGGGTTGTCCCACCTATAAAATATTCGAATCTCTCTCTAATCCATGTCTAACCCCTACTAAGTAAGTTTTAAGGATAGCATAAGTAAATACTAAGATTAGACATGGGTTCGACAAGCACATGAGTGTCTAAACTGTAGTAAGAGTTTTTATTTTTTGAGTCTTGAGTTGTGTCGTTATTGCAGAGAACCATCGACATATGCAGTATTATATTGCAAAAAATATAGATACGAGCGTTGGAGATGATACATGCTGCAAACTATTGATAGGATTAAAGTTAAATAATGAAAAAATCTTTCTCCCAGCGAACTGTAAAAATTAAAAATTTTATTTAATCCTTTGATTCGCTATGGCTGCGCCTTTCCATGAATGCTGCACAGGAAAGTTGTCAAAAATTGCATTGAAATTAAAATTTTTTAAACAATAAATTGCTATTTTTTAACATTGACTTTTTTCAAATTTGTGCGTAAATTTCTTATGGTTCATTCCTTTAAAAAAATTTTTTAGCTCAGATTTTTTTTTTTTACAACCAAACCACCTTTGAGAGACTTTTAAACGCAGACCAACCAAGTGAAAGCATAATATATATTTCATCGAAAAAGTGTTTGCGAATTTTTAGAGCAAATTCAATTAATTTTTCATACATTCCAAATAAATTCAACTAACCCTATACATATCGCTTATTTATTAGGCCAAACAATGGAAGTTAATTATGCATAAATTACCACTACCTCTTCTTCTTTGTTTGGTAAAAATTTCATAGCTGTATCGATTACCAGTATCCCATTAGAAAGAAATATTTATGCATTCATTTTTATTATGGGAGTATGTATATGTAGATTCAAAACTTATAACCCAGCTAGCACATTTGCCAGACAATTTCTGATATCAGACAAGTCGGAATAAAAAGTTGACTATTTAGACAAGTCTTACAGGTTTCTGGGCGAAGTGTCCGGAGATTTTTATTTATTTCCTTATCCGATATGTCTGATCGAATTATGTCCGATTTCGGGCATGCACGTCTGATAATTCTTATTTTCCATGATTATTTGGTCAGACATCTGTTAGATATCCGTCAGAATCGTCGGTAATTAAGTCAGAATTTCCCACGTCGTGTCGGCTAGACTTCCTGTCAACCTCTCCATACGCTTCTCTGACCTATATCGGCCAAATCATACAGATTTTTGAATTTTTTCCGACGAGTCTGACGGATACCTAAGAGATTTATGGCAATTTTGCTACCTGGGAAGCCATTTATATTGAGTTTTTCTTTTAGAATTATGACACTATTGAAGTAAATGAGCGATATTATCGAACTTAGAACTGCTGTACAAAAGACTCAATCCATTGATTTTTGCTGGCTTCTGTTGAAGTCTATCTAGTACCATAAAGCGGATGTTTTCAGAAGCCGGAATATATGATAATTTGATCGTCGAAAAAAAAGATATATCTTACATTTCTCTTTAAACAACTTCTGCGGACGCCTTCATCTCATTCTCTTACGAAAATTTTCGTCGAAGAATTCTTTTTTTTAATTTAGAAAAAGGGAAATACTGGTGGCAACCAGGTTCCAACTATTCGATGAGTATTACATTTTTGTGAATACTGTTAATGTCGAACCGTATTAGTTAGTCGCCATCTATCCTGAAATAATTCAGTGTGTACCAGTTTACTCAAAGGATGTCGTCATCTATATATTAATACGCTAACATAAATTTTGTCTCCGTTCGTTTGGCAATTCTACCGAACCGATTTCAAAACCAAGAATACCGTTGGGAAGGCATTTTTCCGTAGATGATGGTTTCACAATTGGTTGAAAATTACGGCCAAAACCGTTGTTTAAACATTTTCGAAATGTGTATAGATGTTGCTGCAACATGTTCAATTTGACATGTTTCGCCTGTTGTTTCACTACACATTTGAAATTAAGCTTTGAAATAAAGATAAATATGAAGATGAAGAAATAAATGAGAACGATGAAGTAAAAAAAGGGCAAAAGTGAAGATAAAGACGGAAATGGAGACAATGACAGATACGTAAGAATTAGGGTAACTAAAAGGGTAACAACATTTGTTGAATTTATGAAGTAAACTTCTTTAGCGGCAGTTGGTTGATTGGGAGTAAATTGTAAAATTCAAGGGGAATAATGCACATGGAAGTGGTTCTCAGCGGTTTAGCGGTTTGAAAATAAAAACAAAAACAAAGATGCCCAAAGGTACAGGCAAAAACGAAGATCAAAGAAAATTTAAACACTTTATGGTAAGAGTGAAGAGGAATATGCAAAAATAAAGATAAATATGAAGAAAAGGATGAGGATGAAGATCGATATTGTTATCGATATAAAACCCGATATTTTTATCGATATAATAATCGACATTGCTACCGATAAAATAATCGATGTTGTTATCGATACTGTTATTGATTAAATAACAGCTATTGTAATCGATATAATAATCAATATAATAATCTATATTGGTATCGATACAATAATGGATATTGTTATCGGTATAATGATCGATTAAATAATTGATGTATATTGTTATCGATATGTACAATAATCGATAATGATGTTTGTTATATTTATCGATGAATCAATCGATTTTGCAATTGTATTTTTCTATATGTTTATGGATATTGTTAACACTATTTTTATCGGCACAGTTATCAACAGGGTTATCCATATAATAATCAGAACATGGAATGTGATCACATTAAATGACATCACATCACATTATATCACATGATATGAAGAGACATCACATGACATTACATCACATAATATGATATCACATCATACGATATCACGTGACATGATATCATATGATATGACATTACATTATATGGCATGACATCACATGACTTGACATCACATGATATATCATCGTATGATATGGCATGGCATTACATGACGTGGCATCACATGATATGACATCATATGGTATGACATCATATGACATGACATCAGGGGATATGACAACACATGAAATACATCCTATCACATCACATAAAATCACGTCACATCTTATCACGTCATCGCACCTCATCTCATCTACGTGAATAGTAAAATAAAAGGATATAAGCAAAGATGTGAAAGATAAAAACAAAGATGAAGACCAAGGTAAAGTTACCGATTTCAAAACCAAAAACACCGTTGGAAAGGTAATTTTCTGTAGAGGAGAGTTTTTATAGTTTCGAAATTTGTTGAAAATCGTCGTTTAAAAATTTCCATATTTGTGTATGGTTGTTTTTGCAACCTGTTCAATTTAAGCTGTTTCGCATTTTGTTTTACTTCGTATTTGAAATTCAACTTTGAAATAAAGATAAATATGAAGATGAAGAAACAAGTGATAACGATGAAGACAAAAAAAGGCAAAAGTGAAGATAAAGTCGAAAATTGAGATAAAGGCGAAAATGGAGACAATGAGAAATACATAAGAATTAGGTTAAAAGATAGGAATCGAAATAAAATCAGCCATAAAGGTTACTGAATTTATCGAATCATCGAAGTTTATAATTATCGAAATTTATCCATGCTTATTGAGTTATCGCAACGTATCGAATTATTCAAACTGATCAATGTTTATTGAGTTGTTGAAATTTATAGACACAGAAACTTATTTGTCCAAATTTACGGATAGTTATCGAGCTATAAAAACGTGTGGGATTAACGAAATTTGTCAAGTTAAAGAAATGTATCAAGTTATCGATACTTATTGAATTATCATTATTTATAGACAACGAAATTTATCGAGGTGTCGTAATGCATGGAGTTCTTTCAACTTACATGGTTATCGATAATTATTGATCTACTGAAATTGGTTGGTTCAACGAAGCGAAGTTTATGGAATTTTCAAAATATATCGATTTATCGAAATTTCAAGGTTATATAAGCTTATCGATTTATCACTGCTTATCGAGTTTTATCGTGTTAACAGAGTGTAACAAGTTACCAAAATGTTTAGATAGTTTTCGAAAAATGTAGAGCTGCCAAAAGTAAAAATTTATAAAGGTATCCAAAGAATTTACATTTTTGAGTTATCGAAATTTATCGAGCCCTCAAATTTCACAGTTATCGAAATTGGTCGAGTTAACGAATTTTGTTGAATTATCGGATTGTAGTGTTCTTGAAATTCATCGAACTATCAATATGTATCAAATCATTGAAATTTATCGGCGGCATTGAATGTATCGGGTCAATTCCAAGTCCTGCCGGAGTCCTCCAAACACCTTCTCAGATAAAAAATTTTATTTACTTTTTAGTTCCAAAGAAGAAGATTGTCCGGTTAGTTAATTTGTACCGTATAAGTTTTGCTACGTGTTAAGTTAGAAAGCCTCTCCAAGGCTTCTAAAACTATAAAAATCGAATTTCGACAGTAACTGGCAATCTAGTTTGTATTAAATTCACCAGTTACTTGCGTTAAAAAGAGAATTATTCCGGACAATTCACCGTTCCTAAATTATCGCATTTTCAAACATTTACTGTAAATCTTTGTAAGGCATAACTTTAAAGCGAAGCGCACATTGGCGCGATTCTGTCGTTGCGAATCCGCAAGCCCAAAAATTACAACAATGCTACCCATACATTTTAATGCGCTAGCGCACACTTGCACGATTCCGTCGCTGCGAATTTTTCGAACATTCAATGTTCTTCTCTATTGACGCGTTCGAAACGCGGCTTGCAGCGTTTTGAAGGCGTCAAAGAAGAAGAACAAAGGTGTCACAGCAATAAAGGCAAAGAAAAAAAACGTGTAATGTACAAAAACTAATAAAAACGTTCGTAATAATAGTATTTTGTACGATTTGGGCACGCCGAGTGCGAAAATACACGAAATAAAGGGAAAATTGAGTGAATTGTACATCGGAAATCGAAAAAATCGCTCAAGTGTGCGCACGTTTGCGGATTCGAAGTTAACAGCCGAATTCGCAACGTATTCGCAACGATGGAATCGCGCTAATATGCGCTTCGCTTTAGAGACACGCGAGTACATACATATGTACCAATGTAAAGGTGTTTTTTATGTGAACATAACATAATATGTACACGCATACTATATACTTACATATATTTACATATGCATGCATTTATCAGTATATGTTTGTTAATGGAAAGAGCGGAGTGCAAAATAAAGTGATGCCATATATTCTTACACAGCTCTATAGACTTAAATTGAAAGCTGGTTTTGGTTGCTGACCGTCTGAAAAGTACCCCGCCGACATAAAATATGACATTGGAAAAAAATTCAGAAAAATGCATACAAATGAACACAAATTCAAAGAGAATGTCCTAGGCTAAAGCAGAAAAGCCGAAAAAACAGTTTTTCTTCTATTTTTTACTGTGAATGACCTGACAAATGCTGTATAGATACGCCAAAAGCGCGGGCGCAGTTCGTTACGCGAGGTTGGCTGCATTGCATAGCAACATGAAAATATTTGCACAAATAAATATATATGTAGTTATGTAGTTATAAGTACAGATATGTATGTACGTACATATTTGTGACTTAAAAACTTTTATTTTGCGCTAAACCATGGCCGCGTAGCCACACCACAATGACAAAAAGACCTCTACGTAGCGTTGCATATGGACATGTGAAAATTTTAGATTTTATATATTTTTTTAATTTTTTTATTTAAATAAATATTTTTATTTTACGTACCATAAATATTTAAGCGCGCCGCATGCTGAACCTTTCCCGCACGATTCTCTGCAATGCACGAGTATTCGCCACCATCCTCCACCATGACATGGCTAATGTTGACGTGACTAATTACATCGCCATGGACAGTGATGTATTGCCCAATCATAAATCTGTACAGCAGCATATGAAATGAAACACGCAAAATAAGAAATAAGAGTAAGAGATATGTCGTTAGGGAAAAAGCTGAAATATGATTATGATTATGAAAATTGTTGCACAAGTTGCACGAGCGCCATTTCAATCAAAGCTAAGAAATAGATGTGTTATCCAAATATTATAAAGTAAACATTATAATTACTACATAGTAAATTTGAACAAGAAAGTACGCGTTGCAGTAGTATGTATATCAATAACATGTCTAGAAATAAAATTATAGTTTAAAAAACTAACAACACGCTTTTGTTGCAACAAGAATAAAAAAGTATAAAATAACTTATAGATATAGCGATTAAGAAGAATACGAAGTTCCCTAACTTGATTTAGTTTTACTTTTTATAAACTAGGTTGGAATAGGATTAAAGTGATTGTCCCGTAGTCATAGTCAATATAAAGTCGACTATGACATAAGTTTCAATGGGATATCTGTCAAAAGAACTGCAACTTTATTTTTACTCTGACTACGGGCCAATCACTTTAATCCTATTTCAACCTAGTTTATAAAAAACTTCATCAAGTTAGTGAACTTCCTAGTCTTCTCAATCGCAATATCTATAAATTATTTCATACTTTTTTGTTCTTGTTGCAACAAAAGCGTGTTTTTAGTTTCTTTAAGTTAAAATGTTTTTTATACTTTTTAGTATTTTGGAATCCTGCAATAAATATTATACTGTCCGTATATTTCTCGTTCTACCAAATTCGTTCAATACATTGTTATGGCATGGCTACTTTCCAGTCAGTTACGAGCTAACCAATTCCTCTATCCGAGTCGTTCTAGCATAGTGAACTCAGAGGGCCTTATGCATAAAAAGTGAGCTTAGGCTCAGACTAAATTTTTGCACTGAAAGGGTGAGCTCAAGCTCAAGAATTTGTACTGAAAATCGAGTCGGAGCTTAAGCTCACTTTTTATGCATGAGGCCCAGAATCGGCAGTTAACTACAGATTTTTGTACTGAAAACGCGACATTTGCAAATACCTTTGATTCTAACAGCGTAGTCCCTAGTACTACCTTGCACGTATGCCGTCATTTCCAAATTTTACACGTATTAATGGTATATCTTCTGCATACATTTGATCTCGTCTAAAATTTTGCCAGATAATTTCGGCGTTGAATCCTATTGCGCCATTTATAAGTTCTTTGGATACATCAATATTGGATCGTTGCTGTTAGCTCCTTCAAATAAATATTTCCAATTCTTTAGGTAAGCCTCCTGAGTCTCTAGGCATGATTTGGGGTTTCAATAGATTTTAATTTAAGTAGGTAATTCACATATTTGTATGTATTCTAAATTTGAACCAAATCGGATCATAAATAGGGGTTTTCCAAATATCTTGACTCTTGCACCAGCTTTCGGCAAACTTTTTTGTGGAGTTATTTATTTTTATATAGGTAATATACATTCCAAATATGAACTAAATCAAACCACAAATGCCGGTTTTACAAATATCGCGACCCCTGCGCCACTTAGCGGCAAAATTTTCTGTGGCGTAATTTCTTTTCATGCTAGTAATATACATTCCAAATATGAACGCAATCGAACTGTAAATGACGGTTTTACAAATATTTCGACTCCTACACCACGTAGCGGATTAATTTTTCTTTGATCTTGCATTGTCATCGTGTTCTGAGCTAAATGTGAAGTTTCAAGTCTGTAGGTCATCGCGAAGTTTGTTAAATATTGATTGAAATAAAAGCTTGTAAAGAACAAAAATATAATTTTACATTAGAGGTTTACGTCGATAGTCTTTGCGTCGGCGGCGTGTCTTCCATTCTTATCATGCCATCAGATTATAATTCTAGTTAATTCATTCATTGAATTAGTTTTAAATTTAAACTACGTTACTTCCTACTTGAATTCAAATGTTAAGTGACTGCTGCTGATGGACGGGCGATATACATTAGGTTTCCCATCGAAAATGCTTTTTTTTTGAAAATTTCAAGACCCTACCCCCTAATTTTATTCGTTTTTATGAGAAATATTATTGCCTATTTTTTAGGAATAATAACGTAATTTTCACACAGCCACCTAGTTCTTGTGTATACGTCTGTGGGACCCCAGAATAATGTAAGTTACGAATGCAAAAATTAGCAAAAAAGTGTTTGCTTTTTATTAAAATTCTGTTTAAAATATTTAAAATAACACACAGGAAAATCAACTAGTCTTTGTTTTATCTTCAATAATTGAGGAGTAAGATGCAATAAGGGCGCTTCTGTTAAAACTGCTTTCTGAGATATTGGCGTTAAAGTTTTTGATGTGTTATAACTTTCTTGTTGTTGTAGTATATAAAAAAGTAGTATTGTTGTAGTATTGAAAAAAAATTGTCTACTGCGGAGCAAATGGTCAGATTACCAGTATTCGACCCTAATTTAACTGTAATAAAAACTTTCGATCGAAAAACCTATATATGTTTTTTCTGAGTTACGCTTTTTTTGGAAATGTTCAGTGGCCCAAATTATGCAAAAAAAATCCTTTTAAAAATATTATTTTCATTTCGTAAAATAGTGTTTGTAAACGAGTAGTATTTAGTTCCTTCAAACAATGTGCATACAACAAGAAACCTTTTTACAAAATTCCTTAGGCGCCGAACGCCGCCGCCGCCGCCGCCGCGCCGATATTTTCGTAACTCGGCGGCGGCGCGTGAGAAACGACAAAAAACGGCGGCGTGGCTCGGCGGCGTATACCTCTAATGTACATAGAAAACAATTTTTTTCAACTTTGGAATTTGTTTTCTAGGCTATGAGTTATCGAACGAAAGAAATCGATACATATTTTAGTTGGAAATTAGACACTCTACAAAAAATATCTCACATAATTTTTTGAACAACCAACTGGTTTAACGGTTATTCAAACTTAAAATCAAATTTATGCCATTATTACAGTTTTTCTGCTATTTTAGGTAAAATAATTAAAATTATCATTAAATAATGCAACATTTTTTACAAAAATCTTGAAAAACGTAATTCCCTGTTAGAAAAAGTCACTAAAATTATTTTTCAACTGTTGAGCTTAACAGTTGTAAGTTCTAAATGCTTATTTTTTCAATATCACCTTTTTTGTTACTAACTATTGAAAATCTGAATAAACTAGTAAAAAACTCGATTCAAAACTATTTATTGTTGAATATTTGTTAAGTTAGAATCTTTAGGTTATACACAAATAATCTTCCAAAACAACGCCTATTTTAGAGTTTCTTTATTGCTGTTTTAGAGGATTATTTACGTAGCCAAGGTTAGGTGGAAATGGCTCAAAAGTAAATTTTTTCTCAACATATTAGCCAATATATGACAATTTTGGTATCGGAAATTTAGCGTATTGTCAGAATTGCACAAAAGAATGGTATGAGAATACTACTGGCAAGGTTTTTTAATAAGCAAAAGTCTCCTAGATATTGAAAACATTATTAGGGAACTCGCTCAGGTCAAGTTCTTTGTAAGTCAGTAATCATAAAATAGTTATGTAGACGTGACATTGAGCTGCACATACATATGTACTTAGATATGTGTAAGTATATTTCACATTCGACTACAGGACAAACAACGCTTGTGGTATTTTTAAGACAACATCATGATGCCTCCTTCAAAAAAACTTGGCTGACTTCTGGAATGACATCTGATTCTAATGATTTCATTTGGCTCTTACTGAAGTCAACTCAGCACTATTAAGGGAGCTCCACAGATATCGGAATGGATATGAAACAAATTGAACAAGATTTGTGCTATATTGTAGTCGCATTAAAACTTTCCAACCAATCGCTTTTAATATTTATGTACGTCTGGTTGGGCGTTTTAATAATGGAGCACAACAAATTTCTATTAATCAATCCTAATCGTTTAATTGGTGTTATTAACATTTCACAGTAGAGGGTGGAATTAATGTTGGCCAGGGTTTAGGGCTTCATCAAAACAGGTGCTCTGCTGGTCACAACAGGCACACTATTGCTCATTGCCTGGATTTTCTAAGCTCAAAAAATCATTTCTCATTAGAGTTTAAATTTAAACGATTTATTCGAGGAACTCCGACATAATTTGGAGTTGGGCTTATAGTCAATCTTGGTTTTCCACCGTTTATAAAGCTTCCTCTTTCTTGGACCAGAATTTTTCGAGTGAATGTGACAAAATTTTCATTGTGATTGATCGAACCCTTCGTGAAGGGCTCTTTCTGACACATGAAAAACAGAGAATTTTTATACCCGAGCTCACTTGTTCGCATAACGGCCAAAACTAATCGAGATAGATATAGACAAATGTATATATAAATGCTCAGAATGAATAGAGTAGTCAATTAAGCCATGTCCGTCTGTCCTCCCGTCTGTCCGTGTACATGATAGCTCGAGCAAAAATTGAGTACTAGGGCTAGGGTCTAGCTGAGAAATCTGAAGGAACATTTTTGAAATCGGGCAATAACTTGCCATATAACGGTAATTTAGAGAAACACGAAAACTGCCATAAATTAGCAACTACTGAGGCAAATTCACTCAAAATCGATTATTGCAATCACCACTTACTTAGGAGAAAATTAGGTTGTTGTACATTTTTGGGATAATGGGCGTGGCGCCGCCCACTTATGACCACAAATGTGTATCTCAGTAACTGATTTATCATTATCTACCAAACAGGGTGTATTTAATAACCTTGGTACGAAAAAGCTATTCATTAAAAATTATTCAAATCAAACTAAAATTAAACACACATCCCGTATAACGGTAAGTTTCAGAAATACGAAAACTCCGCTATTTCAATAACTGATGGGACTAATTTACTCCAATTTAATAGTAACAACAATCTCTTAACATTAAATAAGACTGCTATAGACTTTTAGGAATTGGGCATGGCACCGCCCACTTTATGACTATAAAGTTGTATCTCGGTAACCAGTTTATCGATTTCAGTCCTGATTATCATGCAAAGGTAGTTTAGAGAAAATTGAAACGACGATATATGATACCTGCGCCGGGTATATAAAGTTCTTTACTTGTTTGTTTATTTGTGTTTAACCTTGCTTTTCTTGAAGTAGATTTTCAAAATGTGCTGGTGAGTTTTCTTAGAAAATCTTCCTTGTTCCTTAGATTTAGATTTATACGGCAGCACTGTTCCAAGCACACACATATACATATTTTGTGAAAGTGTCTAAAACTATGTTCACATATCAATATTATCTCAATCAAAGCTCGTTTTTTAATCACCCCGTTTACACAGGCAAATCTCAGATTATTAGCCGTCAAATTTGTTGTGCTTGTTATTCTCACATCTCAAGGAAAAGTTATGTTGCTTCTCTGTGCCACCGTGATCACGTTTTTCTGCTATAATAAGCAATATAAATATATTTTAACTTAAAATTTTATTAAAAATACCTTTGCAAACCTATTTTACTTGCTAGCGTACATTTTTGTTTACTTTTACATTTGGTATTTCTCCTCTTTTTCGCAAAAACAATCGATAAAACTAGGATGGGCACCGAAAAGTTATCGGTTAAATCTGAGATTATTTTATAATTACAGATTAACAAGGGACGAATTTTATATGGCTAATCTCTTGTTATAATTACAGATTAGGATGTTAAGCTCGAAAATGAGGATAATCTACTTATATGTGAACCTAGTATAAGACCATTCGAGGCGAACCGGCTCTCAGTAACGAAAAGCTAAATAGTTATTTTCATAAAAGCAGCGTTTGTAATAGAAAACGAGATTCAAATATGAAATTAGGTGTCATTCATAAGAGTCAATAACACACTAGTTCCCAGTTGAACTCATCATTCTTCTCTTATCCAACGTCTGATACTTAGAAGCACAGTTCGATGTTCACGTATTATTATTCCCCTTAGTTGTAAATATTTTTGCTTGATGTAATCGACAAGTCAACTTATTGATGCCGTCAAGTTTTTTTTTATTTCTTCGCAATTTTCCTTTGGTTTTTCTGTAATTACTCTTCATCATTTGTATTTATTACCATATTTGCTTTTGGTGTTATTTGTGTTGGTTTTTAATTCAAGTTGTGCCAAATGTCCTCATGTATTCGCATTTGTTTGTGAGCATGTACAACGCATACTTTCGATATGCTTTCCTAATTGGCAATTAATTATGTTGGCAAAGGAACGATGAAAATTTTGCTAACAACTCTCTGCTGTGCCGAGCAGTGTGGGCGTATTTGATGGGGAATGTATGCATGTATGTATTGTATATTTGTTTGTTTGCCGATTTCGTGCAGAAATTTGCATTGATTTTGACTTACATGAAGATTGCCATAGAAAAATCATTCAGGGGATTTGAAAATAACATTCAATTTAAAAAAAATTGGTTCTTCCTCTTCACTCAATAATTTCATTAAGATATTAATTAGGAATTTTATAATCGGCATTGCTGTTGTATAAAAAATTTGTTTAATGAATTGTCGCTTATGCAAAGGTTTTCCTACTGGGTATTACATAAAAAGAAAAAAGTTTGAACGATTGCAAAGAATGTTATGTATTTGTGATTTAATTAGCGGAAATTTCATTGCAACAAGTTGTTCAGCAAATTGCGCAGTTGTTTGCATATTCGCCTGATTGGATGGGAAAAATGAAGGCCGATAGCGAAGGGTTTTTTTTGATGTAGTATTTGTGGAAGTAGAGTTGTGTTTAAGTTATGTTGCTAATTGCAAAAAAGTGTAAATACAAATCAAGCTTATAGCTTTTTAATTATGAAAACTTTGCTTTCTACCCAATTCCTGATTCACCGCGAACACCATATCTAATTTAAAAAAGTGGGTTTCGTTATTTTCTTTAATGTATGTACATATACACGTATATACATATGCATATACATTTCAACTTAAATTCAAATGAATAAAGTCAGCAGCTTTTTTATTTAGTTTTTAGCTTTACTACTAGAGGAAATTGGTGTTAGTATTTATTCTAAAGCCAAACAATTTTGTGCTGTATGCCGAAAAATAAACTTTCTGTAAAGCTACTTTGGTTCGAGTAATGCCCAGTAAGGGTAACTTTCAAATTGGTCTTAGGATATTTATCATCTCATTTTTTTTAAGCTTCTTTCACTATCAATACCCACTCCATAACTCTAATTTTACCAATATCATTCTTGTTATTACTATGAATAGAAATTATATATGTTCATACACGTCATACTAATAAAAGCTGGGGACAAAGTCATACAAATTTTCCCAATGAAAAGTAAAGCAAAAAATTGAATAAAAGTCCCATCTCCTAGGAAATATTGAAATCTCTTAATGGTCTAAGGTTACTCTGTCCAGCCGGGGAAGGAGACTAACGTCATGCACATCAAAAGTTGTGAAAATCACAAAGTATGTCATATTTGGACAACAAATTTTGACACAACTCTATCTCCTTCTCCCAACCCTTTATCGATTACATCATAAGCCAAAACTGGATAGATAGCCAATTAAGCAACACATGTAAACGACTGATGACCTATTCTAATCTAAATCAATCGATGAACCGTCTTTTAGTTCCATTTGACAATGTGTATTCACTCATTTGACGACATAATGCCATTGAATTTGACATAGTGACAACCAGCCTTAAGACTTTGTGACTTGTGTGTCAGATTTCTCACTAAAAGAGAAGATTCGTTTGCACGTGTAGAGCAAGCCGGTGAATGAGTATTTACGAAAGCGAGATTTTACAACATCATGCATTAATGCCTACAATCCCCGAGAAGGGCAAAATGAAGCTATCTTTTGCCACTACAAGGACAACATGAGCAAAGAAGCAGTCTTCTTTTGCATAAAGCTCCAGCCTCTACGTTTCCAACTTTCCTAATAGACTGAGTGTTATGAACTCCTCTAAAGCAGCGTCAGGCAGGTAGTACTGCGAGGCTATGTGCGCATATCCCATGTATGCGAGAGAAAAGAAGTTACAATTATGTTTAATAAACAAATGTGTGTTTATTTAATATCACAAAATGGGTAACAAACGGAAGGTGTTTGAACAAGCTTTAACACTTACATGTCTTTGAGTAGGGTTGGTAGCTATTCGCTAAGGTTGTCATTTTTATAATTTATAGTATTTAAAGAAATAAAAATACGAATTTAACTGAAAAATTTTAGGTGGTGGCTTTTATGTCAAAGTGTTTTAAAGAAATTAATTTATCTTTGTTAAAATAGATAAATGGATTTTAAGAATACTTTTGAAATGTAACCTATTATTAGCCTGCAAATTGCCACACTTGGAATAGTACACACCAGTTTTTATCTTTTTTTTTAATTTAATTCCAGATAGATTATTTTTACTTTTTTAATTATATTTCTTTTATAATTTAATTAACGTAAGAAAAAACTTAACAACTTAAAAAAAGCTTTCTTTAATTCCAGAGCAGTTCTGGTCATCGGCAATTAGATTATTTTTGTCAAAAGAGACAAAAATAATTAACAACTTAATTTTCAAGCTCCAGGCAGTCTAGTAATTGAAAAGTTTTATTAATTCTTACGCAATCTTCATCATCGTTATAACCTTGTGTAAATAGAAATATTGACAATTTAATACAGCGGTTCAGATCAATTTTTGAAAAAAAATATATGTAATTTTTTGTTTTAGTGCGACATCTAAATATAGATGGCTGTGAATCAAACAAAGCAAAACCAGCGACCGTAACAGTTACATCTTTTATTAAAAAAGCCGCTCTTTAACAATTATTTTTTGACTTTTATTTAACTGCTCCTTAAATAACAGTTATCTCTAATTTTTATTTTATAAATCCAAAATAACACTCATTTCTAGTTTTCATCTAAATAATCTGATTTTTAAATTATGTGTCTTAGATAACAATTATTGGAGACTTTTATTTACAAACGTCGTAAAAAAACAGTTTACTTTTACTTTTAAAAGTCATCAATATAAATCAGTATCTTAATTTTATTTTATCGTAGTAAACTTTTGTTCTTCAACACCTTTTCAACTACGAAAAATTATAATGAATTTTACACGTATGGCTTAAAAAATAAAAGTCGGTGACTGATTTATATTGATGACTTTTAAAAGTAAAAGTCACTGACTGATTTTTATTAATGACTTTTAAAAATGAAAGTATTCAAAGATAATAATTATTTTGGATCTATAAAAACAAAATACAAAAATAATTGTTATTATTTTTTTAATTTTGCATAAAAATTGCAAATAAAAATAGAGTTTAAAATTTGATTCCCGGTGAAAAAAGAAATTGATTGGTGTGTATCACTTAGTTGTAGAAAATTTCCTTCACAGCGAATTTTACAATGACAGTTTTCATCAATAACTTTTATGTTCGGTCCCATGCATTTATTGTAAAACATACATATGCGCAAAAACCATGTATTTTCTGCAAAAATATGCACTTACGATTGAATGAAATTTTCCATTTCCGAAGATGGCCAACATGCATTTGCATGAGATCCTATCCCTATTTGTTTGTAAGAAATATGACCAGAAAGGAAGATTACTCATACGCCGTGTATCGCCCAAGTCGATAGGCACACGCTCTTTTTCTTTAAAATTTAACAATTAATTACAAAACTCGCAAAATGTCCGTCGATTTTTTTTAAGCTACATATTTATCGCTAAAGAATAGTTCGTTATATTTTTTTTTAGACAGCGTGGCTAACAGTGGCGGTAATCGGCATAGGTACTTTGCGTAAATATGTAATTTTTTTACATCAAACGAGTTTTAAAACAAATAATAATTGTCAACATATTTTGTTACAGTACTTTTTCTAAGGCTTATTGATAACAGAGGGTAACAAAAAAGAAAAGTGTATGCATATGGGTGTTTCCATCGGAAGGTCCACCACGACAAAAAAAAATAAAAGTCTTATATCTAACGTATTTACGGGCCGATTTGTCTGCTTTTTAAAATATAATAATATTGGTCATGTACGTAGAATCCTGTTTGCGTAAAATGGTCTTCCTAGGTGCCGCCAAGGTCGAGATATTTCGAAAAACCGTATTGTCCGTTTCGGTTCGAATTTGGCGTATGTAGTTGAAACATAATAAATCATAAATTTCCAACAAATTGACCCTGAATTGGCACTGAAGTCAAAATATAAAGTATATTCGACATAAAATACATGTTTTATTTGCGTTAAAAATTCATTTAAAAGCAATGTTAACAAAAATATAACGATGGAAATTTATGTGGACGTGGCGTCACGTGACGTTTCACACTTGGGGTTGTAAAAGAAAATTGAGGAAAGTTGCATTACTTCAAAAAACTCTAAAAACAACTAGAATTTCTCCAAATCATACTAAAATAAGTTTCATGAAAATAGCCATCCATAATTCACAGAATTTTGCGGTTTTTGTAAGAAAAGAAAAAATCAACTTCTATTTTTTGTCACGTAACGATACTCTCTTTAAATGCTTATATTTCAGGACCAAGCAGTTCGATTGTTTTCATTTTTCGGTTATATATAGAGCTAATTATGTGCTATACAATGGCCCAAAAAATTTAAAGCAAAGAGATGGTATTCCTTTCTTGTATCACATTGAAACGTACGACTGTCACTTATGCGACGTATGGAAATACCCATATTAAACCAAACCTATATATCCCTATGTTATTCGAAACGCTGATTGCGAATTCGAAGTTAGTCTCCATCACGTCAGGTTCGTGGTCAGTTGAAGGTCAAGTAGGGAAAAATTCATTGAATTAACCTGAAAATTCATATATATATAAGGTTTTAGATTCGCTGAACCCGAAACCTCCATAATGTCAGCTTCGAGGTCATATGAAGGTCAAATAGGATAAAAAGTTTATTCAATAAAAATCAAAATAAAAATTTTTGTTTTTGTTGGCGCTGAAACCGAGTATGGGTAATGGTATGATTCCTCAAGGTCATCTAAAAGTCATGCCAATGTCATCCCAAGGTAAAATTCCATGAATTTTATTGAATTTTTAGGTTTATTCAATGAATTTTTCCCTACTTGACCTTCAAATGACCACGAACCTGACGTGATGGAGGCTAACGGACATCGGATTTGCATTCAGCATGTCGAATAACATAGGGATATATAGGTTCGGTTTAATATGCATACACTTTTTTTTTTAAACCTGTGTAATTTAAACAAATTCAAAGGCTAGATCTGTAGTTTTAGAATTTTTCAATAAATTGATATTTTTTCATAATTAAGGCTTAAAAAAACCCTTTTCAGATTTTATGGATTCTGAATTTAGTATGAACATAACCAAATGCTTCAAATGGCATAACGTTTTGTTTTTGCATACTTCTAGATTAAATAAGTTTATGATTTTAAACTTTTTAATAACATTGGTTTTTGATCACTTTTTCAGTCGCCTGGCGCGCCAGTAACTTTGCAAAGCTGTGCACCAGAAGCCAGTGCATTACTCTTCAATATGCTATATTATGGACCCGCCTGACCACACAGATAATAGCTCTGAAACCAGGCAATGTTCGAACGTATTACTACGAAAAAGAAGGCAAATGAATAGCGGAAAACAATGCATTGAATGGTGGCAAGAGAAAAGTTGCGGAACAACTTTTAAAATGCAATCACGAAAAAAAGTTGCCACTACATTGGTTGGCAGTTGGCAAATTCAATTGGCATGCAATCGCAGCAGTGCAACTGCAACCAAGACGAAAGTCAGAAGAAATAGATAAAAAACATACATATAAACATGGTACTAGGAATATTAAAAAAAAAATTTACATACATACTTCCACAAGCACGATTACAACTAAAATGCTTAAATGGTTAAGTGTGGTTGGTGGCGTGTCAGCCTTCCATCAGAAAAATTTCTTTTTACTACGAAGTGTAGTATGTTTGTTTGTGTAAAGGCATGTTGCTGTTTGCCACTGTGAATTGTAAAGTTAGCTATCGGCAGTCAGTTCAGAACTGGCTTCAGCTTTGGCTGTTTTCGTGCGTGATGCCTCCCAGCTGGTTAGTTGATTGTTTGCTTTTGGTATAGTGTTGGCGTTAAAGCGGAAACGGAAGTTAAAACTTCAATATGCTCACACACACGCACAAGTAAACATGAGATCAGAGATGTTTTTTTTTTTTTTTTTTTTTTTTTTTGTATAGAAGGAAACACAGCAGTGTCAGCAAAACAAACGACCAAAGAAGCGGCTGAACACGCAAGTTAGAGGATGCATAAGTACATATACCCGGCTAAGTCCATAATTATGCATGTACATACAAACATACGTGCGAAAGTAGGTATGTTGAACTCTAGGAGTATGAGACAATTGCTGCTTGTTGAAGCCGCATTTTATGTGTATTTCAGAAAAGAAAACTTTTCTACTAGATGCAGCGCTTACGACTGGAGTTTCTCGATACGTACGTACATACAATACTTGCATATACACTTTTCCCTCAAGACAATTTGAGCCCATTTAAACGTCGCACAGTAGTACAATTCCTTAAATTTGTCGCGAAAAATTAGAAGGAAGCGACGTAGAACCTCAATTTTCCTTATGCAACATTTATGGACATATATACAAAAAATAAAAAAAATTGGCGAGATCGATTTATTTTAAAGCATACCCCATGTACTTTAACTGTACCCAGTTTTAATTATGTAACTTCTGTTTTCTGTCAACACCATACGCCTCTGGAGTTCTATTCGGGCTACTAAGAGAAACACTCTAAACAAAAAAAAACTTTAGGTGAAATCTCTAATATTATTTCTCTAATAATTAAACTTAAATTGGGCATTTATTTATTTATTTAATTTTTTATCCATTATTATTGTAAGCTGCCCGCTTAGCTTTGTAATTATACTATTTATTTATATTTCCCTCTATATTTTTTAATTTATATATGCATACATGTAATTAGGAAATCAAGTACACGTCATAATACTCGTATGTTTTTTTATTTGTAATAATTATTGTTTGCTGGACTATGAAAGCTGAAACATCCTATTGTACTAATTGTAAAATCTTTGAAATAAATAAAATGAAATATAAATCTAACCTCAAAAACGTTTTAGAAATGACATACAAGTTCACCGATGTTTATATGTATGAATTCCAAATTTTGCCCATATATTAGTAATGATATTATAACAAAACATCAAAAAAATGGGAGTAATCGGTTTATTTTAACACAAGCTTAACCTCAAAAACGACTTAAAAATACCATAAATGTCGCAATTAACACAATAATTTTTTGTTTTTGGAAATGGTTTTGAAAGGGCTTCATTTCTAAACTACATGTGAGGGGGTTGTCCCCTTTTAATCTCTATATATTTGAGTACGGGGTATAAGTTAATTGAAAAAGTATCACAAGAGAGAAGTTTGGTTTGAAAATATTTTGAATATGGGTAAAAATAATTTAAATCTCCTGTTTTTGGCATGGGTTAAGTATGTTTATTGAAATTATTAATACCTAATGTAGCACTCAGAAATTTCATACACTCATGCGAAGCAGGTGATGGCGATCTAGTTTTGTATAGAACTGCCAATTTCGTACAAAGTTATAATGAATTTTTCTTACTCAAATATCGTTTTGTTAGATAGCTTATTATTTATATATATAAAAATGAAATGTCTTTCGTATGACTGCGATGCCTGGCCAAACGACTGAACCAATTTCAATTATGTAAAAAGGGATTTTTTGGATCTCCGTGTGGAAGGTTTTTCTATTAAATAAAATCAAAAGTTTTAGTTGCTGTTGCGAAAAAATTGAGAAATTGGAACATTTGTTAACCAATTGAAAACGAATATTTGGACTAAAAAATTACACGATAGGGAGCGCTAGGGTAGGAATATTCTTAACGTTCTTACACAGTGGGAGAATGGTGGATATCTACACATATACATACGTCACAATAAAATGTTTAAACCCCTTTTTTGAGGGCACCAATATATCTCTTAAACCAACTACGCTGGGGAACTGAAACTTGCCACGGATGCATAAATTGTAAATACCTTATTTACGGCGAAAGCTGGAAGATATTGGAAAAGGGGCCGTGGCACCTCCCATACATACTGAACATCTCCTAACGCTTTTCTCTGGAACCGCTTACGCCAACGTCCTGATGGGGGCGTGGCACCTCCCATACAAACTGAAATTCTTATATCGCTTATGGCTGGAACCGTTTAAGACAACGTCCTGAAATTTGAAACAGCTATATATGTTATTAATGCCATGCTCACGACGGAGAGTGGCAGGTATTGGAAAAGGGGGCGTGGTACCTTCCATACAAACTGAACTTTTCATAACGCTTATTCCTGGAACTGTTTAAGCCAAACTGAAACTGCCATACAAACTGAACTTTTCATAACGCTTATTCCTGGAACTGTTTAAGCTAACGTCCTGAAATTTGACACAGTTACATATGTTGTCGATAACGCACTTACTTGCTGTCTTCATTAGCGTACAGCCATCGCAGGAGATCTGTCAGTTTTATCGCAAGTGAAATGCTCATCGCAGAGATAATTTGGTACTTCGGCATGTCATCGCACAAGGTTTCATTTTAAAAAGTGCTTACGACACATAACGAAAATTACTGTATTCGCAAAAATAACTTACTCCACGTTGTTTTGAGCATATATATAATAGAAAAACACAACTTTATCAAAATCTAAAGTTAAAAAAAGGGCTCTGAAGCTAACTTTTCAATAGTTCACCCTTGCGATGAGCGGTCTACACAAGGGAATCATCGCCAGAGATCTATCGCAAAACATGAGCAATCGCTATTGGGGACAGCAAGTTTCGTCTAAAAGTGGTAGTTATTGGAATGGCTGCACCTTTATATGTATATGTACATAGATAGGCAAGCATCACTGGGAACCATTTTTTCCTAGATTTCTAAATCGCACTGAGCGATTGTTACTTTCTTTTTAATTTTTGGGAAAGGGTAAAATTTTTTTGTGGAAATTTTTAAGATTTTCTTTTTAATTTTGCACAAAGTATGAAATTTTAATTTTTATGACTTTCGTTATAGACTGTCTAAATACATATGTGTCTATATATAAAAAATGGTAGTTGTTTTGTTCTTCGGCCTGAACTCAAAAAGCACTGGATAGAGTTCAGTCAAATTGCCGGCGGTTATACCTTTCACATATGGTCCTATTTTAGACTAACTACTAGAAAACTCGCTTGGTGGAACTGGAGTTGAGTCATTTATAAGGGTCGTATTTATTGACCGATTTCGTTCAAATTCGCAATGTGAGCCTCCTGTATGAAGACTTCGTTTGCAAGAAATGGGTGGCGAGATATTTAGAAAATCATTATTTTTAATACAACCTGGTTGAAATTTATAATGCGCAATCATTTCATGATAAGCAATGGTTTTGCAGAAAAGAGACCCAAAGATGAAATTTTGTAAACGAACCTTTGTCTGACGCCCTCATACACCCTTAATGCGATCTTGCATTTACCCAGCAAAAAATCGGTAATTGCTTTTAGTGGTAACGTGTTCTAGAAGGCATAGCGTTATAATGCCTTCGAATTTTTTCGCTTCTTTTAGGCATTGTCGGTAATGCAAAGTAGAATGTCCTACAATATTTTATTTATTTCGCTTCATTGTTTCATTTTGGGGAAAGCAAAGTAGAATGTCCTATAATATTTCTTTCTTAATTCGCTTCTTTGCTTCATTTCAGGGAATGCAAAGTAGAATGTCCTACAATATTTTATTTTTTTCACTTCTTTGCTTCATTTCAGGGCATGCAAAGTAGAATGTCCTACAATATTTTTTTTATTTCGCTTCTTTGCTTCATTTCGGGGAATGCAACGTAGAATGCTGCATCGTAGTCAGCTGAAAAATAGAATGAATATCCAAAAAATCTTTTCCTACCGTTAGTTTCTGTGGAAATTTGTCTCGCATAAAAATCATGTTTTGCTTTGTTCAATTTGCAGCGAAGTTGAAGTCAGTCAATGAAGTGAAGTACATGAGTGAGAAAGTAGAATTTTAAGCTTTATTAAATATGCATGTATGTACATACCGATTTTTAAGTAAAATCTAAATACCCAAATACATAAATATGTTTGTATAAAAACTGATTTATAAAAATTTTAATTAAATTTAATCTTTTAAGACATTTTCTGATATAATATAAATAAGTATGTACTCATCTGGGCATTCTACATTAGTTTCTCTGTAAGGCATTCTTTGTTCGCTTCTCTGGATTCTGTTTATCCATGCGTTCTCGTTTCGTTTGAAGGTAATGCTGCGGGTAAGGGCTTACCGCCAATGACATGCCCATGTTAAAATAAGGCCTTCCTGAAGCGAAAGGGTAAGCGATTCCCATCGCCTAGCTCGTTTCCACATTCGTTTCTATGGTAATCGTGTTTTTTGCTGGGTACCTTCGATTAACGAAATTGTTCGTTGCGGCCGTTATTGCAGCAGTAAGACTCAAAGAAATCAGTTCATAATTATTAAGACGAATTGTAAAAGTGGTGAATCGACAAGGAAAGATTCGACCACAGCCGTCCAAGGAGGAACACAATAGGTATATCAATGGCTTCATTTAAACGATATTTATGATATCGCACGACTCATTTAACCGATGTACGGGAAAACTCTTCATCCTGTTGGGTAGCGAGGATTCTTGGCCCTAGTATAACAGAATACGCTCACCTGTGATCTTAGGTTTCCTTATAAGGACTTTTATTAGCTTACGCATCGTACCTATGTTGTAGTTGCAAGATCAAAGAAGATTATGCACGCTTGGCAGAGATTTCACAAGTGGAAATAAGACCATCGGCAAAGCCTTTGAATGAGTAGGATTCTGCTCTTTAGTCGTCTAATTTATTTTACATTACATAAGGTTTTTTCTTTTAAACGCTGGTTTTGCATTGGCCCACGCAAAAGTTCTTAATAGGCGTCGCGAAGCAATCGGGCATTGGCTAGTTAAAATATATTAATTTAATATTCAAAAAATGTATATTTTTACCGTTGCAATACCACTGTGCGGCGTGTGGGTTGCTGGCGTACCAACAACATTTCTATGAGTGTGCATGGGTGTATGCCTCTTTTTGTTAGCATGTGAGTGGTATGTTTCGTGATTTTGTTGACAATGGTTGGCAAAAATTTCACTCATATCCTACAGCAGGCAAATAACAATGAAACTAAGTTCTTTTATTTTATGACACAACATCTAAAGGGAAACAAATACTGGCTATTTTTGTTATCTTGTATGCTTGTACATATGCGTAGTCTGCTTTCCCTGATTTTTTGTTTGTTTGTTTGTATTCCCTGTTTTTCCGCTTTCATACCCTTGGTATAGGCATTTCGCTTTTCCACATATTTTTACTTATTTGCATTAGTATGTCAACACAATATTGTTAATTGTCATCACATTAACTAAAGTGTTGCTTTGGCCAATACCTGAGAAATGTTTACATTGATATTATTTACTTATGAACTGAGCGTATAAATATGCAATACATCAGCATATGGGTGTCCTAAGGTCAATGCAACCAGTACTGTTAACGAGGAAAAAAGGGTGATCCATATAGGGGATGAAAACCCCCGCACGTGATCGTCGAAAAGCCAAGGCATCTTCTGAGAGTGACAGTTTGGTGCTAATTTTCCAGCGGTGGCATCACTGCCCCGATTTTCTTTGAAAATGCAGCTGGAAACTCCATTTCCGTCAGCAGTGAGCGCTACAGAGCCGTGCTAAATGATTTTTTTTTGTGGCCGGAAACTGAAGACATGGTCTTGAATGATCTTTGGTTTCAGCAGGACAGCGCGCCATGCCACACAGCTCATGCCACAATCGATCATTTGCGCGCCAAGTTCGGTAAACGTGTTGTCAGCAGGGACCGATAAATATTTTTTTGGCAAAAATGAAAGGTTTTGCCAAATAACCAGTCAACCATTTGAGTAGAACTCTATGTAAATATCGATGTTCCCGTTCAAAAGCTATATGTGAATCGAAAGCTTTCAGAACTGCTTTCAAGCGTTGAATCTTTGAGATATTTTCGGCCACTTGTAGACATATGTACGTATGTATATAGCTCATAATTGGACAAATATTGATTTTAAAGTTTTCCAAAGTTTTAGGCTTATTCGCATACATAAATGGTGCCAAGTCGGACGATCTCAGGGGCCAAATGACATCCCCTCTACGGGAAATTATGCGCCTGATAATCCTCTGAGCCGCAATGAACTGCATCCATGACACTGTGAATGCTCATATGTTTTGTGACCTCCATTCAAATGAAAAATATACCATTATGAGCCCTAAGATGGTACTACGTTCCTATAATGACGCGCAATGGACACATTTGTTTCTTCGGGCACACTTAGTTTTGAAATCCTCATCAAGCTTTTCTGGTGTTGTGGCTTTCGGCGCTGGTTGCCTGAAAGGCTTGGTGTCTTCGGATATACATATGTACGTACAGTAGGGTTATGACTTTTTTGAATATTCAAAAGCCTGTGGTGTCCCCTGATGCTTCTTCGCATATAACATCGGAAAAGCACCCGCGCATAAGCACATTTAGAAATACATGGGAACCAAAGAAGTAAGAACCGTCCACCTTTTTGCCTATATCTTTGGCAAAGATAACTCGATTTTTTTAATGCATGTCCGATAAAAGGCTAAATTCAGCGCAAATTTTTAAACATATTTCGTGAGAATACCACAAAAATTACAGGTTTAGCGATGAATTAAATTTAATGAAGTTTGACACGGTTTCAGAAAGTCACCCGTTTTTCGAGGGAAATTTTGATTTGCTAAAAAAAGCATTGACCAAAATTCACAATTTTTTTCGGGAATATTTAACCACTTAAAGCATCGAATGCCAATCGGATAATTCATGCCTGCCAACTCCAATGGAAAATAGGATACAGACCAATGAAAGAATATAAGCATATATTCGGAATCAGCGACCCGAAATTATTTTGGAATAAACTATTGGCTATCGTGCCTATATTATGGATTCTGCGACTGAATTGTAATATTATTGTCATATTATGTTTATATTAGCATTGCATTTTCTTAAAAAATTTCTATTATTTACATACATGTGTTCGGACTTAAAATCTTTAAACCTTTATGGAACTTTTTTATATCTGAACAAAGTGGCTGATGGGTCATGCCACCAAAGGCTTCTGAATTAAAAAAAAAAATCATAAGCCTAATGTGCTGGTAATTTTTTGTAGAATTTAGTAACCTTTTCTGGTGAATTTTGTAAAAAATAAAAAAAAAATAAATGTTGTGGCAACACTGATAATGTGGAATAGGTATTGAAAATGTTTTTTTAAATTTTTATCCTTGAATATCCTTTAAAATTTTCTGTACTTATGCTTAAAAATATATACGTTAAGGACCACATCCTCTAATTTCGTCTTTCTATTTTATTAGCTCAAAAAATAAAATTCATTAGAAGGGCATTCTCATTACCTAATCGTACTTATGAACCAAAAACTGAATTCTTAAAATAATTTTTATAATAAATCTTATCTTTTCAAATTCCAAGGTCCTTTAAAAAATGCTGACGTCAGTTTTACTATATTTGGCCCGCAGTTTTGTAAGCAAATTTTTTGTTTTTTATCGCACGGTGTTATCAACTGATTGAAATAATAAAAATCAACATTAAACTGTAATTTTGTAACAAAAAGTATTCCAGTAAAAAAAAATTCTCAAACCTTTTATTAAAAAAGTCTTAACTGTTTCGGTCCCTGGTATTTTAGTTACGTTCTCGCAATGGTGTTGGGCTTACACTCTCTAAAGAAGTTAAATACCTCGGTAGATTTACCAGGGACTGTAAATAACAGTTACTTATTTTCAACAGCTAAGCTTGGCCGGATATTTTTAAAGCGAAAATAAAAGTCTTTTCCTAATAATAAACAAACCGCTTATCCAAATGAAGCAAGTTTGGTATCAAATGCAAGAGGACTAAAATAGCTTCAAAACTGAAATTTTTAAACGAGGAAAAATAAAATATGTAAAAATCGCGTGTCACTGTGTTCATTTACACTATTCTCCGAAACCGCTCAACTGATTTTAACGAAATTTTGTGAATCGTTTTGAACGTGAGTAAAAATATTTTTTTTTTCATCGAAATTTTTTCTATGCTTCTCGCAGCGTGCTTAAAAATCCCGTGTCGCTACGGTCGTACAAAAACAATCGACAACAAAAAGATGCACATACATACATATGAATATGCATCTGCTACATTCCATTAACTCTTTCACAAATTCCACAAAACTTTTACAAATCTCTTATACTTTGCTGCACATCGCAACGACAACATTTCCGTAGACAAGAGGCCTAATCTCATTTTAAATAGCAGACATTTTACAAAACATTTATGCCAACAATGCACAGGTGTACGCACGAGAAAGTCGGAGGGTGGTGCATGCTCGCAACACATGCTGCATATCATAGTTCTTCTGCCACTGTTATGCATATAACTAGTAAGTTAAATACGTGTATGCTTTAGTGTATGTTTCTGTCATACGAATTGTGCCATGCCAGCAGAGCTATGTATGTACTTACGTATTGCTACAGCAAAACCCTACAAGACATTGCTGAGCACTTTAGGCAAAAATTCTCACACATTTACACTTTTGTTTTTGTAGTACGGCATAAATGAGTAGTTTGACTATTAGTACTGATGACTTTCTGATGACAACATTGAGGGGAAAGTACTCAATTTTTTCCCATGGCCTGAACGAAAATGAGGACTTTGATAAGCACTTTTGTGATTAGGGATAATGATAATATGAGTACTCATATGATACTCAGCTGTCTTGTAGGGAAGTTTTGATGTTTTTGCATACTAACTCACTGCAGTTGGCGCTCAAATTGTAGTTGAATGTGAACAATTTGCTATTTCTGATATGTGCATACATACATATGTACATACATACATTAAAGCTCAGTTAGTCAACGACGTAGCGTAAACGTAGGTTGACGTACCTAGCAGCATATAAAATTTACTGTTGATAGAGAGAGAGAGAAACAACGGCAACGTCACCGCCATGCGGTGGTGAGTTTTCTTAACACGCGAATCCCATAAGGTAGATCGTGTTTGCGTCAACCTACGTCTACGTTACGTCGTTGACTGTTTGAGCTTTTAGAGGGGCTATAGCGGTCCGATTTTCGATAATCAAAATCTTTCGAACGGAAAAATTCAAGATTGGGAAAGAAAATAAGCGTGCATGAGATCCTTTGATGACAAACTCGACCAAAGTGTTCTAAATTTTCACATCTTGGGACAATAAAACATAAAATACAAGCTCGTTTCCAATGAACTATATTTCAGTACTAATTTCGAAATTTATTCCAAACGAAAATACTACAGAAGTGAAACAATTTGTTCCAAGGTGTCAAACGCTATCGACAGAAGTATCCATCCCACAAAAAAATTTCTTCTGACACAATTTCAAATAAATATCAGAGAAGTAGATAAGGACTCATTGTGTATCTATAACATTGCCGTAATATTTTCACTAATTCCCGCTCTGCTTGACTTTTTGTTGTTTTTTTCGTTTTGTGATTTTTTAACCGCTTTCAAACTTTTATAGTTTTGGGGAAAGGATTTTTAATGTAATTGTATATGCATTTCAACCGACTTCAAAAAAAACGAGGAAGATTATCAATTCATCGGAATATTTTTTTTTAGGTGTACAACCGGCTAAATTTGGACCACGTGAACCATTTTCGATAATTCCTTTTTGGCAGCGACAATTTTGAAGCATTCCATAATGTTTTATTTAGGAACGGTAATCCTTATAAATAAAATAATTTTAATCAGAATTTAGCGATTGAAACTCATTAATTAAGCAAAGTTGAGGTGAATTAAGAAAGTGAGTTGAGTTGAGTTAGATTCATTGAAGTAAGTTGAGTTCAGGTGAGGTGGGATTAGATAAGTTAAGGTGAGTTAAACTGAAGTGAGATGAGTTGAGGTGAGAAGAGGTGAGTAGAGGTGGTGTAATATTAATTGGGGTGAGTTGTGTTGAGGTGAATTGAGTTGATATTTAATGAGGTGAACTGGGGTGAGGTGAGTTAAGGTGAGTTGAAGTGAACTGAGAGGAATTGATGTGAGGTTGTTTAAAACGAGTTGTGGTGAATTTCGTTGACCAACATAACATATCATAACATAACAAAAGATAATACAACATAACATAAGATAGCCTAGCGTTAGTTAACATAGCATTACATAATATAACATAACATAATATAACGTAACATAACATAACATATTATCGCATAACTTAACATAACGTAACATGATATAATATTACAAAACGTAACATAAAATAACATTACATAACGTAACACAAACTAACACAACATAACATAATATAGCATAACATAACATAATATAACATAGCATATCATAATATACGATAGCGTAACGTAACATAATCAAAAATAACATAACATACCATAACACATATCATTCTTCAGTATCTTTTTCTTGGTCTCTACCCTTATCTCTATGATTTTCTCTATGACTTTAACTACCTCTCTCTTTGCCTCTTACATTGTCTTTATCTTTATGTTCATCTTCATCTTTATATTTATATTTATCTTTGCGTGTTTATCTCTTCGTCTTAATCCTTAGGTTTCTTTACTTTTACTTTAATATTTATATGCCTTTATACTTTTCTTCATCTACGTATTAAACTTTACCTTACTCTTTGTATTAAT
>NW_023458564.1:1989911-2021332 GCF_013731165.1 Rhagoletis pomonella | reverse complement strand
CTTTTCTTCATCTACGTATTAAACTTTACCTTACTCTTTGTATTAATTTGAGTAATTATCAGCACATCAGCATAGAAGTATAGTTGAGCCATAAAAGCTGTGTAAAGAAAACATGTTTGACTGTTTATAAATATGTAACAGAAATTATTATTATTTCTTTTATATTTTTTCGATCACAAATATGTTTTTTTATTATTTTTCTCAGAGATAACAATTATTATTGAGTATTATTTTTGCACTTAAAAATAGTAGTTATTTACAAAACTTAAAAAACCATATAGGCACAACCATTGGAAAATTTGACCACATAGGGTGTCGCTACCACTGTAAAGAATAGGTCGGAAATCAAGATTTTAGTTTATCGTTTGAGTAATTATTATTCTTAAGTGAAAAAGTAAAACTCAATAATAATTATTTGCTTTGAGCGAAAAAATAAAAATCATAAAAAATATGGGTATTAATCTAACCGAGTAAATGCCTCGTAATCGAGAAAACTTCATAAATAAACCGGCTTTCCATACAAAATTAAGTAATTTTACAATCCTTACGAGCTAATTACGAGGCATTTACGCTTTTCGGTAGATGAACAGACCTAATAATTTTTTTTTTATCGAAAAAGTAAAATCAGGTAATAATAATTTATTTCGAGCGAAAACAAATAAAACTCAAATATTAATTTTTAGTTTTAGTTTTTATTTTTATTAAACGCGAAAAATCTTTGAAAGTGATAACAGAATACGGACAGAAAAATATTTGAATTTAATTTCAAAAAGCAATGTTTATTTTCAATACTGTTTTATTGTCTCGAAATGCGAAAATTTAAAATTTAAAAAGTTATATTGTCAACTCGGAACCACGCGGAATAACTGACTAGTGTTTTACAAAATTTCCTGCCTATTTTCATTCCCAACCTCATATTTTTCCCTACGAAAACTTTTGAATTCACTACTTGAAAATTTGTCATACAAAGCTGCGGTCACTCTAATATGCATTTACATACATATGTACATAGGTGTATGCTGTTTTTCGAATAGCAAGCAATGTAGGAAAGCATGGTTATTTGGCATGTAAAGCTTCAACATGGGTAATTTGTGTTCTCCAACTTAGTGCAGTCGCAACAATGAGTTTCCTATATACAAAGTTCTTATAAAAATAATGTCTACGTTGATATTCATATAAAATAGTATGCTTATATTGAAATTTCGATTTTGCTCATTTGTTTCGCCTACTACTTAAAAACAAAGAAAGAGGTAGATAGAGAGAGGGAGAAACAAAAAAAATAAATAAAATCAGCTATCCATATGCAAATACGTTTTACAATAAAATCGTGCACATGCCTGCTGCGAAAAATTTTACTCGTATACAAAAACTAGCAGACATTGTCTGCGTTCACCATTTCAACATATTCATCACTCCGCCACTTATAAACACCCATATTACTTAGTTTTGGCACTTTTTCGACACTTTCTAGGACTTGCTGTTGGTTGTGCATGAAGCAGTTTTTGCCCACCGTCAATAGCAGGATGCAACAAGTGGCAGCATATTAAGCCACTCACATAAATCTGAAGGAAAAAAGCTCTTTGCTTATCCTATGCGCACACAAATCTACCTTCTGTTAAATTTTTTTTTGTTTTTTCCCCCAAATACAATACTTCAGTTTTTGTATGGGCAGCGCACCAGGGCGTATGAGTTACGTATGCAAGTACATACATAAGTAGATGCTATGAAAGTATGCAAGCATGTATGGCAATGATGGGCAAAACGCTACTCGCGAGTAGCGTCTGCGTCGCAGCGCTTATACGTATACAGAAACGACGCAGTGAATTTCACTTCAGTCTGCTTTCAGTTTTCATGAGAGTAACACTATGCTTCGCCGTTGAATATTTTTATTCGTAATTTTAGCGCGTTGTTGCCACCTATATATGTAACAATGCCCAAAATGGCTGCGTATGAGTGCCAATTATAGTTTTTTGTTTTAAGAAAAGCCAATAATGCCCAATGCTTGTTACGTGGTAATACGACTACTTGGAATCGTACTTTTAATATAAGGCAACATTATTTGTCATGGTAAAAAAGTCAAACTGCCGAACTGTGTAAACCAATTTAAAGTGTTTTGTAATGGGTTTTATGTATATATGTATGTACGATACGGCAGTTTAATATATTTAGTATACTTTATTGAATACTGAGTTTTTTACAAAGTTTAGAAATTTTAAATTCGTGAATTTTGTTGTTGAATAAACTATCATTTTTTAAAACATTAGTTTAATGAAATTAAATTAAAAAAACTTTTCATGCGCGTACATATGTACTTATAAAAATTAATTTCATAATTCATTATTTGAAATTATTTCTTCGTTATTTTTTTATTATATTTTATTATTTTCGTTTCATGTTCATAATACAAATTAAATATAAATTTGTAAGAGCGTTTTCTAGCCCGCGCAAAAAACGACGCACTTTTGTACAATATAGAAAAGTGGCAACTGTTACTCAGCGCGATTCACGAATACCATGACAAAATGAGACTGTATTGGTGTGCCCATCTATGATGTATGGAAATAGCCATGGCTACACAAACTACACAGATACATAAGTGGAGAGCGTAGATGGCAATGTCGAGCTTGTTGCGCTTAGAAAATTATGTAAATGTAAAAATAATACGTTTTTGTTTTCATGGGATTTTGGCTTGTTCTGATATGGAATATCATTAAACGTTGTGGTAGGAGAGGAAACGATTTGTGTGAGTTTTACTTACGCACCCCCACCTAAACTACTGTTAACGCTCGGAAGCGTTCAGTTATAGCCAAAAGTAAACGAAATGCCCTTAGCATTGACTAGTAAAATATTCATAAGAACTTATGAGATACTCAGCTTAAATTTGATGGTATGCCAAGCAGCTTAAGCAATCAAATTTATGCAGCACCACGTACAGAATTTTGAAAAAAAAAACAAATTTTGTGGTAATAATTTTGAATTTTAATGCATTAATCTTAAATGTGTGCTTAAGTATCTCTTCAGCTATCTAAATATTAAGTAAATAGTACAAGTTTTAGATTTGTTCAAAAATTAAATGCGAATTCCTAGTTTAAATTACTTAAGTTTTATAGACTTTGATTGGTTGGTATGGTTTATAATATTATATATGTATATATTTTAATATTGTCTGTATTCCAGAAAGTTACAATATCTTTTTATGAATCACAGAAATCAGAAAAAATAGAAAAATCAGAATTTGAAACACGAACTCAATGAATTCTTGAAATTACATATAGTAAAGTATAAAAGGACTAAGTGGTGATACCACAATACTTCCCTTCCTCAATAAAGTGTGTTGAAAGCTGGTTTTAGTCTATTTATAGAAATGTTTTTGTTTTTTCCATCAATATCGATCAAAAAATAATCTCGTTCTCTTGAAAGGACCTTATGTGGCCCCGAATAAGGCGATTGGAGTGCTGTTAGTAATCCTTCTTCTCTCACAAAAACGTGAGTTGCTTTCTCCAAGGTTTTATATACAAAATGTTTGCACTTAGAGTGGTTTGATCCATTAACAGGCTTAATATCCCTTATCTTTTTCTTCAAATGTTGTACAAAGTCAGTATGCAATGCTTCGGATGAATCCTCAAAATACTCCCCAGGTAAGCGTAATGATGAACCAAACACTATATCATATGGTGCTAACCCAATATCTTCTTTAACACTGCATCTTATTCCCAATAGAATACTTGGTATCATCTCCGTCCATTTAGTTTCCCCTTTACAACGTAGAGAAGCTTTTAAAGTTCGATGAAATCTATCTACTAAACCATTTGACTGGGGATGATATGCTGTAGTACGTATATGTTGTGAACCAATGAATCTAGCTAGTTCATTAAACAGCTGCGACTCGAATTGTTTTCCTTGGTCCGTAGAAATTCTGAGTGGTATTCCAAATCTACAGATCCAGTCTTGATAAAATGCTTTGGCTACCGTTTCAGCTCTTATATCTTTGAGAAAAATTACTTCAGGCCATCTTGAAAATCTGTCAACACAAGTTAAGCAAAACCGATATCCATTGGAAGGGGGTAAAGGCCCAACTATATCTATATTTACATGGTCAAACCTCTTTTCCGGTAATGGATACTCTGATATTGGTTTTATGCAATGACGAGTAACTTTTGATTTTTGGCAATTAATGCAAGACCTTACCCAATTTGTTACGTCTTTGTTAATACTTGGCCAGATAAATTTACTTTTAATTAAATTCAGCGAGGCTCTGGTTCCAGGATGAGAAAGGTGATGAAAATTTTCAAATACCCTGTTACGCATATCCTTGGGTACAAACGGGCGAGGTTTCCCGGTTGAAATATCACACCATAATCTATTGTTCACAACTTGTAATTTTTCTAAGACAAGTGATGAGTTTCGTGATTGTAATATACTTTGAATTTCGTCATCTTTTCCTTGAGACACAGCCAATTCTACTAACAACTCACTGGTAATTTCAATCGTTTCAATTCTTGAAAGAAAATTTGCAACAACATTTTCCTTTCCTTTAATATGTTGAATTTTTGTTGAGAACTGCGAAATAAAATCTAGGTATCTAAATTGCCTTGGAGAAAAACTGTCTATTTTCTTTGTAAAAGCAAATGTAATAGGCTTATGATCTGTAAAAATGGTAAAAATTCTTCCTTCTAACATATAGCGAAAATGTTTGATACATTCATAAATAGCTAGTAATTCTCTATCATAAGCGGAATACTTCCTTTGGGAAGAAGATAACATTTTAGAGAAAAATCCCAGTGGCTGCCAAATTTCATTTTCCAATTGTTGAACTACTCCTCCAAGGGATGTTCCGGATGCATCTACAAACAAGCCTAATTTTTTATTTGGAGAGGGATGAGTTAAAAGGATAGCATTGGATAAAGCTTCCTTAATATCATCAAACGCTTTAGATTGATTTTCTGTCCATACTATTTTCTTGTATTTACTTGGCGAATTTCGTTGAAATTCATTCAATGGCTCTTGAAGCACTGCAATATTTGGAACATATACTCTATAAAAATTTATCATTCCGAGAAACCTTTTCAATTGATGTAAATCTTTTGGTTTCTCATAGATTAAGATTTTTTCCACTTTCTTAGGTGATGGCCGTACACCTTCCGAGTTAATTATGAATCCAAGGAACTCCAACTCCTTTTTACGAAATTCGCATTTTTTAGGATTGATGGTTATTTCAAACTTTTTAAGGCGTTCAAAAATTATTTCTAAATGCTTTTTATGTTCTTCTTCATTTTTAGAAAAAATTAGAAAATCATCAATGTAAGCAAACACAAAAGGAAAACCATTGATGATTTCATCGACAAATCTCTGCATTGACTGAGCAGCATTGCGTAAACCAAATGGCATTCGGGTATATTCAAAAAGACCAAATGGAGTTATTATAGCAGTTTTTTTAATATCTTCTTCTTTCATGCGAATTTGATGAAATGCTTTAACTAGGTCAAGCTTTGAAAAAACTGAGCTCCCGCTAAGATTTGCGTTGAAATCCCTTATATTAGGAAGAGCATAACGATCCGGAACTGTTTTGGAATTAAGAAACCGATAGTCCCCACAAGGCGCTGACACTGACAAAGTGGAAAATATGTTCGAAGCAGGTATTCGAAAATACACTGCCAAAACAAAGTACTGGCCCAGCATGGTTCATTCTACAACAAAAAACATAAAAATATAATTTCTAAACTTTGTGCAAAACTCGCGAAAATTCATCAAATTTTCATGCAAATTTTCTATTTTTTAATCAGATTTACTAGAATTTTTTTTTATTGAGTATGTAGCCCATTAAATTCTAGTAAAAAAATGCAAATTCGGAGTTAGTCAAAAATCGCTTTGATTTTCGAGAATTTTTTTTTTTGCATTTTTTTCATATCATAGTATCTTGAAGTAATGACATTCAACAAATCAATAAAACCTATATATATTCGAATATATATGACTTACAGAGAAAGAATACTCGAAAAATTTATCCAGCAGCTGGCGTGGGGATCGATATCCTACCAAAAATTATAAATATGAGAGTTAGTATGTTTGGTTATTTGGGGCTCCATCACGCAGCAACGACTAAACGGATTTGTATGGAATTTTGCGCACAGATAGCTCATGAACGTGATTAGAAAATAGGCTACTCTCTTTTAAGGGTTGTCACCTGCCAAGTAAGTTAAATTAAATTAATAAGTTCAATCAAATATTAGAATGCAGATGTCAAACAAAAAACGTTTAAGAAATCGAATGGCGTTTTCTTTTCTCGAAAAAAATGTCACCTTCTTATATGGCAACATTATCCGAGTGCAACATTTTAAAGTAAGAGCACGCAATATGCATGTGAAGATGCTGAGAAAAGAACCCAAAAGCTTGACAGCCGCTTTACCGATCAGAAATAAATTTGGCACACTTACTATGGATTTCCCAAGGATGGTCTTAGACTGAAAATAATTCCGATAAACCAAGAGGGCGTGACCACTCCCACAGAAATTTATTTTCATAATTCATTCATATCTGTCGAAGTATTTGTGGGAGAGTACATGGAAAAAATTTGAATTATTCACGAAGGCCATTTAAGTGAAAAAATGTTTTTTTTTTACATTAATTTAATATAATGATAGATGGGCGCTTACAAGTATGTATGTTGGTGTTTGGCCGAGCTTCTCCTCCGATTTTTGGCGTACGCCTTGGTGTTGTCACACAAATGTGACACGAAACGCCGACTGTATTTTTATGAGAAGCTGTTTTTCAATACAGAAATACACTCGGAGGTTTGCCATTGCCTGCCGGGCTTGAACCCAGGCACTGCGGAATAGAAGCGTACACTGGTAACTAGTACACCACAGCGGCTGCCTATTATTATTATTATTATTATTATTATTTATTAACTGACAGACAAGAAATAATTTTTCTCAAAAATTGCTTTCAGGAAACCAGCAGTAAATATATAAAAGTAAAACTGTATAATAAACACAGAGCACCGAGTTAAAAGGTGCCCTGTACTCTTGCGAGAAAATGTTAAGTAAGAAGAAGGCTGATTCGCCCAATTACTGCGTACGGTTCACTTACTCGGTGGTAAGCCGTATAGACTATATCCATAATTAGGGGATTAACTTGACGTCGTGGGTGTCGTAAAGTCTTAAAGTCGTAAAATATTTCAATAGTTGCGATCCAGATGCTCACGATTTGCAGTTTTTTTATAAAGGTGAGTGTTGCAGGTGCCAAAAAACCTGTAAGTCAAAGCAGTTATGTGAGAGTAACTTGTACTCTCTCTCAGTCAGAAGTTGCAGGTTTTAGCCCGAAGCTTTCCTTTCTGCGAGTTCATGAAAAGTTTCTAACGATAGAAAGATTACTGTACTCTTTGAACGAGTCAAGAAATCGCTAAAAATCTGACTGCATCGATCAAGAAAAATTTCAGCATAAGGTTACCATCAAAGAAGGAATAGAAGACTACTGGATTTATCTTTACGGGCGGCTCAAAATTAGACGGAAGCGTTATTTTCACTGGCACCTACTACATCGTTGGTTTCGGTTGCTTGTAAAACCGGTGTACCATGGCTAGTACCACCAGATGTACTTGCGACCGTGTTACCTAGCCGCGAGGATTCGACAAGCTGATCCTCCTCAAAAAAGCGCTGTCTAATCACTATTGTGCTGTTTTTTGTTGCTCAACTTTATTCAAATCCAATTGTAGCTAACATGTGCATTCCGAAATTGATTCGTCGCTAGTCAGTAGAGCCGGGATGCATGGAGAAGGCACTCATAGAACCGACCTTCACCAGGCATCGAAAAGGTCTACTTGCTGATTATTCATCCATCGGCATGATTACCTCCGCACACCTTGGCTTGGGTAGTTTTGGTTCGGTAATCCTAACATTGTCGCCTTGCGTAATACAACAACACTCCGGCTGGGAGTATCTTTTTTATATGGAAAACTTTGTTAGAGGCATGCAAAACACTTTTTCTCGGATAGCCAGGTGGCGCATAAAGAACTTAGTTCACCTCCTCCATATTAAAAACCGATGCAGAGAGTACGTTACGGCTTTAATTGATAAGCATGCCATTGCGCTAATCTAGGTGCCAGCGCACATCAGCGTTTAAGACAACGAAATAACCGATGATCTTGCCAGAAACCGGTCGGCCCTGGACATCTCAGTGACAGAAGAGGTTCTTTTACAACTGACTTACATCAGGAGCCATATTTGCCAGTAACGGAAAAATATAGGTTAGGTAAAAGCCCACAATACTGCCGCATTTGTAAGAATTTGTGGCGTATTCCACTCTTCAGCTTTCATAAAACTGGACAGGAAGGAACTGCGTGAATTAGTTGCTTTTTGCACAGGACACTGGGCAGTGGGAACAGATGCCGCCAGATATGAAAAATGTATGATGGAATTTTGTTTAAAAATACAAAATCAGCCTTATCATGAGTTTCATTTTCCTCGAACAGGTTCACTTTCCACTTTTCGTTTCCGTGTATTCACTACGGACGGATGACGAAGATAATTTGAATTTTTCGACATTGTACTTTCAGTGTTCGTAAACCATTCGCCGATCAGAATATGTAACCTTGCCCCCCGGCTACCGCAGCAAAGATTGGCGATTGGCAGTGCAAATCAAAAACCTCAGCAATGCGCCAAAGTTAATGCAGGGCGACCTCAGGAGAAACAAGCATTCTTACAACTAGAAACAAATTTATTTTGTGATATCGATATCTCTGATATCGAAATCGATCAGAGTTGTGTAATTAACTGTGCTATGAAATCATCATTAGAACATTGCAAGAACTTCGTCACGGACACAACGCTTTTGTTAGGTTATTTAAAATGGCAATGTAAAATATGCCTTCTGACGACCAGAAAACCATAATCAGAGCAAATAAGTCTGCCACTGGAAGTCTTTAAGTGAATAATTGGTGAAAGTGTTGTACGAAAATGTTCCAACCAAAAATTTATTTTGGGCGAGCTAGACGAACGTCGCCGGGTACGCTAGTAAGTTATATTGCTAGATGTCTAGGCGAAATACAATTATGTTCATTCAAATAAATTTCTTTCTGTTTGAAAGGTTGCTTTTATTTAGCACTGTTGTATCATTAAAAGATTTTAGGAGCGCTTTGTTTACGACAAAAATCATTGTCATACCTAATTTGTATACAAATTTTCTATTTAGTCTACTTTGTTTCGCTTTACCAATGAAAACAACTATAAATTAATAATCCTTCAGATGTCTATCGTACAATCTCTTTCTAGTGCCAACAACAACTTTTTCTTATTTTGCCAAAAATATAGGAAAAAGTCTCGGCGCAATTAGATTTCGTAGGTTTTTAGAAATGGGAAATTTCATCTTTACAAAAAAAAAAGAGCTCAGCAGCAACAAAATTAAAATAAAATGCTGGGGAAAGCTTGCGTACGAAGCTAATATTCCTAATTTTATTTATTGTTGTTTTGAGAATGGGTAGTGTATTTTAGAAGCTTCAATTATTCCCACACAAGCTTAGATTGCAAAAGTTTTATGCACTTATGTGTTGTATGTGAGCAGAAGTATGCACGGTTTTATAGGAATTTAAGGAACGTCAATAGTTCAATTCAGTTTAGTTGAAATAAGTAGTTCCCTCCCTTTTCAGCCATAGTTTCCATTTGCTGCATTTATCTGACAGCAAATTATATACACCTCTCTAAAATTAAGTTTTAGCTAAATCAGACAGGAAACATTGTCTCGTCTAACTCCGCTAATACTGACACTTGCGCAACACAGCCAACAACAAGTAACATAACAACATCGATTCAAGCTGTCATATAAAGCAATCCAGCTTAATTCAGTTTGTGCAACAATAACTTTACCCACAGCCAAGTCCACGCTACATAAATATGTAAGTATGTACCAGAGTTTTAGTGGGTATGATGGCATTTAGATGGTTGGCGTACTATGTTGATGTCACTATGTTGAATTAAGTGCGCTCGATTTTGTTATGGGAATATTCAAAATACAAAGAAACCACAGACAGCTGAAACACAATATTCGGGACGAAATACGGTCCCTTCAACCAGAAACATTACGTGGTGTTATGGAAAATGCGCTAAAAGAGCCAATGCATCAATAGAGCAAAATTGTGCAAAATTTGTCTGATGTCGTTTTTCATACATAGGCACTATGTAAAAAGCAACATAAAATGTATTTAATATACAAACAAATTTATTAAAACAAATGATTATTAAAAGAGCAATTCGTGTTTAATATTGATAGGTCTCATTTGGCAAAGTCTGTGTGAACATTATATAAACCTTATCATGGTGCTAAAAAAATAAATAATAAACTTTTCGAAATGTCTTGATATTTAAAAATAATAATAATATTTATATGTATTTTTGCTTGCACTTTTTCTAAGTACTCGGCAGAGCTTCTTCTCCAATTACTGTTGCGCGTCCTAATGTTATCTAACCCTCGTTAACGTTAAACAGGCGCAGAGGAAGAATTGTACCTTCATGTAGTTTTTATACGAATTTTTAAAAAATGTTCGTAAAAAAAATGGTATATCATGAAAAAACAATAATAATCAGATTTTTTCTTCATATCAGGTATATAAAGACGTTATGGTACCTATGAGCCTTGACGTGGGTCCAAATTTAACTCGGCCTTCTACCTCAGAAAATAGTGGGCTATTCCTTATTAATTAGGCAAATATATTGCGTAAAAAAGGTGTAAGTTCTCTGGAAAAAAATATAGCAATTTAAAAACGGAAAAGTCAAAATTGTACCAATCGCACGGACGAGAATTTAACACACAAAATGGAGAGACCTGCAACTTTATGCCGCCTTCGATTAGCAAATGGTTTTATGACTGGCTTTTTAAGACAGAAATACACTTAAAGGTTAACCATTAATCGATTAAGCCGTGACTGTCTGTCCGTCCGCTCGTCTTAAAAATCTCTATGAAATACGTGTATTTCTTTTGAGCCAAGGACAGATGGTATATAAAATCGGGCAATAACCACGGCTACCTCCCATGCAACGGCAGTTTGCAAAAGTACGTAAACTGCGATATTTTAGTAACTATTGAAGCCTATTCACGCAAAATCGATATTTATAAAGATATTTTCATAAAAGGGAGATTCCATGGAAAACTGAGCCTCAGTGCTAAACTTTTTTTCTTTATAAACCCTGTATTCAAATTTACCAGTTGTAAACTACCTCACAACTAGTATGACCCGCTTGCCCAACTAGTCAGCCAACTATCTTTTTTCCATACAATGAACTGGTATTTTTAACATGAGGAAGTCCTACGAGATCTCAATTGTCAGATTTCGGTCAGAAATATATCAGTCTCATACTAGTTCAAAATAGACAGAAAAATACTAGTTCAGTTATGGACCAAAACCACTACTTTGGGAGTCAAAAAATAAAATGAATTCATGAATATACAATAAAAACTTTTGATAAAGTACACTTTAATACATTACACATTTTTATTTAGCAGCCTTAAATTCGCCAATAATTAGTGTTAAATTTTTTGAGTATTAATTAAAAGCAAAAATAAATAGATAAATGTTTCAATCTTTCGAACATAAATTTAAATGCATTTTTCATTAAATGTTATCAAAAGCAGGGCTGCAAACCACTCCAAAAATCGGTGCGGTTCGGATCAGTGGTTCGAACCACTTAGAAAAAGCTTGCATCGGTACAAGAACCGGTTCACGAGCATCCCTGAACCGCCGTTCGGTTCGGTTCAAGTGGTTCAACTTCTTAATGCTAAAGTATATAAATATTACAAAAAATATGATAAATCCATAATATAAAAATTAAAGGATTGGTTATTGGGATCAAATTTAAATATTCACATGTAGAGTGGTGGAAAAAATAGGGCGCGACATTTTATCAAGCATTGGCTATTTTGATTTCCTCTATTTAATGCTTATTTTTTAACCATATCATCCCAATTTTCACACTTTGTGCAAAAACCATGAATATTCTGCACAGTTTCATCTAAACTGCAAACTCTTTGATAAGAATTTCTTGGAAAAATTTTTTAAGTTTTAAGTTGATTTTCAGCAATATTTCGCGGATTTCCATGTTTGACAATTTTTTTTCTATGGAAGAAAAAAAAAAAATTTAAAATCAACGCGATCAAAGTGAAGTTAGAAAAATTTTAATAAACCTTTTAAGGTTTGAACAAGTGGTGAGCCTAGTCGAGTATGTAGATTAAAACAGCACACTCAGAATTTTGAATTGACCCTTAAAATCTTGGCTTAATGTTAAAAACCTCATTTTCGGTAGGCTAGGGCTTAAACTTGGCCTTAACTTCATATGTACAAGTAAACCTATGATCCAAATTATATTAGTGCGGCATTTAACTATTTTTCTTTTGTGGGTTTAATGTTGATTAATTTTTTTTAAGTATTTCAAACTTTTTAAGAAAATTGGAAAAAATCTACAAATTTCATCAAAATTGCATTAAAGATGCAAACTTTTTAACCCAAACTGCAAAAATCCGAGTTTTATAAATTTTTTAATTAACAACCATTGTTAAGCATTTTCTTTTATATAAAAAAATCAAGCATTCTTTATATGACGAAACTACAACTCAGGGAGTTGCCATCAAACAAAAAAATTTTTGCATTTTTACTTTACGGGTTGTATTTTTAGACCAAGTATTACAAAACTTGAAAAATGCTTTAGTGGATTTAAAAAAAAAGCAATGGTTCGGTCCAAAAACCGGCTTTCAGGTAAAATGAATACTATATTTTTCATTTTTTTAATAATATTAAATATGAAAAAAAAAACATTTTAGTTAAAAATAAAATAAATGCATTAGTTCATTTTTTAGTGAACTTGAATAAACATAAAAGTTTTCATAAAACTAAATTAAATTCATTAACTTTGCACATTTCAGTCCTTTGATTTTAAAACTTTATAAAAGTAATAAGTAACGCATAAAATTTGAGATTTGGATAAGAATAAAATAAGTGAATAATTCATGCAGGTTTTAAATGTTCTTAAATTTTGTCTATAGTTAATAATTGAAAATGATCAAAAATAACAAAATAGTGATGTAATTAAAATTAATGAATTAATTAACTTTGTTTAAGTAATTCCTTATTAATCATTAAACAGATGCTAATATCGATATTTAGTCGTGAAACGGTAATCCAGAAATAAAAGTTATAATATTTTGTGCACTTTATTGTATTTAACTGTCGAAGTCAAATAAAACTGGGCATGAATATATCGTTTTGTACATGGTACAAGTCTGGTCATTTTCCAACTAGTTCAGTTTCTGTCAGGAAATTCTAGTTGTAAACTAGTATTTTTCCTGACTACTTTGGGGTTTCACTGCAAGTAACTGCGACTTACCATTGACTTTTGGAATCTCTTATATTGGGAGTTATGCATTTTCTTACATGTTCAGTATTTTCGACGATATTTTTTAATAATAAAAATAATGTTCTTCATTAAAATTGTTTTGTTTTTTCTAATACATAGCAGATATGTCTAGGAAAACATATCTACGATCCTAATAATAGGGGTATTCTCGATCCGTTGCATACTGTTTATTATGGTGCATAGATAGCATAAACAGCATGATTGGATAATTTTGTTGTTGTTTGAGCACATGAAACAGCAACAAAATTATCCAATCATGCTATTCGTGCTATCTATGCTCTATGCTAGACAGTATGCAACGGATCGAGAATACCCTTAATGTAAAAGCTTAAGTTAATTTGATAGCAGTTGTGATGGTCGCCACATAACGCGCGGAATTTAGTTGATAGCCCTTTTGTAACTGGTCACTTATTCCTCAATATTGATAACTTTAATGATTATTGACCAATTGAAATGTTGATATCAAATATTCATTTGATTAATTTCTGCTGAAAATACTTTAACACTTTCTTGAAAGATTGCCTTCATTAAATTTTGTTTTTAACACTTCTGCATTACATATACACATACACGCATACATATGTTAAATATATTTTTGTGCTGTATGGCACCTCTCAATACTAATCTGTTCACATGACACAACGTTGTTGAATGCTTTTGCAGTTATGCACTTAAGTATGTATGTACTCAGATTCATACAAATTTACGTACATTTTGTAGCTTTCCTGACACATTTGTGTGCAGCTATGTGGCTACATGACGGCGTCTAGGTAGGTCACCTGAATATGAAATGACCTTTTCGAAAGTCTCCTAGCTGAATATGGGCACACGTCCTTACGTATGTACATACGTACATATAAACATGTAATGAAGTTTGTATAGCAACAGATGACACGTTTTGCGGTAGGCATCGCTGTAACACACATTCAGTTAATAGCATAGAAATCTATTGATGTTATACACTTTTGTGTGTATACATATACCTAAGTAGGCATGTATGTATGTCTATAAGTAATATGTATGTATGTATGCTTGTTATATGTTATGCATTTCAGCATACAATATTAAGGTGACAGCTGTGATGTGACCTAAAAAGGCTATAGGAATAAACAATCAGGGAATACAACTCGTGCACAAGATGGTGAATAGTAGTTTCTTTAAATTAGAACAAGAGGTGTAACTAAAGGAGGAAATTAAAGTTAACATAAATCTTTGTATTTGAGTTAAGAACACAAATTTATAAAAAGGCTGTTTCATATAATTTCGAAATCTGTCTAGGTTGGGACTTGTACTTTTACAAAGTATACGCAAGTTCACTGAAACTGCAAAAAATTGCAAATTAAATTTTTTTTGTTTGGCAGGGCAAATCTGTCTAAGTGTACGTTCACACAGAAAATGGAGCCGAGCCGAGCAAAGCCGTTCCGAACGGACTGAAGCTTTCAAATCACTTTAGCTTTATGAAAGTGTTCATACAGCAAACGTTTTGGAGCTTAAAGCAAAGCAGTTTTTCTCATGTTAAAAACATAACAAGGTAAAACCATTGAGAGGCAGTCTGACGTTTGACAGCAATATAATTTAAAAATTCAAAATTCAAACTCACACACACATTCTCATTTTCAGTCTAAAACAACAAAAACTGTGAACAATTTCATTTTTTTTTTGTTTTCAATTTTATCCCAATAAACATTTTAGCGAACGTTCGAAAATGACCTTCGATATCCAATATGAATAGTGAACTGAGAACCAACGCAAAAACAACCTTAGTTTTTCAACGTTCAGAGTATATTGGAAATACACTCGAGATGGGTTCGAAAAAAATGGAAACCATAGTAAAAAGAGAGGAAATGAAATCCAGCTCATTCTCGAAGGGAAATATAAGAAAATTACTCTCTCACATTAAAATTCCAATTCGATAGTGGGCTGGATTTCGAATTCATAACGAAAGAAAATACATTGGATAACGAGGGTTTCGTTTTGCAAGAGAATGGCCTAGTTCTCGAAGTGAATATTAACATATTTCACATTCCTTATCGAAGGTGAGACTCAAAAAAATATTGGTTTTCCAATCGTTTTCGAATTGTTAACCAAGCCGAATGTTTATTGGGATATGATTTTGAAATGCTTGTAAATGTCAGAAAAAAGCATTCGTTATCGAAGGTGAGACTCGAAAAAAGATGGGTTTTCCAATCGTTTTCGAATTGTTAACCAAGCCGAATGTTTATTGAAATATGATTTTGAAATGCTTGTAAATGTTAGAAAAAAGCATGGCCTTGAAAGAATATGTTGTAATATTTTTATCATGGTTTTTATTTTTTCTGTTTCATGACGCTGCTGCAAACAGGATATCAAAATATTCAAATAAGAACTAATTTTTCAACTAATCTTTTCAAAATAATTTGGCGGTAAGCTTGGTGGTATATTTGAAGTAAGACAAATGAAAGACAGATGCCAAGAAAGTTCGAACGACTTTTTGTATTCTAATAAAAATGTCTTAAACAAGTTTTTTCATTCACCACTCATGGTGAAGTTTTTCTTGAGAGAAATCAATTGTATATTATTTATTTAGCTTAGTTAGCTTTATTGAGCAAAGCACTGTGCCTTTCGAGGGACCCGGGCTCGAAACCTCTGGCAGCGATTTTTTTTCATTTATAATTTTTCTTTTTCTAATTTAATTTGCTGATGATGAGATTCATTGTGTTAAAAAATATTGTCTTAAAAAATATTTATGTTGTTTTTATTTCATTTAATTTTTAGAAACATCTCATTTAAGGATCTTACTGGTTTCAAAAGAAAAACATAAATTTTTTGATTTCATTAAATTTTTAGAAACGTATTTTCCTTTTTAAATTTTTTAATAAAATATTATTTAAATAGGTATTTTTTAATTATATATATTTTTTTCCAATTTGAAATTTTTTTGGTGTTAAATTTTTATTTGTCAATGTTTATGTTTTAGAAAGAAAAATATATATTTTTCATTTAATTTAATACTAAGGACATTATATTATTTTTTGTCTTTTTTAATTTAATTTTTTATTTTTATTTTTGGATTTTATTGTTTTAAAAATAAAAAAAAATTACTTTCAATGAATATTTAAAAATATTAGTTTATTCTTTAGTTTAATGTAATTGAATTTATTAGTTTTTATTATTTTGGAATGAAAAATATACATACATAATTATATATTTTTTTATTTAACTTCATTTTTAAAAGTATTATTGCTAAAAGGCGAACTGCACAACGCTAAGACCTCATGGAGATCTTTTAAATAGTCAGTAAAGAGATTTCAAGATAGTTGCCAGAATTAACAGTTTTCGTATCAAAGTATTTTTTCTCTCGCAATACTGTGGTGAGTTTAAAGACAGTTGCCAGAATTGCCCTGTAAGTGCAGCTCTTTTCAAATCCACTGCAGCATTTTAATGCACAATACAGTAACCGAGCAGCAACAGTCACTACAAATTAGGACAAAGTAACAAATACTTATTGCTCTTTTTATGTCGACATGGCGTATACGCAACATTCCTAAAGCGTGGGGGAAAAGCTATTAAAATTGTTGCGAAGTTATCCTCATACACATGCATGGCACTAAAAAGTCAAACGAATTTCAGCATTCTCACGTATTATAAAGCGTTCTTTCATAGCTGGTCACAAGATATGGACATATGTACATATGTACATAAGTATGTACTCTATTCCTGTATGCTATTGACTTGAACGAAGATACTTAACTTAAGATACATACTTGCTACATTTCATATGGCAAAAGTTTCCCTAATTTTATTACACGCTCTTGAATGGGCGAGCGGAAAATTCTTTAAGTAGTTTTGTAGTGAAAATTGCAAACGTAATTGAAAAAGTTGTGTTGCATGATATTATTCCACAAATTTTGCATATTGCTGACCACACTAATGTATAAGCACAAGTTGCAGTAATATGTGATGGGTAAATTGCTTTCAGCTGCCGAATATCTTCATCTTGCATCATAAGTTAATAAAGCCTGGGAAATTCTGAATACCTGCTGTGCTTAGGGCCGCCACCTTTGGGCACTTTCATAGGTAGACGTTGAATTTCTTCTGGTCGAAGCTGGGCCAGATTTTGCAGGTCGTGTTACACATGGGATTCCTGCGACCATATTTTAGATGCCTTCTCTATGAAGTGTGATGAACCTTATGCAGGTAGATAACTGTATGGCCGCATAGTAAGAATTGAACCTATGCAGTTATCTATGACCAGCCATCCACACAATGATAGTAGTGAGCTTAGTAGCTACCTGCATTCCATCGCCATTTTTGGCGAAATTTCGCAGCATTCCTCTGACTTTATAGCTGCTTGACTATCGAAGTAGATAGTTACTGAAGATAAATTAAGGGAAGAGTTAATATGCAAACAGCAGCCGAATGCGCAGCCTTTCGAGTTTATCGCGCTTCCTACTCTTAGTTTGGAAGCATCCCGTCGATGGCTGTGGAGATAGCATTAGAGCCCGAGGCAGAGTAACTTTCCCAGTAATATCTTGACAGAATATCCGTCTAGAACCTGTTCTTACATTACCTAAAAATATCATGATAATTGGTTGAAAGTAGGTGTTACCGCACCAGGTGTCTTTCTATTTTGGCAGTAGTATTTAGTCTTATACCATGGCAAGTCGCCTGAACCTCTCCGAAGAGGCAGCAGGTTTAGTAGTGTTTCTAGCGCTTTAGTCGGCTACCAGCCTTGCGCTCCTGTATAGTTTGGAACTAGTGTGCGCCTTATATGTATAGTGATGTCTTTGTATCATATGTATCTGCTGATATGAACTTCACTCATATTTTATCGAATTATTCTCCGATTGAAGAGAATGCGGACAAAGTTTATCAGAGGTCAGTCTAGCCCGACTTCGAGCAGTGACTTTGCGACCGCTTCTGGGAGGCCGATATTAAATCCTCCTTCTTTATCTAGATAAATAACTAATGTGAGTTCTTTGGATTTTGATGGGCCAAGGATTTCTTAATATTTGCAACAGTTTTATTGGGGGCGGTGCCAGAATTTTTACAAATAAAAAAGTAACGCTTATCAGGCAAAAATCATTAGGCTGCACATCTGTGACTTCTTCGGGAAACGACCTTTTCCATTATGCACAATTTTGGTAGGTATCCCATGATAAGACATGCCTTGCAGATTGATTTTAGATCAGGTCATAGTCTACCGGATGCGTGTTGCAACTTCGCTATGAAGATGCCATCCAACCCAAGAGATTCAAAGGGCATAAAAAACTGTTGGCTTTTTCCTATAGATTATGTTGGCCTTCTCTGGAGCATAGTCCGAGGTGCTTACTTCTACGGTAAAGCTAGGGAAGTGGGTATCAAAAATAATGCCTAGCATTTCGTCCTGAGGTGAAGTTTCGCAGTATGGCCGCTGGAAGTAACTACGAGAAAATTGGCACTCTCATAAAAATTTTCATAACAAGTTAGTTTACAAGTGCTCTGCAATATTATAACATAAAATTTTTTACGAAGCCCTCTGAGGTCATTTGATGGCTAGCTCGAAATTTCTTAGAAATGCTTTGACGGTATTCTACAATCCGTATATTTTCGCCTTATTTAAGGGCCCTCTTTTCCCCCTCCTCAGAGACGGGATTTCCCTAGTACACCAGTGTGGCTTTTTATAAGCTTTTATTTAACTTGGTCATCCCGCGGAAATCGTGGAAATTTTCAATCGATTTTAAACTAACTTCCCGACAAGTTAGAGACTTGAAATTTTCAGCATAGTTCCAATCATGATGACAATGCAATTTAAAATATAAATAAATTCCCTATATGGTCCAGGGGTCTTGATTCATAGTAAGAGTTATGGCTAACAGAGCGTAATTTGCCAAAGAACGTAAAACCACTATAAAATTGTTAAAGCTGCGGGCGGTAGTGTAGCAAAGCTATTTGTGGCAAATTCTAGATATTAACCTAGTCAAGATATGAACCTCGTTGTAGGCATCGTATCAAGGAGATACAATTAGAAGGCTCCAGATGTCACCCCGCAGAAGAAGTTAAATATTGCGCCTAAACATATGCACCATTTACATACGCAACAGCGAAAATGGACGACACGCTATTTCTTTAAATGAAATTAACTGCTGCTATATGTACATACATATATAAATATGTATATTTATACGAAACGTAATAAACAACATTTTGCTTGCATAGTCTTCTGTTCTCTTTGATTGCAAGTTGAATTATTTTAATATCTGTTGCAAAATTTTGTACATAAAATAAAATGACACTTTTTAATATACAACGCTTTTATAAATGGACTAAAAATTAGAAAGTAAAATAATGTAAAAAAAATATTTTTTAAAAACAAGCTTTTATTTAACATGTACAATCAAAGAAAAAAAAATAAACTAGTGTAACAAAAAGATTTTTAGCAAGAAAATTTTGCCAAAACTGCACTAAAATGAATAAAATAAAATAAGTCAAGGTCTCGTTAAAGTTACTAAAAGCCAATTAGTGAAAGGAGTTATTCAAACTCAAATGAAAATCACTAACTATTTGTACTAATTTTCTTCGTTTTTAAAAAAGCTCGTCTGCGAATTCAGCGTACATGCATAATTGGTTACGTATGTATGTATGCAGATATTTAAATGCCGGTTCGCTATTCGCGCGATAATCAAAAGCAGATGTATGTATGTACATACATATGTACGTGTATAGTATATTGGTTATGAGACAAAATAGATATATATGTAACGTAAGTTTCACTTTTCCAAGGTTGCCCAGGCGCACTTACTTTTTTTGCGTCTAATACAAGAAAACTCGTACCAAGGCAAACAGAAGGAAAGTAGCTAAAACTGACTTTCTTCTTGTAGACGGTAGAACATACCACTTCACCGGGTTAATAAAGAGGCCATTTTGAGTGGCCCATCACAAAACAGAAGACAAGTCCTGATTTAGGTTTGAAGTAATGCTATCTATATCCTGGGATGGAATGTCTGAAATTCATCTGCACATGCATGAATATTTACATATCGGAAAGTCAAGAAAATATCATTGACGAAAGCGCTAAATAGCATCGGCCCCAAAACGGATCCTTGGCGAATGCCACAGATCACAGACTTTGTCTGTGAGGGTACTGAGCCAATCTTTACAAGTTGGGTTCTGCCTGATAAATAACATTTCATGAGGGACAGTGCATTTTTGCCAAAGCCAAAGTAGTATGTGAGCTTTGAGCAGAGCAATGTATGATCAACGGAGGCAAATGCTTTGGAGAAGTCTAATAAGCACAGTAGGGATAATTAACCTTTGTCATAAGAGATTCGTAAGTCGTCTAAAATTTTAAACATTGCGGTAGCACATACATGCCCATGCTCTAAAGCCTGATTGGAAAGGGGAAAGCAAATGATGATCCGACATATGGAAGGAAATTTGTTCAAACTTGAGGCACTCAAATACTTTTTATAAAGAAGGTAAAATACTTATAGGACGAAAATCAGAAGGAGAACACGCACCTTTATTCTTGGCGACAGTGCAAACAGAGGCCACCTTCCAAAGGTTTGAAAAACATGATGTAGTGATGCAGTGATTGATAATTCTAGCCACATCACATTCTATTACGGTTGAAAGTTTAAACCGTACGCCCAGATATGAAGCGGAAGTACACGGAACAAATTGAGACAAGCCACCCTTTTACATAGCACTAGAAACAAAACCCATCATTCAAACTGTCAGCATTCAACATACATTCACTTTTTTCCTTAGCTTGTATCGAAAGGTTTCTAATATTATGCCTTAAGGTGGGCTCGAGGGAAGAGAGGAATATAGCTTGGCTGAAAAGAATCTCTTTTTTGAAATAAATAAATGTTTAAGGGTTAACTATATATATTTTATAGGTCTCCAAAAAATGCAAAGGGAGAACAGATTAAAAAAAAAACCGTTCGTATTAAAAAACTGTAGAATAAACAATTGGGTATCTATTATCTTTGGAAGTTCCCTAAAGAGAAACAGAGTTTTCCTATCAAAAAAATTAGCCATTTACTTTGAAAGTGACATAACTCATTTCATACCGCTTGTGCTTAAATGGCCGGTTGCTTGTAACTGAATGCATCTGCAAAAACTTATATACCATTTCCCGAAACCTTTTTCCCATATAAAATACATGGAACACTAGGAGCTCTTTGGGCGACCTCTAAATACATATTTGATTTCGAAATAAGAAAGGGTTAATTTGTCGATATAAAACAATCCCAGGAGTGAGAGCATCAAAATTCGGACATAACTTTTTTCACATGCATATTTGCACCACTTTAATGCATAGGTACCTACGTATGTACGTATAGGACTCTATGCAATTTTACAAAAGTTTACTTAGCTTTTTAAATTGGCATAGATACATATCTTTATATATGTGTGTACATATAAATTCTATACATATATATGTATGTATGTACCTTTTTCACTGTAAACAAGCCAGCAAGTACTCAGATTACAACTCTCCTCAATCTCTGTACCAGTATGTGCAATTATATCCAAAGAGTCGTAAATAAGACTTAACGAAGTACATAAACCTCAACCTAATTTAATTAACAGCTCAATATAATTTTAGGATTTTACATTTAACTACAATCTTCCTTATTTACCTTTGTTCTTTGTCGAGCGATTAAACTTCAAATAAATTGTGTACTCATGTGTTTAACAAACAACCAGGTATTATTGCAAAGTAGATAGATTCATATGCACGTAAAAACACTGTGTCTGCATATGGCAACAACAATTTCAATTGCACAAACAAAAGTTAACTTGCCTATATGTAGAGTTACATAACCAATTACGTACCTAAAAGTTTTATTTTATAGCAACTCAAATTGAATAAAGACGCTTAGGAATTGAGATACTCAGTTGAACTTTTGTGTCAATACGGGCTTTAGAGTTAGTGCTTCAAAGAAATCTAAAACTCGATGTTGATTGTTTAGAGGGATCTTAATTACCAAAGCATATACAAATCGTCGTTGAAAGTACAAAACCGTGTACCTAGATAAATGCAAAACCTCGTAACTATGTGAGGTCAGGATTCTGACAGCTAATTTACTTAGATGCGTTTTACTATAAATTCCTTTCCACTGCGTTACTGGAGATATCTCTGATAAAAGTGCTCTAGACAAAAGTTTTCGCACAGAAACCACCTTCGGTCTTTTAATTGGCAAAATCTGGCATTACGTTAATGTTCAGCGTCTGTGACATTGCCTGAACGAATTCTAATCCGTCTAACCCTTCAGACTGAACAAGATCACTTCCTTGTACCTTAAGACCTAACAAATTTGCAACTTGATATATCGGTTTTATAGTTTTTTTGAATCGTGTATTGAATATTGTTGGAATCTCGGTTTTCTCGGCATCATTTAGAATCAAAGTGTTAGATAACTCCAGTCCAAGTTTACTTTTGATATCTTTGTACGTAAAATGTCTTCTTCTTCTTATTTGGCGCTATAACCGTCTAAGCGATTTTGGCCGAAAACGGGGCGGCTCATTGTAGACTTTATTTTGCTTCTTCACGTGGCGGGTCCCAAACCTCTACCGCACAACCCATTTCTGTGACAAGGGTGATTTCTCAATCGAATACACATTTTATGTAGCAAGCCTCTTGCTCCAAGACAGACGCCCGCTTGCAGCCGCACTTACTGGTGAACAAATGCTGCTGACTTAAGTGAGCCCTCTCGCTAAATATACCCTGTGTACAGGCCCGACGAGAGGGGGCTAGGGGGATCAGAGCTCTCAAGGTGGACCGTGCTCAGCCTCCAGAGTATATTACATAAGATGCTGATAAATCTCAAATTACAAAACAAGTGAAGTATTATTTAATTTCGTACAATTTATAAGTTCAGTTGAACTCTTTGAAATTATCCACTTGCTTAAGCCTTCCCTTCTCGAGGCACAAAGCTGTGATAGAGGATATGAATTTTTGAAAAAGTACACTCAGAAAAAAGTCAGCCAAATATATTTATCTCAACACATGATTTGGTAACTATAACCAAACAGTGTAACTATAACCAAATCATGTGTTGATATAAACATATTTGGTTGACGTAACTAAACTCTTTTCTCAGTGTAATGGATTTGGTATGCCTGGTGAGCAGACAGCATTCGAAAAATGTGCAAACAGTTATTTGCGAACTCTGATAAATATACATCAGGCTTTATATCAGCGAGCATTTTCTACAAAAAATTATGGAATAACAAATTGTTTTAATAAAATGTGCGATATTTTGTGTAAATTTAATTAAAAGTGTGAATTCGATGAGGCTAAGCCGATAGAATTTAGTCCTAGTAATGGAGAGAAAACTATTCTTAGAAATTTTTTAAATAATATAGATTTAAATTTAGCATCGACAATTATTAATAATAACTTTGAAAATTTATGGGATGCTTTCGATTTTCTTGAAAGAGAGGGTTTAATAGGAAATAATGAAAACAAGATGATTTACAAATTTAAAAATAATTAAGTTCCATTGAATAAAAGAATAAATTGAATTATAATAGTTTTAACCATTATCCAAGTTCAACATATAGTGATACCGATGGTTCAAATAAATTGTCATCGATATCAGAGACAAAATAATCTTAGTAATTTTTACGAAAACAGAAATAGACAAAATTATTCCAATGGCCTAAGAGCCTAAAAAAATTATTACCAATAATTGGATCAAGAGCATCAGTTGATACAGGTTCAACAACATCGCTTTTAAATCAAGAAAAATTACCTGAATATAAACGAGTTTTAATTAAACAAAGAATTTGTTTTTCATGAATTAATAATTCAACTATTATAAGTAATGAAATTATTACTAAACTACCTATTGATTTAATGAAGAAGGAACAATGTCTTGAACAAATGCGGTAACCACCTTTGTTAAGCCTTGCTTTACGGCGGAAAGAGAGGAGGTTTAGGTGTACACCGACTTATTCGGTTTAACGGCTCACTAACGTCATCAGCCTCTGTGCAGCTTCAGATTGGGCTACAAGTGGGCGTCTGCTATTTTGGAAAACTGAAACCAGCTTCGGTTGTATTCCCCACGTCCCTCCCCAAAAAAAAAAACCAAAACAGCTCCGATTAATTGCGCCCCCAAACTTTGACGACCCACTGTTGGTTGGTTACCTGAGTACTAGAAATGAGATTGAGGGAGCATGATTTCGAAAAATTTCCAGCAACCGACATCTATTACAGCTGGCAGAGACGGCGTACAGAACTAGTGAGGGATTTGTAGTTGGACGGAAGCCTCGACATATTGTATAGAATTTCAACCCCTTCAATGAGCGAATTGCCACAATCCGCATGAGATCTAAACATGTTTGGTCAAACAGTCGAAACGACACCTCCGACCACGGTTAGAGGGTCATCGACTTCGCCGCAGCACGGAACATGGTAATTATTTAGTGGTACCATACACCAGCATAGATGAAACCATTTGGGTGAACCCCGACTAAAGACGTAAAACCAAATAAATAACGTTGCTATAGGCGAGACGAAAGTTCCAAGTCGAAAAGCTGCAGTCACAAACGACAACCGAGAGCTTTCGCAATCGAGTCTGAATAGTCCAGGAAACTTCTTATCGACCGTATATAAATCACAAATGGGAATCGACCTCAGCCTACCGCTTCGCTAAACTACATTGTAATCAAATCATATTCTAAAGTTATTTATGGGACACTTTCTCTAGAAATTCGCTACACAAAAGTTCCAAATACTTTTCGCTTTTGCTAGCTAATAGTCGCAAGACAAGATATAAAAAAAAATTCGTCGACACCACGCCTCATTAGATGATAGCTAAAAGCTTCAAAAAGTATCCATGAGTTTAAAAAATTTTGTCTTACGAGAAAGGCATTATTTACTTACACTTTCGCACACTTTAAGTAAAAAAAAATAAGTGCGCCTGGGCCACACTGGAGAGGCGAAGCATACATACATCTGCTTTTGCTTAAGGTTATATTTTTTGGCTTTTTTCTATCTATGTCCCTACCTCTACCCCTGTTCGTTCTAATTACGTTTATGTTATTCTGTTTTCCTTTGTCTTCATTTTATCCTCATACTTATCGATAAAAAAATCGATAAATATCGATAAAAATATTGATATCTAAATCGATAAATATTGATAACAAAATCGATGAAAATATCGTTAACAAAATCGATAAAAATATCGATAGAACTATCCATAACAAAACCGGTAAAAATGTCGATAACAGAATCGATAAAAATATCCATAACAATATCGATAACAAAATCGATAGATATCGATAACAAAATTGATAAATATCGGTTATAAAATCGATAAAAATCGATAGCAAAATTGATAAATATAAGTAAGAAAATCAAAAAATATCGATAACCAAATCGATAAATTTCAATAGCAAAATCGATAAAGTATCGATAACAAAATCGATAAATATTGATAACAAAATCGATAAGAATATCGATAAAAAAACGATAAAAAATATCGGTAATAAAATAGTTTAAAATATCGATTACAAAATCGATAACAAATTGACAACAAAATCGATAAAAATATCGATTATTATATCGATAAGTTCCGAAAATATCGATATTGATAACCAAATTGATAACGATATCTACAAAAATTTCGATGAAAATATCGATAAACAAACCAATAAAAATATCGACTAATTTATCGAAAAGTTCCGAGAATCCCGAAAATAGATCTCAGATTTAGTCTCTGTGCCTTTCTCTATATCCTTTCCTCTTTAACTACCTTTATTTTAATCCTTCTTCCCCTATCTTCATCTTTACTTTTACCGCTAACCTCATCCTCCTTTTTGTCTTTACTTGTATGTTTATCATTTTCTTCATCTACATATCCCCCTTTACTTTTGCCTTTTTATATATAAGTAAATTGCTTGAATTTACCTTGGCCTTCATTTTTGTATTTATCTTTACGGATCTTTGTTTTTGTTTTTTACTTTTACCTTTGCCTTTATACTTCTCTTTATCTATGTACATCCGTAGTCACCTTTACTTTCATTCTTGTATTGGTCTGTTAATCTTTAACATTTCAGTACCAAATTTTTCTTAAATTAATACCATATGCATGCACACAAGAAGTACTTGTTTCAGCCCCAACCATTTCCGTTGCTCCATTTCCGTTGCAACATTTCCGTTGCATCATTTCCGTTGCATCATTTCCGTTGCACCATTTCCGTGTGGAATTTCCGCTATTTTTTTCTTTCTAATTACATTCATGTTATTCTGTTTTCTTTTATTATCACTTTTATCTTTATACGAAACCTATAACTAAATCAATAAAAAAATCGATTAGAAAACCCATAAATATATCAATTACAAAATTGATAAAAATATCGACAACAAAATCAGTAAATATCGATACCAAAATCGATAAAAATAACGATAACAAAATTGATAAAAAATATCGCTAAAAAATGTCGATTACAGAAAATGATAAAAATATCGATAATAAAATCGATAAAAATATCGATTATTATATCGATAAGTTCCAAAATATCGATGGCAGAATTAATAGCAATAACGATAAAAACTTCGATAACAAAATCGATAAGAAATATCGCTAACAAAATAGTTAGAAATATCGATTACAGAATCAATAAATATATCTATTATTATATCGATAAGTTCCGAAATACCGCTAGCAGAATTGATAGCCAAATCGATAAAAATTTCGATAACAAAATCGATAAAAAAACCGATAAAAATATTGATTATTATATCGATAAGTCTCGGGAATCCCGAAAACCTCTAAAATCCCACAATAGCTCCCACATTGAGTCTCTGTGTCTCTCTCTATATCATTTCCTCTTTAATTACCTTTATTTTAGTCTGTCTTCCCTTATCTTCATCTTTACTTTTATCGGTATCCTCATCCTCATCTTTGGTTTTGCTTTTATGTTTATCATTTTCTTCATCTACATATTCCCCTTCACATTTGCCCTTATATATATAAGTAAATTTTTTAAATTTAACTTGGTCTTCACTTCTGCCTTTATCTTTACGCATCTTTGGTTTTGTTTTTATTTTTATTTCTACCTTTGCCTTTATCCTTTTGTCTATCTATGTACGTACTCACCTTTACTTTCATTCTTGTATTGATATTTTTCTAAGTGTTATTCTTTAACGTTTTATTAGCATGTTTTTTTAAATTTAATACCATATGCATAACCACAAGAATACTTGTTTCAGCCCCCACCATTTCCTTTGCACCATTTCCGTTGCACCATTTCTGTGTGCAATTTCCGTTGAATTTGCCAATTTACTCCGAACCAACCAATCGCCGCTAAAGAAGTTTCACTTCAAAAAGTTATGCCCTATATACATATGTATGTATATGCACGAAAATTCTTCAAAACTTAATGTGTAATTTTGCTGCACAAACTTTTCCCTACCTGCGGATACTTTATGCAACAGCAACGGCAGCTTCAACATCAAAATTAACCTCATCAACACACATCGGTAAGCGAACGAACACGGTGCGCGATTGTCATGCTATTCAACTAATCCTTTACCTCCTCCACACAGATGAATGTATGCTTGGATGTTCCAATGCGCAAATGCCTACATATAAACATAGCTAAATTTTCGTTGTATTGTTTAATTTAAAATTAGCGTCAGCAAGCGTAAATGCATAGAGAGACGGGACGATAGGCCGAGACAGATGAGTGAGTCTTTACAGAGGCAAAATACGACAAAGTTTGCAATTGTTCAACGATTCAAATTCTCTTGACGGCTGTCACATGCGGCTTTCCACACGGATGTGATTAATGTGTCGTTGGAGTAATTAGGCTTAAAATTGTTATAATAAAATGGTAATGCCGGCAAATATCTTCTAGCTACACGGTACAAATACACTCACATACTTCTACATATAACATGCCTATGATAGACATAAATTTTTGCGAAGTTTTGGCAGAAAAATATGTATACCGTACGTATTAGACCGGAGCGAAAAAAAATTCTCAAACCGAATCGTAATAGCAGGCAAAAGTTGCTGCAACATTAACACAAATTCTAATTCTCAAATCGCTTAATATCTTCAGTTCGCGCATCGCATGCAAAATTTAAATTTTGTATCCGAAATTTAACAGATTTACGAAAAATCGTAGAATTTGTAGATTATATAAGATCGTGCTCACTTTTGATACATAGCATTATGTAGTAATACCTTTAAGAGAGTGAATATTCCACCGCCCTACAATTTACCAGTTACTCGTTCTGAAAAGTGCGGAAAATAATTTTTGGTTAAAAGTAGAAAGAATTGCAGTTGGTGTAAATCAGTGTGAAAATTGTTCGATTTGGATTTTTGGTGACAGGTAATAAGATCAACGGAAATAAGGTCAATTGACTTTATTTCCCACCCTGGTGCGAAATAAAGTCAATTGACATTATTACCTTTTTAAAAGCCAGGGTGGGAAATAAAGTCAATTTACCTTATTCCGTTGATCTTGTTACCTGTAACCGGATTTTTGTGTAAAACAAGCTTATAGTTTAAAGTTAAGAAAATTTATACCCCTTCCTGGTTTCTCATTTTTACAGTGCTTAGGGGGTTAATGAAATTCCGTATGCCTTAACCACCTTCAAGCTACATTTGAAAGCTTTGCGTATAAGACGTGCACTGTTATTGTTTTAATTATAACCCATATGTGTTTTAGTTCGTCTTCCACTCGGTCACTCAAATTCCTATGCGTTTTTCTTTTCATTTTGTTTTTGATTCTGGTGTTTCGAGAAAAGAAGTGCTCTTAAGAACTAGTGCTCTCTGGTTATTATATGTTCCAGTTTTTCTCTTGACAAACTGCCCTGGTACTCTGAGTTTTTCCTATTCGATGTTCTTTTGAGTCACGCAGCTCACGCATCTACATACTTACTTAATATAAAATCACTTTAAACGTCTTAATCATGTCGCTTACACGAAATAACATACACTGCCCTAAACAACTGCTGCCATCGGTCCAACTAATTTCGACATTATCAATTGTTGGAAAGAAGTCAGGTACAAGATGACAGTCGAATCTTCTACGGAAAATTCTGTAGCTCATCAGACTGAGTCGCTCTATTCCAAGCTTCCGATTCCTACAGTTTCCACACAAGAGTTGTCCAAAAGTTCAAACAGCTAGACGATCACTATTACACTCTTCTTAAATCTTTTTCAAGGAAAAAAGACATGGCTGGAAATCAAAATAAGTACAATGATTTTAGTGAACAGTCTTCAAGTACATTATTTGACAAATCATTCTGCACGTTCGGGATGACAATGCATTGCTTTTGCCAAGAAAGCTTTGAAAATTGTATTTTCCCCAGTAACTGTCAATTGCACATGTCCTAAAGTCTGGAATATACCACCATTAGAAATCAAATTTCTATACGCTTAAAAATATCTCAGGGAAAGTAAGATTGGTAGTGGATGACAGAGATCATTTCCGAGAGCTCGGATTGAGGCTAGTTCTGAAACAAAACAAATTCCTACAAAAGGCAAAAATTTTTGAAACTTCTTGGTTCTTTAACTAATTTTTGAAGCAAATGAATATCTTGAATTAATTAATTGGTCTGAAATTAAACTCACTTTCCCCCCAAGTAAAGACAACTTTTCTTTTAAAGATATTTTTCAATCCATTTCTAATAAAGAAAAACCAACATTAAGCATAAATTTGGAAGATATTCCATGCCACACGCAGGCTGTGGAGCGTAGCGTGAAACTAGTAAATCTAGCGTCCTCAAAAGTGTATGAGCACGAGAGACGTGATGCTGTATAGAGCAACACTCACTTCTCCTACAATTATGCCTAAATTTGACACTAAAGCAGACTTTGCCACTCCCGAATAATTCTTCATCTTTGGTTGGTTGGTTGGGAAGGGTGCGGGTGGACCTCGTAGTACAGCTACCTTCACGTGGTGAGTTCTGAGTCGTTCAAAAAGGGAAGGGCCAAGAGCTGTACACTTAAGTTACTCCATAAAACCCCTTTAAGGCAGTATGGATAGCGGTCGGGGTATGAGGTGGATAATTTTGTCTACTTAAATATCCAAGGAGACTTATACAAAAATGAAGACACATAGATAAATCAACAGTCACATTAGTTTACACCACTTGCCATTACGGATGTTTATTTATAAGAAAAAATTACATTTCCCACCTTTCTCTGGGGGGTTGAAGGAGTTTTGTAGACATCTTGCTTTTTAAACTATACTTCTAGGTCTAAATTTTTACACCACCTGCCATTACGGATGTTTATTTATAAGAAAAAATTACATTTTTTACTTTTCCCGTTTACTTTACTGTTTTATAGACATCTTGCTTTCTAAACTATACTTCAAGGTCTAAATGTTTACAAAAAATGAGCTCGATATAACATAACTTCCACCTTTTAAGATTTTTCGAATATTTCTTCAAATTATGATCAAATTTGTAAACTTTAAATGCGATGCGTGAACGGAAGATATTAACCGCTTTGAGATTTTTTTACGCTGAATTTGTATTAATGTGTGCAACATTTCCCTGCTATTACGATTCGATATGGGAAAATTTCTTTGTTTCGCTCCGGTCTAGTTTGTATGTTTGTATATACTTACATTTAAAAACAAAGTTGGGAATAAGTTAAGTTACAATTTGTACATCATTAAGTAATATACAAACTTATCCTTCTACGTATGAATGTTTTCTAAATAAAGAATGCAGTGTCGGCGCACGTCGCTTGAACGCAAAATTTATTTATCCATGTAAATTTGTTAGTTGAAAATTGCCAGTAAATTGAAAATTACATCCTGTCACGCGCTACTCGCTCTAAGCTGGCAAAAACCTAATAGCAAATAATTTCACACCAAGTTTTGGTTGCATAAGCACGCACGCACACAAAATGCATACCTTTACTTGTACATAAGTAAATTTGAATGTACGTACGTTTACCTGTATAAAAAGATATATATGTTTGTATACACATACAAGTATTGCCATAAGCAAAAGTTTCTGGAATTTCGCGGAGAGACTAGTAACGGGTGATTTTTTAAGAGCTTGATAACTTTTTTTTTAAA